>NW_026590701.1:1086166-1206166 GCF_907164565.1 Psammomys obesus
ACACACACACACACACACACACACACACACACACACACACACACACACACGAACATAGTGAACAGGAATTGTAGAAGCAGCTAAGTTTTTTTTTATATATATTTTAAATGAATACTGAAACAAAACCATACATGTCAAAATCAACATTAACCCCTCCCCCGCCCCCGTGCATACAACACTAAGGACTTGAACACCTAATATTACAAATCATCTACAGAAATGGAGGCTCACAAATAGGTTAGGGTTTTAAAGTGGCTGTGTGACAACCAGTGTGGCAGGGTCCAGACTAAGCAAGACCGAGCACACACCTTCCTAGCAACAGGCACAGTCCCACAGGCCACACGGAGCTCCGCTGCCTTTCAGAGATCACCTGTAGTGGTTCTCACAAGTCCCGATAAGTGTCATCATGAGAAGGAAAGCGTCTGTATCACTGCAAATTCTGTTCAGCAAAAACCTATCACTCATAGTCGTCTTTCACACACTGTAGCTCATGTATCTTGCCCTGCATGGATTGAATTTAGACTTCATCACAATTTTGCTATGACAGAAGTTGTCTAGTTAGCTAAACTGTAGCATGAAAATGGAACTCATTCTTTCAACAGTTCTTGATTCTGCAAGTAATGCTGTTCTGGACTTGAGGGTGTTCATCGCTGTGAGTCCATGATGGACTTGAGAATAGAAATGGGGGGGCGTATCTTCATGACAGGTCTCATCTGCTCACCGGCGCTTCCCTGCAAGCCTAAGGAGATGGCCTCTACCATGAAGTAGGCTTTAGTCAAAAATAATTACGGAAGATAGATGACACCTGGAGGACGACACCTGCAGCTGTCCTCTGACCTCCACATGCATGCACACACACATCCTAAACATCACAAACACCTGCACCACCATGACCTCCACACAAATGTGCACACACACAAATACGTTTGCATGGTTTTCTATGTGGGTTGGTCTGAAAACAAACTGTGTAAATAAATGTGTCTTCCTCCTCAAATGTATCGTCTTTTATTTGGAAATTATCAGAAATGTACAATAACATATAGATGTTTACCGAGCTGCAGTGACTTTTTTTTTTTAAAAAATAGAAAGAACTTAGAAAAAGTCTTTTTCAACACACTGTTATGTCCTGTGCTACCAAGGTCATAATACATTCCTACTGCCACCTCGTTATAGAGAACCCGAGTCTCTATTTCAAAATAAATAAATCTAACATTTCTTGCCTTTGAGTAGGAGGAGAAAGCAATTGAGTTATTTCTATAACTCCCTTCAGAGGAACAGTGAACAGTGAACAGTTCAGCTGCCGCCCGAACTCCGACAGCTGGGGTGGCAGGGGAGGCTCTGGCTCTCCAGAGCTGAGGCAGGAAGTGCCTCTGGATCTGCAGAGGCATTTACAAAGCTAAAGGGAACTTCTGCGTTAAATTAACATAGGTGATAATGAGGATGAAAAATGGCCAGTAAAATATTTACTCAACATCTCTAAAGAAAAGTGACCAACTATGGCCCTGGGACTCTGCCTTTGCCTCCTACTTTGTTAACAAATCTTGAGTGAATGAGTCTGTCATTCCAGGGACAGCATGCTCCCTTCTAAGGACCAGAACTCCAGCAGACTAAGAGAAGGGCCTAGTGGTTAGAGCAAAGCTTGAATGGTGGATGGCAATCAAGTTCTGAGTGCCAGCCAGTCGGGCACTGGTGGCACCTCTGGAACTATTTTCACTGGAGGACCCTGAGTCTCAGAGTACCTCACACACGTGCCCAGGAGTGCAGAGCTCAACAGAAGCAGGGGCCTGAGTCAGGCGACTTCCAAGTCCTGCTTCCTGCTGCCCATAAACACACTGAACAAAAAGTAGTAGTTAAAGGCAAAGGTGTTTGCCTGTCTTAGAGGATAATGGAAATTGGTAGGCTACAGGGGAAGGGAGACCTCTGTTTTAAATACTTTTCTCGTTGCCATGCCATAACACCTCACCAAGGTAGGAGGTATTTATTTCGTTCATGGATTCAGAGGTTCAGTCCATGCACTTGAGAGATTATGAAAGCAGAAGCATGTGAAAGACACAGTCTTTTGAGACAAGGGGAACACAACAGTGAGGGTCATGCCCCCAAGAAATTAGTCACAAGGCTCCACTTTCAACCTTAATCCTCCCAATAATGCCATCATAACATCAACTTATCAAGGGATTAATTCATTACACCAGAGCTCTCATGACTGGATCATTGCTGGAAGTGCCCTCTGACACACTGGCAGGTGTGCGTCCCTACCTCTTAGTAGCTTATCAATCCACTCAAGGGGGCCAATTTAACAAGCACATTGATTTCATAAAAGGAACAGTTTTAGTGCTGAATTTGTGCAGTCTTTATCACTGAAAGTAATTGCTTATCCAAGGAGTTTTTTGTTTGTTTTTTGATTTCTGTTTCTGTTTTTTAGATGTCATGAAGTATGAGATGGCTTTGGACACTGCCACTAACAGAGACAGGAAATATTTGACAGACATCATGATAGCGTTTAAAAGAAACTCTGCTGGATCCTGAAAAGAGCCCAATTCATTCTGAAAATTTTAATTTTGACTTTTAATCTCATTTGGAAACTTTGCTTATTATTGTATATTTCCTGTGAATGAGTAAATGATTGAGAGTGGACAAAGCACATTGTTTTAGCTAGTAACTTAGTTATTTGTATGGTATTAAGGACTGAATCTAGGGCCTTGTACACTTTAATCAAGTACTCTAAATTATATCAGCATCTCTCTTTTGATTTTTTCTTTTCACACAGGCTCTCACTATGATGCTCAGGCTGGCCCCAGACTCATTTAGTAGGCCACAGAGATATTACACTTATAATCCTTTGGCCCCAGCCTCCCTAATAAGATGGCATGACATGTTTTCACCTCCAGGCCTGGCTAATCTTATTTTTTGGTATAAACATACATCATCAATAATTTTTTAAATAAGCAAATGTTTAACAAGATAATTTGGAGAACAAACGTAGCTTGGCAAAAGTCATCTCCTGCTACAGAAGCAACAAAAAGAGTTAAGTTCTGATTGGGGGAAGTAGGAGCCATCCAGTATATGAGTTGAGGCCTCTGGATGTGGAGATTGGTTATCAGGATTAGAAATGTGATTCTTTAAACTGGTTGACTGTGTGGTGTGAGGATTAAATGAGATAATTCTCAAAGTGCACTTAGTAGATTCTGTACATAGCAGTATTTATTATTATTCCTTTAAAATTTTTTATTTTACTTTTATTAATTACAGTTTATTCATTTTGTATCCCAGCTGTAGCTCCTTTCCCCATCCCCTCCCAATCTCACCCTCCTTCTCTCCACTTCTCCTATATCCCTCTCCCAGTCCAATGATAGGGGAGGTCCTCCTCCCCTTCCATATGACTCTAGTCTACCAGGTCTCTTTAGCCAGATAGATCATTGAAGCTGCCAGGTAGGTTGTCAGTAAGTACCTGGAGTCAGGTGGTCTAAATGGGACAACGGACTCCATTTTCTAAAAGCTTTTCACCATTCCTGTGGGGAACCAATGGCCTGGGTCTATGATTTTCAAGAAACCTTCTGTGGATTTATTTTGTTTACATCTCACAGTAAAATGTCCTCAATGTAGAAAAGAAAAGAATTTGGAAACAATTGGCCTAGAGGAAATCCATTTGTCCAACAGGAAAAGGAAAGTGCCTGGTGCCTGCTGTTCCTATGCATGGGTGCTTTGTCTACATGTGTGCCTATGCACCACTTGAGTTCCTGGTGCCTGCAGAGGACAAAATGAGCATCAGATCCCATGGAACTGGAATTACAAGTGGCTGTGAGCTTCCATGAGGGTCCTGGAAATTGATCCCCGTTCTTAGGAAGACTGAGTCATCTCTTCGGCTCCTATGGAGGACATTCTTATATAAACCATTATAATACACTTAAGAAGCTGGTAATGTAGTACAGGCAAAAATGGTAAAATTAAAGAGTTCTAGTATTGACTGTAGCACATAGTAGCCCTGTGGCCTCAGATTCAATGACTTCTGAGCTTCCTTTTCCCTAAAGCAGAGATGATAACATAAACTCTAGTTTATAGGAGGCAAAATTAAAAGACAGCAATCTGGGAAAAAATCCACCGAGGAAAGAAAGGAGGTTTGAATTTTACACTGTGCCCATCAGCTGTATAAGACATAAGGAGGTAAAATCCACAAATACTTGTCTGACACTATCATCTCTAGACCGTTAGGTCTGGAAGCTTCACAGTCCCAACTGCCTAGCTAGAGTTAAGCTATATCAACTTTAGATACAGAAAAAAGATGATGCTCAATAGGCCGTGCCAAAGGACAAAATCTAATGTAAATGTCCAATGCACCTACCGAGCCTTGTTCTTGAGACAAGTAGAAGATAAAGGCCCCATGAATGTACAAAGTCAAATGCAGGTTATCATGGTGGACAACAACCAAAACTGCTGGAAATTTTAAGGAAAATTGTATTTTATTTCATAATAAACGTATTTGTCAATAAAATTAAAGTTAACCAGGAAATGGGCCCTAGTGCAAAAGAGACTTATAATTCAGGTACAAAATCAAAGAAAGCCACAGGCCCAGGGTTGAAGTGGACTGGACTAGGAAGACTTCCCAGCACAGAATTCCTCAAAACCCTTTCTTCCTTTCCAAACAAACGGGCTTTGTAGTGAAGTGTGCAAGGCAAAGGCCATTCTTTTTACTTGAGAAACTTAATGCTATTTAAAACCAGTAGCAACAACAACAACAACAACAACAAAAAAAAAAAAGCATGAAAGTTGCTCCCAAAGCTGGTTTAGAAACCTTACAATGAGCTGCCCTGGTGTACTAGCATCATTCTCTACTTAAACACCAATATTCTCTGTTAAGTTCACCTCAAGAAGGCCACCAACTCCTGGGCAGCAGAGATAGCAACCTTTCTAGCATCTGGGAGGTCACTAGTGGTTTATTAACAATAGCAGTGAATGGTTTTCAAGAAATGTTTCCCCAGCAAGACCTAGGTCTAGCCAAAAAAGGCAAATGATTGGACCTCATCTTAGAATCCTGACCATAAATTCTGAAGACTGGTCTAGCAACCAGCCATCTGATGATTCTAATGGATGTCAAACCATGGGAGCCACTGAAGTAAGCACATAGCAAAATAGAAAAAAAAAAAAAAAGTCTTGATCTGCATTATTTAGGACTAGTGATAAGAGTATTCCACAGCTCAGTGTTTACAGATAAACAGATCATCCACTTTGCATTTTTCTCACCAGAAATCTGATCTCTGATGAGGTGTTTCTGTTTCCATTATGGAGTTATTCCTGTATTTTTTTTTTTAATCCTTTGAGGTCACAGTAGTATAGAAAACAATTTGTCAGTAAATATTTTTCCTAGCAATGAAGTAAAAGGAAAAAAAAAAAGTCAACATAAGACAATGAAAATTAACAGGTATCTATAACTTGTATGCACATATAATTTACTTGCTCAGTATCAGAAAAAAATACTTTTAAAATCTCCTTAATTCTTTTTCCTGCCAAATTTTTAATTAAAATATGCTTGAGAAATAAAAGCCTTTCACTGGAGAGGAACATAGACATTGAGGGGAAACTTGTAAGGAACACACATTTTATCACCTTCTTTTTCCACTCAGGGAAATACTTTATACATTTTCACGCTACCTAGTACCACAGCTCCACACAAGAAATTATATTTTAGAAATAAATTTGTAGCATATTGTCTTAGATGATTTTAGCTTAACCACACATAATCTTCAAAGTAGTTTCTTGGACATGGGTCTAATCACCAAATTAGACTGATGGTCACAAAAACTTTTCTTAAACCAAAGTTATCAAGATATCAGAAAACAGAAATCTGCCAATTTCTAAGGTTCGACCTTCATAGTCTGAGCAAAAGTGAGGCACCTGACTGTCTCTCCATCCCCACCCTTCCCCAACTAGAGTTTATTTTGACTAAGGCGTGTGAAAACGCTGTGAAAGAAAAATGATTCACCAGGCTCATTTCTGTTTTTATAAGCAGTCTCTCTAGACTCAAGACACCACCATATATTTCGTAGCTAAGTTGCAGAAAGAATCATCATTAGGAATTTTATGACAACTACGGAGTTAGCAATGCACAATATTCAGGGAAGAAAAAATAAGTCATACAAAAATCTGAAGTTCCCATGGCTTCTTTTGATGGTGGAAGTACTTAGCACCTCGCTGGTAAATTTAGACAATTTAATTCATCTTGAATTTGGAGGAAAAATGGAGCAAAGTGTACCTTCTATTGTTCTTTTTCTTTTACTCTCAAAACTATTATTTTTCTAATGTGGGTCCATCTCAGTGACTTTAGAACTTTCTTTTCTTCTCCAAAAGGTTGGCCACTAAAATACTATAAAAGGACCCCAGAGAAATCATAACTCTCTGAGTAATTAATATATCAATCTGCAAATGAAGTCCCATAAAGGAGACTTTTAAGCAGTCTGTTAGAATTGCCAGTTGCAGTGGTTTACAAATGGAGAGATAAGTTTATCTCTTATTATTTAAAAATGTAAAACTATTTTCATGTTACATCAATATGCATGTCTAGAAGCTTGTTTAAGAAAACTATTCACCATGGAAAGTTTTAAATGCACAGTATCAAAGAATAATTTTTGACATTTTGATTCATACATGCTTATAAAGCTCCAAGACAACATGGTTTAATTATAAAACATATTTCTACTGCCTTAGTCATGCCAATTAAATTTGATTGGATACTTTCTTTATTCAACAAGCCCCTTTCATGTCATTTTAATTTACTGTCAAAGCAGCCTGAATATTGGAAACTAAATTATTTACTACAGCCCATAAGCCAATAATGTTCCATTTGTCTCGTACAGAGGGAGACTAGACTAACAAGATTATTAAGGACATTACTTGTAATAGCGAATGTCCTTCACTTTATTTGAGCTTCATGCTGTGCTTTCAGAGATCATACTTCAAAAGAGCCCCATTTCATTCCGTCACAGAACCTCTGATATAAATTATTCTCCACTCCCTTTGTAATATTTTGATCATAGAGAAAGTGCACCCGATATTGTTGGGTTGAAATGGAAGCACTCTTTTCTCAGATAGCTACACAGTTTGTTTGTGTTAAGCACCTTTGATGCTCTCCTCCGTGCCAATATTGCCAAACATGGAAGTGTCAGTTGAATTTATCTCACAGTGATAAGATTTCATACATTAAATTCACAAAAGCTTTTGTTTTCCCTGTCTTGAATGCAAGCAATGCTTCTAAGAGTCTGGGATATGTAAGTAAATCAATGTTCTTATTTTTCAGAAAATCACAGAGTTCACTAGACATGACATATCTAGATAGACACTTCACCCAGATCTCCATTACTGTGAAACCCTAGAAATGAATTAACATGTCTCGTCCAGAAGCTCTCAAAGTCATAAAATATAAATAAGGCCATGGTAAACTCTAATGTGCTCATGGTCCAGGGGAATTCTGCCGGGGCTAGCCCCATGCTAAGACTTATTTAACATCTTCATTAGTGGTTTGGAGAAAAGGAAACACACCAATTATATTCACAAATGGCAATTAATTGGGAAGTATGGTAATTATTAATATAAAAATGAAAAGAACACAAAGAGGGCTGCAAAGGCCAGACCCATCTAAATAAATAAATAAATCTTCTAAAACGGCAACTGATTAGTAAATTAAAAGCCAAAACCAGAATAAAAATATTGAGGCCTCAAGAGGTATTTGGAAATTATACTTTAGAAATATCAGGCAATGATGTCACAGGAATGAGTTATAAGATAATTCAGTCTGGCAGCTAAGAGAGGAGGTGATAAGCAGAAAAAGCAAAGTATTCAAAGCTCACAGACATCTTGGGAAGGAACAGCCATTTGTGTGACTTCTTCAGCAGTGAGTTAGAGGTAGTTGAAGGTCAACGTGAACAAGAAAACAGAGAAATACAATGTCTGTTATAGTAAAGGATCCTTTATAGTGTCGCAGTGTGACTGAGGTTTCCAGGTAGGAGGAAAGGAGTGTTATACTGGCCATCATATTTAGACACCCCACAGTGTTCTTAACGCCCTTTAGAGAGGTGAAGGGGTCTGTAAGAACGTAACATGCAAAGAGAGTCAAGAAGCACAACAACAAAGAAAAGAAGAGGAGCAGAACGCCAACAACTTGCCTAATGTGACTGTTTGCTTTGATTTTGTGCAGATAAGTGAAGTTTAAGCCAGAATGCCTTGTGGGTGAGTGAGCACGGCGAAGAACAGGTTTCCGCTTCCTGGTGAACTAATGCAATGACTTAGGTAACAGATCGGAGATGTCCCAAATATTGAAAAGATTACCAAACCAGTCTCTCTTTTACAGGCTTGCCTCTATAGCAGGTGTGACGATTCCACTAAAGTAATAGAAGGAATTACACTGTGCGATTGAGGGGGAGCACATTTTCTCCAGTAATCCAGTAATTTCTCCTATTTAGTAGTGCTTCGACCATTAGGCAATCAACCATCTTTTGCTATAGGAAAATACAGGGGCTCCTCAGCTCCATTCGAAGGGCTCTGCGATATGGCAGAGAGCAAGGCACACTCTCAAGCTTTTCCTCCGGAGCTGTGCTGCTTAACTCAATTAGAAAGGGCAAACCTATTTCTAAGTTGAGTAAAGTGAAAGCACATGAGGGAGCGGCTTACGCTTCCTGGGCGACAGGTCTCAATCTTGATGCTCAGGGCCACAAGGTGACACTTCTGTGCACAGCTCAGATTCATGCAATAATGGGCCAATATTTCAAAGCAAATGCAGCTATGATGTTTATGCTAAAAACAATAGGTTGTGACAGCAGTCAGATGTTCTGTATCCCTCAAGTGTTGAAAATAAATTGTTTCCTTTTGCACACAAGAGATGAAGATTACCAAGGTGAAACATGACAGAAAATTTGTAGAAAATGATCTTGTCTGTGAGCAAAGCTTGCTTCCTGGTACAGATGGATAAAAACAGTACCCCATGGGCCACTGTGTACTGCCTTAATGAGTCAAATGACAGTGAATTTTGAACAAAGAGCCTTGAAAAAAAAAATAGCTATTTTTTCTGTCTTTTGCTAAATTTCTATTCACACATACAAAAAAAAATAATGAAGCTTTGAGTTTAAAAAGCATTGCAAGGCAAGTTTCTATTTTATTTCAGGATGGTAGCAAGCCAGGCACACAGAAGACTCAGAGTAGCTCCTTGTTAATAAACTGATGGATTGGTCTTCAGGCTCATGCTTCTCCCAACTAGCTGTCTCTTTCCCAGGAACTTCCACTTTTCATCTAACTAGAAGAAAACTAGCATGCTGCAGGACCAACACACCGAGAATCCTTCCTTAGACCCAAGGAAGAGCAACCCAGGAGATAAAGGTGGCTAAATATGCTGGGAAATCAACAACAAAACAGAATGAGAACAGGAACATCCACTGATGTTGTCTGAGCTCACTCTGGCCTCTTTGCTCACACACCTCTGCTCAGGAGCAGCGTCCTTCCTAGGTGAAGATTATCTCATGAGCAAAAGAGACTTGTCCAGACTCTCAGTGCCCTGAGTAACTTGGAGTAGTGGAGATTTTTTTTTTTTTTTTTTACAACTTGTATACAACATTAGTTACAGCTGACTAAACAGCCAGACATTATAGGAGCCGGACTCGTCCATATTTATTTTATACGCCATCCTGTGATTTATTCCTTCAGTAGTGGACCATTTGCCTTGGGAGAAAAAAACTAATTACAAAACTCACTCGCACAAATGGGAAGGACTACCTCGTCGCACTGCCCCACTAGGTAAAAGGCGACGTTCATTACAGCCTTGATTCAATTATTACTCGAGTTTTCATTCAGTCACACGTGCCTACAGACAGTACCATCTTTCATCATTTTAGTTTAAGACTTTTAAAATAACATACAATAGAAAATTATGTACAATGTTGCATTTGTGTCATTTAAATTGCTTGGTATTTAAAGGAGGTATTAATTTTTCTTCTCCGTCAGTGGTGAATCATCCTCTGGATGCAGGTTGTACTTCATCTGGAACTTGTTACATAAGTACTGAGGGTGTATTCAGAGGTGTTTGTGCTCCGCCACACTGGTCTGCAGTGGACGGAGAGAATGGGTGCTGAAAAGGGCTAGTTGGGAGAAACAAGTACCTGAGCATTTTTGATTTATCAGATCACTTTTATTTATATATATCTCATTATAAATCATTATCTCTGTGATTCACATTTGAATGTTCTCAAGGTCAGCTCTAACATTTATAATCCCCAAATTGTCCGGGCTCTGCAGGCAGTATGTTCGCAGTCTCAGCAGTGTCTCTGGATTTAACCTGTTTCCCAGCTCCAAACTGAACACAACAAAGGTATGTGTGAGGTACTGGACGCAGCAACTCTTCGCCTTCCCAAACACAATATTTCAGTTTTTATGAGCTGATCAATGTTTGAATTCTTTGGATATTTCATTTTGAAAAATGTACTATAAATTAGGTTCTCTCTGACAGGATTGAGACGTACATATTCTGCTTATGAAAACATACATGAGAAAATCCAAATATACAAACTATACCATAAATACATGCGCTTGAATGTTATAATTATGCGATATGCCAAAATGCATGATAAATATATGCTGCACTGAAGTATTTTAATATTTATCTTCATTATGTGGATACCTATGCATAAAATTCTATAAATAAAATTGTGGGATAGAGTGAAGAGCATTTCAACATGGAAATGTATATATGCAAATCTATAGTTATATGTATGTATATGCAAATCTATAGATATATGTATGCATGTATATTTTCCTGATTGAAGTTTATATCCTACTCTCCATTTTGACTGAAACAGTGAAATAACTACCATGTTGCCTCTCTGAAGCCGAAAGCAATTTCCTTTTCTAATTTTAGTTATGCAAAGCCTATGGGCATCATCAGCATTTAGTAATTAGTTTTATAATTACTGCTGTTTTGCTCACTGTCATTCAATTTTTCTTACAACATGGTCTGGGATTGAAACATCCCACATCCACAGCTGTGTAAATTGCTACCCATTTATAAGGCAGAAAAAAGTAACATTCCATATAGATTATTATTCAGTCAAGAATGTGTCATGGACACTGAGGTGATGCCTTGAGTGCATAAGCTGTCCCCTAAAATGCAGAGAGAACTGGTATTGCAAGGTTCCGGAAAGGCTGTCCAACAAACAGCCAGAGGCCGGGAAGCTCCTGGAACAGGAGGGCTGCATCAATGAGCACAACGAAATAGCAGACACCTAAAGATTGTGATGTCAACACAAGCATTTAGACTGTTAGGAGATGCTGTTTCCAGACCACGGGAAAAAACGACACACACAGTACACAGACACCCAAAAGCTCTGCTGTGTCAGGAATAATCTGTCTCTTCAAGAGGATGCCCAACGCACTACAGAGGTTGCAGTTTTGATAGATTGATGTTTTCCAAATCCAGGGAAAAGCCCAGCCCCAGGGGTTGATATTTCACTTCGATTTTAGCTGTGAAATGAAAACACTGGTTGGCCTTTCATAAAGAGTAGAAGCAAAGGATAGCAAAGGGCCAGCACAGCGTCCTAACACCAGCAGTCCCAACAGCAGCTTGAGGAGAGCTGGAGCACTCTTTGACGATATCAGTTGTAGCTACATTCACTTAAGATTTGTGAAAATCACAGCAAAATGACCTTACCCAAATCTGAAATGTTTAGGCCAAATCTGGGGTTGTGCATCAACCCACATCACAGAGTTGGCCTCAGAGAAGCCACGTGGCTTACGGTGTGTTTGCTTCCCTGGGAACTACACGCACATGGTACAGGATTAAGAGTCCACCTGACCATGAACTGGGTCTCTCTGTGCCTCCTTCATCTGCACATATGGACAGTATCTGCTACACGTGGCTGAAGTGGCTGAAGCGGGTGAGCACCTAAGGCATAGGAACAACTCATGGACGCTTTCCCATGCGCCTACCTCTGGTAGCAGCGCTGTGCACTGGTTAGAGTTTTCTTCAGGTGCCTAAGCCACACCTCCTAGTGTATTTTCTCACAACCAATGTAAAGATGTCATGTTCACAGTCTTATTTCTACAAAGTGTAAATGATACCCATTTTAGGAGTAGAAAGGCGTCTTCCATTTTCTTACTGTTGCTGAAATCTGAGCACAGGTGGCAGGTGGCTAACATAAACTTTCTATTCTACATGAGCAAAACCAGTTGCAATAGGCTGAGAGAAAAAAGAATCTGAGACCTTGGACTAGACAGTAACCGTGTAACTGACATGCAGAGGAAGATTTTGAGGTGAGCCACAGCGAGAGAAGCTGATGGCCAGGGAGAACACCTCAACTTCAACCATCATTTCTGAGTCAGCCAGGATCATCAACCGATACTTCTAGGGCCGAGGAGACTGGCAGGTGGGTAAAGAGTACAAAGGTGAGGATCCCAGCATGCGCACTGAAACCGGAAATGGCAGCTCACATCCATATCTCCAGCACTTGGAGGGAGGGGGAACAGGCAGATCCGTAGAGTTCACTGGTCAGCCAGGCTAGGAGAATCAACGAGCTCCAGGCTCACTCAGAAGTCCTGTCCCAAAAACTGAACACACAGACACACTGCTGTGTGTGTTTGCATGTGTGTGTGTGTGCACGCGGGCGCGCGCGTGTGTGTGTGTGTGTGTGTGTGTGTGTGTGTGTGTGTGTGTAAAACACCAATTGTGAAAGATAGATGATGTTTACCTCTGGCATGCATGTGCACAAGCACACACACACACACACACACACACACACACATATCTCTTTACTTTGTTTCCTTTCTGGGGGACACAGGGAAATCCAGAAAGGGCGAAAGACAAACCACAGCCAGCTCTGCCATCCTCCTGGCTCTGAACCTGGAGCTGGGGCACAGAATCACTGAGTAAGATAAACTAAACAGGTGCTGCGGATTTCCTCACACTCTCTCCTTGTTCATTATCTTGATCTACTCATGGCCAAAAGGCTCGTTTGATCTAGTGCCTCTGTGAGTGATAAGAAACTCAGAAGCCACTCTTTGTAAAGGGAATGGCAATAAATTCGAATAACATTTTAATCCACATACTCAAAATACTCTCCCAAACTGTTTGGAGGCTAGCTACGCACAGCGACAGATTCCATGTACTTAGAGATTCTTTGGAAGTCTTTCTCTGATCGCTCCATCTTTTGCGAATGTAAGTCACAGAAGAGCTCTGCATGGATCTCAAAGGGTGCTGACTGAGCCATTACTGCAGTGATTATAATCCGTGTTAGGCTTAACCAGCTAGCTGCAGATATCTGAGTGAATGAAAAATTGAAGCCATAATTTAGACAAAAAGAGAGAAAAGCCTTTATTTCAGTGAACAAAAAGGCCACCACTTCCCATTCTTGATTCATCCCGTTTAATGAGCACATGCAGGAAGAACGAGGTAAATCACAAAGAATGTGGATGACTGCCACTTCAGGGCAGCTAACACCTCTGGCCCCTGCCGCACCCGTACTCGTGTGATATGCCTGCACACAAACACACACACAAGTCACAAAATAAAACATATCTTTCTGGCTGAGTAATGGCTCAGCAGTTAAGAAATGGTGAGGCCCTTGCAGAGGACTTAGGTTCGGTTCCCAGCACCCACATGGTAGCTTATAATTGTCTATAACTCCTGTTCCAGGATCCAGAACCCTCTTCTGGTCTCCATAGGGACCAGACGTCTACATACAAGCAGGCAAAACATTCATGACCACAAAATATTATTTTAAAAACTATGAATATATTTTTCTTTGATATGTTTACTAAGAAATTCATGAAGCGGAAAGATATTGCCGGCAGGAGAGGAACAGGAAAGTGAAAAGGGCACATTTAGAAAGAAAATAATTTAACATGAAAGGAAAAAACCACTCGTCTTTCATAGCTTTCGCCATCAATGAAATTCTTCATTTTCACACTAACTTCATGAATTTTATTTAGTTTGTAACTTACAAATTAAGAAGTAGATGTTTTCCAAATTTTACTTCACTATTACATAACTGCTGTATCTTGTCTAATCCAGTCAAAATCAAAAAGTGCCCTGATCCAAACCAGCTACTACAGCCAAATGCTTGCAGAAAGGCAACCGCAGCACAAGCAAAGAGCAATCAAATGTGAGACTCTGAGAACTGTGACGGGCCAACAGGAACCATCAACACAGAGGTTCCCTGCCTGTCAGCTATCCCCAGTTCTAGGTTTAGTGCTTTAGAGGCGAACCAGCTTCAGATCTGGAAGTGATCTTAGACTACGGAGTGGTCAGAACCCGGCTCTACTGAATTCACAAGCTGTTAGCAACCCCGTCACTTAATAAAGTGTGCCCAGAAGAAACGCATGTCTAACTAAAGGCACCATGGTCTCTTAGGTCTCCGCATCGTAATTCTCATTGACAACTGAATTACTGTTGGCTTCACTGATCCTGTGGGTCTGCCTCTCACCTCCCCAATTCTCTGCTGAAGACTGACACAACGATTCCAATGGAAACATTTAGACTTTTTTCCTTCATATCCACGTTCACCTGAAGATGCCTTATGGAAAGTTAACAATAAAAAGAAGGCTCCAGTTTGTAAAAGAAACTGACATAAAATTAGTGTCTCTTACTAATAAAGGAAAAGCTAATAAAACCAGAAGAGGTTTGTAGAACTTCCAGACTCCTGTTAACTAGAAGCTGTGTTTTGGATTTTACTGTGAGATTTCATTTCCATTACCACATAATATAATACATACCTGAATTAGCTGCATAGTTATGTCTGGTTACAAATAATATTCCACATTAAGAATGCACACTTCAAAAAAAGTCCCCACTAAGGGATCTAAATGGGAATGCTAAGGAGAAAACCTCAGTATTTTTTCACAGCAGAGTAAACATGCTAGACGCAGCTAATTTTTCTCAAGATCTCAAGATCTCAACTGAGTTTCTCAAGTAGGACAATTGAGTTCCTTTAACTGTTAGTGCTTACTAATTCTTACAGCCCAGGCTACTAAAGGGTTAAAAAGGCATAAATTAACTTTATTGTCAATCATTACATGCAGAAGAATAATTAACTCAGTATGTTTATTTATCTACTTTCCCCACTTGATTAAATGAATGATTGATGACAGGTTCCTTGTTTTCTTTTCTTCCTTTTTGTCAGTATAAATGATCAGTATGAAACTAAATGGTGACATTAAGATGAAATCATTAGCAACCTAAAATGCAGACCAACCTACACAGCGGCTCCTCTCGATACTGAGAAGTCTGATCAGATCATTAGCAAGCAGCCCAAACACACATCACCAGGTACAGCTCTGGGTCGGGGCCTTCCTCCTCAGTGTCCACTGGCACATCTCCAGTTATGTTCCAGGCTCTTCGTTTCCTTTAAACTCATTGTGATGAGACTATTTTACTGGGTTTTGGATTCACTTGCTGGTAACGTTTACAAACTGTAGTGCTAGCGTTTGTAGTCTTGACGGAGAGAAACAGCAAGATGCCTCTGAGCTAGATTTGTTCAAAATCAGAATATCAAATCATTGACAAATAACCATTTTAAGTGATTTGGCTGCTGTGGGATTTGTCATGATTTCATAACCTTTGAAAGGTTATTGGTTTTAGTTCTGCAAATCAAGTGATTGACAGCAGCAGCAGCGGACCAGCACGCACCTTCCATATGGATAGGCTTCCTACGCTAGCCGGGCAAAAATGGCCATAATGCAATAGTGAGTTTCCTTACTCCAGGTCCCCCGGCCAATGCTACATGCTCTAGAAGCGGAAGGAAACAGTAAGATCTCAGAGAAGCCTGCACTTAAACATCTGATTCACATGGGCTGCTCTTCTGGGCATGGCTTAGTCGTTATTTAAAATGTCACCAGTACTGAACCATTTTGCACTGCACATCCCTGAACAGGACTAAGAACTGTAATACCTCAAAGGAATAGTGTAGGTAGGGAGCAGAAAGAGAAGAGAAAAATCAGGCTGGAAGGCAGAAGGATACCAAGGCGGAGAACTGTGGGATAGCCTGGGAACTCAGATCTCACCAGCTGCATCCACCAACGCCCTTCTTCACTCACTACAGGAAGAGGAGTTTTACACAGACGTCATTCAAAAGCAAGAACACTGAAAAAAAGAACAAGTTCAACAAAGAACCTATGACCCTGAGGAATTCTTGCTCTGGTGCTGGATAACATCAGGAAAGTTCTCTATGTCATAGTTTAAGGCTGCATTACACAAAAGAGGCGCGAGCAGATTTAGTGCACTATGAAATTATGGTCTTGAAATGTAGGTTCATGAGTGAGTGATCAAAAGTGGCCTCATTATTAGCTTAGTTAAAACAGTACCGTCCATGATAGGGGGACGTTCTGGGAGCATACTTTCCTGCCCAGCGTCCCCTTCAGATAGCCAGGTATGTGCAGAGAAGAGTCTGTGGAGTTCCTCCAAGGCTCACAAAGACAATGGCACTGGCACCACTTGGTCTGCAACATGAAGAACTGTCTTCAGGCCAGGTCAATCCACCTTGGATGCTGTTAGAATTGATACCTAATATTTCTCCCTGTCTTCCTATTCAATCAGCTTCAGAAGTCTTTGTATTCCCCAAGGACCACACTGCTATCTGTATATTGAGAAAATATAATGTGCATGTATAAAAAATCACCATGGCTCTCGCTACTATCACCTCAAGAGTGAAAGCAGTGATGTGATGTTAGATGGGCAGTTGTCTCCCTCCAATACCTTAAATCAGTATTTATACATACAGTTCTATTTCTTTTCCTTAAAAACTAAAACACTCACAAATGTTCATTTGAAGAAAAGTATCCACTCTTTTATGAAAACAACCTTTACTAAATTCCTATTGCCACAGAAACCTTTAACAGAGAGAAGTTCTCTAATATGTAAGAAACATGATTTGTTAAACATTTGTAAAACTTTCTATGGATGATATTGGTCTGTGGTTTATCATTTCACAAAGCTCAATGACCTTTACTTGCAGATAAGCACAGATAACAAGAATGATAGTTGTCACTGTAGGCCCTTCTTAAACTGAAAAAAATCTTAAAAACACATGAGTGACAATTTAAAATATGAAATAGATTGCTTAAACAACTACTCTGTGAAGCACTTATAAGTGTGAGAATAAAATGAATCAGTTTTAGTAGAGCAGAGTAGCCCTGGCTCAACAGCACAAGTAACTCTCCCCAGTGTAGACTGTGAACAGAAAGGAAAGGTGCGCAGGCTCTGAGCGCCCAGAGCCACCCGCGATGGGTACCATGACCCATCTCCTCCCGCCATCGCCACAGAGAGTCCCACAGTCCAATCTGCTCTGACCTCTCCCTTGCGGAATGAGTCTGTAGTAAATTTCATTTCATTTTTTTATAATATAATTTCATATTTAGTAATCTGGGGTAGATGTTATAATTCTCTCACATACATATCAAGTATAAAACGTCAAAGATGAATGATTTGATCAGATTTTCTCTGCCCATAGAAGTTTGAGAACTCTTTTCCAGGGAGCATTAATTCATAAAAGTCACTTTATTTCCTTAACTCCATCAATGAGTAAAATCATCTACTGCTGTCGCTTTAGATAACCAGAGTGTAGGCAGTGTATCTGAGTTTAGACTCAGCTTGGTTACTAGGAAAACAGCATGGTGCCTCTGATGTTAAATTACAGAGAATTAACACATATTAATTTGGAGATGGTTCTGCAAATGCTTCTGGCATTTCCGTCAGCACTTAAACTCATTCTCAGAGAATGGACTGCTGTAAAAGAATGCGGGCTCATTAAGAGTTTATTTCCTCAAAACACTGAAGGATGGCAACTTTCTGCTGTGGGGAGCCTAGCACGCAGCATTTATCTCCTTGGCTGGGGCGGAGGGAGGCTGTGCAGCACTTTGTTTTGGAGTAGGCATCACGGGTTTGAAGATGAAAATTTTCATCTTGTCACACCCGAGCTCACCTCGTCTCAAGGCTGGCTGTGTTTTCCTCACACGGAATAAAATTTTAGCAGGAGCAGAAGCCAAATGCATAGAATGAATGATCAACTTACAATTCGTGTGAATCTATTCTTTTATGCTGCTCTGCTTAAAAATAGCACCATGAATGCACATCTGCAAAGACTGTGCACCCCCCCCCCGTTTCCTTAATTGTACAAATTATTAGAGTCGTTGACAAAAGGGATTTTTTTTGTTGTTTCGGGGTTGGTCTGGGCACTCTCTTGGCAGGCAGCCACTTTTCTAGCAGTGGAAACCCTGCTTGCTGAAAGCCACATTGTACATAACAGCTGTTCTGTTAAAACAGGGAGCTAGCAGCCCAAGAAATGACTGACTTCACACGTGAAACAAAATTGTTCCCTCCCTTTGTACTAATTTAAATGAAATGAAAGTACAAACCATTCACTTCCATGCCATCTAGTCTTCCTTCTCAGTCACAGCCTGTCGTGACTTATGTGCAAATCCTGAGAGCACGACCAGCTTGCCTCTGCTAGCACGCTTCAGGGCTGCCTTTGAACTTGGGCTGTTTGACTTCCCGGCTCCCTGGATGTTGGGGGGGGGGTCCTTCTCTGGTGTGACCTTTTCTATATTTGGATTTGAGGGGCCAAGGAAACTGTGCATATTAGGATTTCAGATTTTTAAGAAGATACTTTATTCTTGCTTTTCTATATCTAGTAAAAGCAAGGGTGGCACTGAGCAGATACTAGCTTATATTTCATTAAGCTGTGGGTTTATCTTTATAAACTGTAGTGTGTGATTTATGCTGTTAGTTGTTTGAGATATGTTCAGATAGCCCGAAATATCTGGCATTCTGCTCAAAACAGTCTTTTGGAAGGAAGAGCCTTCATAAATGCAACTCAAATCTCAGGGCCCCAATTCTCATTAAATGTCACCAGGCCATTCTCTATGAGACATGACAAATTAAGCATTGCCAGTGAGTACCTGAAGTTAAGGCTTTGACTATTTTCATCTGAGAATAGAACTGCTAATAAACTTTTCTTAGAAAATGATTACATTTTTATTGAAAAACTACTATACATACTTTAAAAAATATCCCCATCTATATGCAATCAAAAATGCTACCCAATTTAAAGGCTGCCTTCTGTCAGTTAGACTTCTTTTGACCTGAATTATATCTTTCCTCATCTAATTTTACTGATAAAAAAAAGTGATACTATAAAACCCAAGGTAATATTGCTTCTATTTGGCCACACTCATGAGGAATAAAAGTGTCACGTATATTCATTATTATTTTAATAAATTGGTCTTTGAATTTTAGGCATCAACTATTTAATGTTTTTTTTAATTTTTAATTTTTTTTATATTTTAAATAGCGCATATTGAATTCAACCATCCTCCTGATTTTCTTCATCTTGACTATCTTAATAATAAAAAAAATAAAAACCAAACAGAAACCTTAACATGTGGTACAAATATGAACAGGAGCCCTAATAAGCTGTTGATGATTCTTCTTCAAATTCAAGCCTTCCAGTAAGTTGCCTCCAGGCCCACAGCAGGAGAAGGCATATTCAAACAGGGTTGCAGATTGAAACTTTCAAACAAAAGGGCTGAAGTAAAAATAACGACAATAAAACAAACAAAAACAAAAACTTGTTCACTACACAGAGGTTTGAAGTCAACAGTACCCAATTCCATCAACCCAAATTTGCTATCACTGAGCCATTCTGAAGAGACATTAAGATGAGCGGGAAGGTTCATCAAACTCTGCTCTGCCTCCAGCCTTGGGCATACAGACTGTGCCTTCCCAATAGACAGTTGAATCTCTTTGTGTTGTGGACTGAATGGATAGTCCTCACAATATTGTATGTCAAAAGCCTAATTCCTCGGAGTGATGGTGTGTGGAGGTCGAGGCAATGGGAAACAGTTGCCATGAGGGAGGGACTCCCAGGAATGTGATTATTGCTTGTAAGGTGATACAAAAAGACATCAGTTATCTTTCTTTACATCCCTGTTTTCCCATCCCACCCCACATCAGCCAGAAAGTTGGCCTTCACTGAGAATTAAAGCATGTCATACCCCAATCTTAGTCTTCTAGATTTCCAGAATGGCAAATTTATTGTTTATTCCAGTAAGACTATGTTATGTGTCCTAACAGTTCAAATGAAATAAAGATACCCTACAAAGGCTCCCTCTCCTGGTCTCAGTTTCCAATTGAAAACGCTCATAAAGCAACAAGGGCAATGACTGGTCACTTACAAGCAGGAGGCCGTGGCTGGTTGCGTGTGTCTGCTTGCTTACCCAATGAAAAGCAGTATTGGGTATGGACTGAAGAACTTGTTAACGATGTTTCTGAACCTTCCGTAGCTCTGTATCAACAGCAGATACGATGAAAAACGCTGGGTCAGGTGTCACCTAAGCCAATATCATCTTGCCACCTTCCGAACCCTGCCCTGAAGAGCTCAGGATGAGGATTGCCTGTATCCCTGTCTCACTGCTACCTTCATATCTCCACAGAACAGGCTGCTCTCTCCACGCTTTGTTATGCTCTCTTCATGCCTCCTTTCAACATGGAAAATGAGAGCAATTTTGCTTTTATGCTAAAATTCTTGTAAAAACCTGGATACTATTCATCTATTTTTACAGAAGAAAGCCAATATTTTAAAGTATTTATATAAAACCCAAACTGTGTACACAGTCTGTTTTTATCATCAGTGCTGATATTCAACACAGTCTTATTTTTCAAACTGTAAAATTATATATGAGTGATGTGCTTTAATTACCAGACATTACCAAATTTTTGTTTTGATACTAGAATGCTCTAGGAAGCTATGATAAGCAAACTCATTGCAGGAAGGCATCTTCTAAGCATTTCCACAAAGACATTCACACATGGATCTCTGATGGAAGGCAGATCCCAGAGAACATGAAGAAAAGAGCATGGAAGCCATTTTCTATGGACTAAGTTTTATTTCTTGAATATAATAAGTTGCTAAAACTAAATCCCGCTATCTAATTCAATCCTGTTTCTTTGTTTTGGCGTGGTTTTAGAAACGTGTGAAACTCTATCTGTACTAGATCAGGTTAGCTTTGCCAATCTTACTCAGCGTGATGATGACAGCGTTAGAGCTGTGGCCAGGGATGGAGCTCGGTGGTGGAGCAGCTGCTTAGCACATGCAAGGCTTTACGGCCGATCCCCACACAGCAGGGATGACAGTAACTACTCCTACACAAACCTAACTGTGGTTATAAATAATAACTACTGTCGTATTAATAACAATCATTATTATTATTGCAGTGCTGAGCTCTGAACCCAAGAATTTTTCCTGCTAATCAGCACTATAGCACCGAGCCCAGCTCTAATACTGGATTATTGATGAACAAATTCCAAATGTTTTATTCCTAATAATTGTTTCATGATAGCCACAGTCACATGAGGATTTAAACAACCAGTTCAATTAAAAAGAAAATTAATAAATTATGTGGAGAGGCCAATCAAAACTACTTAATCCAATGAACCAGTTGTTTGATATACAACTTAAGTTTAAAAAATCTGTTTTATATATAATATTTTTATTGTAAAAATCTGTTTTCACATATAATATTTTATCCTATTTCTCTAATAATCTCTAGAAAATACTACTCAATAAGCCCTTTTAAAATTATCTACTACATTAAGTTGCAAAAGCATCCAAAATAAGCCAAGCCACATCAAACGCAGAAAATTTTACACACCCATGGTTACCTCAAAATATATGCCAACACCGCACCTCTGGCTGGAGCACAAGTTATTTACTGGTTATCATGGTATACAGGTATATTAACATACATCAACTCTGAATATGGCTTTAAAATGTATTCCAGGCCATTTGTTGTCATTGTTACACATTTAAATATGAATCAACCTTCAACAATTAGTGCAAGGATTCCTACAAGAAATGATTCTTTAAAAAAAAAAAAAGGTATTACTGTCCCCACATATTCTGATGTCATAGCTAGAAACTGGCAAGCTATGGGCTAAACCACGGGGACACATATGAGCCTATATATATATATATATATATATATATATATATATATATATATACACATATACTGTCAAAATACAGAAGAGATGCCAATGAGTTGTAGCAAAGTCAAACAGAAAGTCTCAATCACACAGGAAAACGTACTGAACAGACTTCTACTGCCAACTTTGTGACTCGCTTTGGTTCTTCTCCTTCTTTTCTTTGATTACCGCTACATTTATATGCACACAGACATACATGAATGTATAAATATAGTTGCTGAGCCCATTTAGTATTGCATATATATATATATATATATATATATATATATATATACACACACACACATATGATCTCAGGACTGACCACTTAGTCTTGGATAAGCTAGGGTCTCATCCCGGGGGAAGACTAATTCTCCCTCTCTCAGCAGTCATTAATACAGCAGACAGCTGATTGTAAGGCACCGTGTCACAATAGATTTATCTGTGACGCAGCTCCTGTAGCTAAGGCTCAGAGAAAACTGTGGAAGTGGGGAGGGATTTAAGAGCCAGACATCTTGGAAATATACTGTGAGATTGTGTCTCCTAGAAATGACAGTCTAGCTACACATATTCCCACAACAATATGGCTGCCCAAATAAGACCCAAATAATGACATCAATCCACATGTTAAGATGGAAGGGAGAAACTGATGGGGTCCCACCCATATACAAAGAGCTACAGGCAACTGATCATTAATCACTTCATTGTGTCACTGAATTTCTTTCTACAGTCTCTCAGGTTCTTTTTATCAAAATAAGGGGATGAAAGTATGGCTTCTAACTCCTGAGGTGATCTGATAGACTAAGATCAGAAAGAAGGAGAAGAGGACCTCCCCTATCAGTAGACTTGGGGAGGGGCATGCATGAGGAAGGGGGAGGAAGGGTGGGGTCGGGAGGGGAGGAGGGAGGGGCTTATGGGGGAATTCAAAATGAATAAAGTGTAATTAATAGTAAAAAAAAAAATAAAAATAAATAAAAAATATGACTTCTGTAGAAAATAGAACCCAAAACTCTCTTTACATCCCTTTCTGGCCCAGGTTCCAGCATTTAGTGGCACAGTGCAGACTCAGAGCGCATGGGAAAAGCTGTAGCCAATCAGTATTCACAGTCACATTAGTTTTCACAGGGAGAGGTCACCACATGTTTACTAAGGCACGGCTAAGACTTATGCACAGTATCTGGAAAGCAGTTTCGGAAAATTAAAGCCATAGCACAATTTCAATCATATAAAGCAGTCAGAGGTGACTCTTTGCTATGCTCATGAAATATTGTTACCTGTAGTGTGCTGAAACTATATATTACGCTTTGCAAGAGGTTATAGGGCTAACAAAAGCATATTAAAGACTTCCAGTCCTACAGAACAGAGCACAGAAACTTGAAAGTCCTAAATAAGTGATACCAAACAGCATAATAGAATACCACAGGGTACCATGACTGACACATTACATTACCAGGAGGAACCAGGAGATTTCTTAAAGCAAGTTGCATGTGGTAAAATATATGTGTGCCTTGAAGTTTTGCCAAGGAAGGAAAAGCAAATAACAAGTATATAATGTCCCGGGGTCCTAGTCTATCAGTGTCACATTTTTACAAGACTCTGTGGTTTTTTTCAGTGATCAAACAGATTTAAAAGATTTCAGTGAAAAAAAATGTGTGTGTGCACGCATGCACATATGTCTGTGTGTGCTGGCCATACTTTTTGAGCCCACGACCCAGTATAGACATAATTCCCTCATGTCAATGGGAACAAAGAAAAATGAAAGACAGAAATATTAGTAGACTATGAAGAGTGAAGAGCACATAGGCTGTGATACTACTAATAAGCAGTGTCAAGAAGCCTGAGCCATCTCAGGAGAATTTAACTCTAGCTACTAATTGCTAAATATTTTCTACAGAACTTGGATTCAGGATTAGGAAGTAAGTAATCACCCTGGCCGGAATCACTGAATGGATAGTAGATAGATAGATAGATAGATAGATATACAGACAGACAGATAGGTAGATAGAGTAGAAACCTGAGCTCTAGAGGGTTTTACAGCACAGGTCACATGGCTTGTTAAATTTCATGAAAAGCTGTCATGTCATTATTCACTGATTTCTTATTTATTTCTCTAGAAAATATGAACTGTCCAAGGTGGATAACTTTAAAGGAATTATCAGAAAAGACAGAAATCTGTTGACCAGACTTCCGCTTACACATGGGTACTCATAGGCTTTGTGAGACTGGCATTTTTAACTCCTTTCTCTACATCTGAAAGTGAGCCTATGGGACAAGAACAAGGGCTCATCTGAGGACCTCTTTCTTGTGCCTGCTCCACACCACAGTTTTCCCTTTGATTTCACACTATCCACATCTTTCTCCCACAAGTTTTCCTATGTTTTCTTTTTCTTCTTCTAATTTTATGAGTTGCACCTGCTCACACCTGCCTAAATATAATACTTCGAATATAATACTTCATCAGTGTTATTCAAGTCCGGAAACAGAAATCTTTTTTTTTTTTTAAGATTTATTTATTATGTACACAGTGTTCTTCTTGTAGGCCAGAAGAGGACACCAGATCTCATTATAGATGGGTGTGAGCCACTATGTGGTTGCTAGGAATTGAACTCAGGACCTCTGGAAGAGCAACCAGTGCTCTTAACCTCTGAGCCATCTCTCCAGCCCACAGAAATCTTCATTGCTATTCAATTCTAAAACAAGATTCAGTGTTCTTCCATCTACAAATCAGTGTTCTTAGATGTTAAAATGAACTAGAGGAGGCAGACCACACTTTCAATTAGCTCATGCTCTCTAATCCACAGGCAGGCACATAAGGGAATAAATTATAGGTGAACAATAAAGAAACAGAAGAATGTAAGTGTGCCTCACAGAAATGGCTGATGATCCAGGAAGAAGAAAATTTTACACAGGAGTGGGACAACTGAAGTGGGTATGGAAAGCTGAACAGGAACACAGCAAACCCACCAGGTGTAGGGAGCCCAGGAAACAATTCCCAAATCACAGAAATTTGGCATGAACTAGACTAGAGAAGCCTTAGAAAACCCATGTTTGCTCTGACCCCCATTCCTTGCTTTGTCCCAATGACTCTTAGTGGCAGGCATCTTTCCCTATATCCTAGGTTAAAGCTGAGAAGAATCCAGAAGAATCTGAAAACTAAGGCCTGTCCCTCATCCTTCTACAGGTCCTTCCATCTAGTCACGTCCTTACATGCTGTCCAGTCTTCACTGAGCCTGTAAATGAGTATAAAGTCTTCTGTGTGGCTTTAGGTCTTCTTCATTGAAGGCTTCCAGGGTCACTTAAAAGTTGATTAAATTAAAGTGTTCTAGTGTTCTCTTGCTAGCTTCTGCTACAGGGATGTCAGCCACGGAGCTTGTCTGGTGATGAAAAGGTGTGCATGCGTGTGGTTGGGTGTGCAGTGCACATGCATGCTCTCGTGTTCCGACAAAGAGGGCGTTCCAGTGTAAGGTGACGCACATGAAAACATACATACATAGATTGTGTGTGTATTTCATATTGCTAGAGGAATGGGGAGAGAGAGCACACTGAGTTCATGCTCATGCTTGTGCTCAAGTTTCTAGAAATGCCTCCTACCGCTCCAGATACACAATCTTCATTTTCAGCAAAAGGAAAAAAACAAAAACAAATCTAGAAGGCAAAAATACAACACAAGAACAAACCCATGGGTAGGATAATCCAGTAAGTCCCGTGCTTCTATCACAAATTTCCGTCTTAGTCATGCTTCTTCGTGTTTCGCTTCCAAAAGAGGTCCACAGTGTCACTGGCCACAAGCTTGCCTTGCTCTGACTTGAGCCATGCAGACACCACACCAGTTCTGAGCCACTGCACTGTGAAGATGAGGTCAGCTCTTCCCTGTAAATAACTGAGAAGCACACCTTGACGGTCACACATTCTCTGTGATAATTCTTCAGAGTAAGCTTTCCTTCAGGGTTTGGGGTCGAAGGGAATGCTGGGTGCTAAATCACACCAGATTCTCTAGGCAATCGGGCCAATGAAGCCCACAGTAACACATAGAAAAACACCAAAACAAAACAAAACAAAACAAAAAACCCTAGCAATGCCACAGAATATTTCTATGTTAAATTGAAATTCCAAGCATCAGAGTCTACACATGTAGACATAAACACTTTTGAGAGGATGAGCCTGGGGAACTGGGACAATGTGTACATTGCTTGTCCAATCATGAAATCAAGTCAAATCAAAGATTGGTCTATAAAAGACTTCCTCTCCAAAACAGTAACCTCACATACACATAGAAAAGGATAGTAGCATGCCACTAAAAAGGCTACCTGGAGGTATACCTGAGGAAAACGATTACATAATATTTTATGTGCATGGTCTACTAAGACCAGGCATATGTTACTCAAACAAACAGCAATGCATGCTGGCAGCTCAGCCTTGGGATGCGTTTCCATTTGATGCCACAAGCAACTTTAGATTGAGGCAGAGGGAACTAGACATCAGAGTGAGTCTCTCAGTCTTCCAAAGATGACAGGGCAGGAACAAGAGCCAAGTAAGTGCCAGGTTTCATTTTTAAACTTACTTGCCCATCTTTAAGGAACTTCTACTCAAAATGTGACAAGAACTCAGTGTCAGCCCTGAAACCATTGCCTATGTAAAACAAACAAACAAACAAACAAACAGCAACAATAACACAAGGGGCGTCCTAGGTTAAGTGGAGAGAAAAAAAAATAATATTCATCTTGCAAGGTTTCCGAGGAATGGGAACGTGTACCTTGCCTCATGCATGAATGTCACCTGCTAGACGCAAATGCATGTCAGCACACACCAGAACGCCAGGGCGGGAACTGCAAAGGCTTCCCTGCTGCACAGACTAAGGAGACACATCATCAGACAATCTTAGAAGCCCTCACCTCTCCTGAAACCAAAGTCAGTTAGGGGAACAACTACCATATCCATGATTTAACTTTATCCAGGAGGCTAACCTGCACCTATTACCTTACATGGTTACTTTAAGTGAGTATGCCAAGCACCACTGTTTACCTATGACTGCCTCATTTGAATAAGGACATGTTTAAATAGAGCCCTGCAGGCTTCTCTTCTCAGAAATGGCTGGAGCTTAATTTGCAAAAGATGCCTGAAAGGATGGAATGGGGATTTTGAAAATGTTTCTCTTATGTGTGTGAGTGTCCTGTCTCCCTGTATGTCCTGCCTAGGAGACATTGGTTTCCCTGGGCCTAGAGCTACAGATGGATGCAAGCTGCCTGGTGGGTGCTGGGAACTGACCTGGGCTCTCTACAAAAGCAACCAGTGCTCCTCAGTGATGAAGCTTCTCTTGAGCCCCCGGTGAAGCACAGTTTTATAACGATAGAAAGCCCTTTCCCCAGGGTCCCCCTCGGTTTTAATCAGCAGTTGTCTTGCATGTTTTCCAATTGCTCCTCTGCAGACACTAAGGCTGCCATATAGTTTACATATTCAGCATCATTCGCTGCCACACACACAGGCAAATTATCATTTAAAATCTGGAGTGTTTGAATTGAAATAAAACTTAGGTGTACAATGGCAAATGTTCCTGGATTAATTGAGTTGCAGGAGACATACTCCAAAAATTGACTGAAGTCCATGATATTAGAAAGACAGAAAATTTATCTAGTTTTAGTAAATGTCAAATCAGCAGCTATTGCTTTTAAGATTAATAAAAGATGTAATGGTTTCTAGATAGCCTCTAAATAGAGATTACTATGAATGGAGAAGTGATTTACCAACAGTCACCACAATGAGATTTCTTTAAAGGTTACAATCATCAGTTATTTAGCTGAAACACTGCCGAGAACGCCTGGTCATTTCGTGAATAATGCATAATGTTCATTGTAGATTTGATCTGTACTATAACAATACATATATTTCTAAAATAATAGCAAAAACTATCTGTTGCCTTCCAATTGCTTAACATATCATTTCCATGAAGTAATTGACTCACGACATATTATACACTGTCACCTGAGTGTTCTCTTTGCAAGCATAACTTGTAATAATCTGTATACAATGGGCATCACACAACAAACTCATCAACCTTTATAGACTGCTAAGAAAAGACGTGATGAATGCAGGGCAGAGTGAAAGACCTTTTGGAAGCAGCAAATTAAAATTATTAAAATTCTACACAGTTGTGTGAGACAAATTTAAATTTCAGCTTTGAAATTTAATTATTAGCATGATCAACTCATCACATTAAAAAATGTTGCCTACATAGTGTGAGCACTTTTCATATAAATTTTAAAATGCCTTTAGGTTTATTCAAGAGGCTGTTTGGAGAGGCTCAAAGTATAATGTCTGTCTGTTTTATTGTTGGATTATGAACCGCACTTCACACAGTGCCGCGGGCTATTTATATGAGCTTGTTTATCCATATGAACTTCTTCAAGGGCACAACACAGAAGACCTTAATAAATTAAAATGAATTTCTTTTGATGTTGTTGTTTCATGACTGTTTGATCAGAAGGAGTAGCAGTTTTGCATTAAAGAACTAGAATAAAGTAATAAGCAGTACACATATTCTATAGCAGGGCCAGCTTGTAGGAAGTGCCTGTGCATCCGAGAGACACTGGAGGGCCAGGGTAGAAAGGATGGAGTCACTGAGCTCGAACCTTCAGTTCTAGCCTATGCAGTTTACTATTAATGAACATGTTTCAATTTCTATGCTCTCCCATCATGCACAGTTATGCTCTATGCATTAACTAAGAAGATTTGTTGTCTCCTTCCAGGCTCCTCAACTTCCTCCCAACCTCCCTGTCTTCGTCAGGGATACCTCATACCCTTGCATAGACTGTGACACCCATGGGAGATGTGACCATGCTCTTATCTTCTTACCCATCTTAATCGTAACAGGAAATTATGGAGCTGAGCTGACTGAAAGCCACACAGTGAAAAATCAATTAGTAGTTATAGTCTACGCCTGACAAAATTCTCACCTGGAATGTTTGACAGTGATGACACAAAATGAACATAGTTTATAGTAATGATATGTGACAGCTCATCTGACAGGAAGTCAAGAACATAGATTCTGGTCTTAGATCTGCTAAGAATTCATGGTAAACTCATCTCTTGACTCTGTAAAGTAAGTCAATATTGCTATATGATCTAAAGGTTTGCATCTGAAAAAGACCATCATTCCAAACATAAGTTGTTTCATGATACAGGAACAGAATGAACAGGCAATAGAGCTGCCATACTTATCAAGAAAGCCTTTTCACTTTAAACTCTTAAAAAATGGAAGTAAATGATAATTATCCTAAACAAATAGGTATACATCCAGTCCATCAGTGTATATCAAATTAAATAATATATTTTTACACTGTATGGTTTCTGACTCACTAAACTTATCTGTTTTTTTATACTGTTCTAAGGAAACATGAAAATAATCATGCCTAAACTTGAGTAAACAATTTATCAAAAATACATTTACTTGAATTATCTGCAAACCTTCTGTGAGATTTCAGGGTTACTCTGGAGTCTAGAATACGCATTGGTGTGCCACCAAGTTGAAATCACATCCTTAAAGGCAGAACAGCCAACAGGAATATGTGTTCATTTTTTTTTTTTTCATGTTGACATCCTAGCCATGAGAGGTACCTTCGGTGTGTGTTCTCAAGCGTTAGAGCAGGGCTGAAGAGACTCTAAAGCCAAAATTATTCACTCTAAGTTTGTTTATAGGAAATTTTGTCAGCTCTGCTCTAGAGGAAAATAACATGGAGTCTAAATTTAATCTCTCCCCTCTTAAGCGAAACACAATTTTTGTTTGTTTTTTTTTTTTTTTTTCATTTATTTTCATCACATTTTTCCTCCCCTGAACTCATCCCAGGCTCTTACCACTTCCCTGCCCATCCAACTTCAAAACAAAACAAAACAGAGAATAAAAACAGACAAACAAACAAGCAATAAGAAAAAACATCACACAAAAACAGAAAGTCCATTTTGTGCTGGCTAGTCATTCCTGGGCATGGGGTTGAGGTACTCAGTCTTACTCTATTTGAGGAAATTCATTTTTCTTTTCCTAGCTTGTAACAAATGCAAACAGCTTCTTGATTAGGAGCGGGACTCTGTGTCAACCTTCCTTTCTTCTAAGGGCACAATTCTTAAGTACAGATGGAGTCTGCCTCCCTATAAGATATGCAAAATATCTTAAAGAAAAGAGCCATGTCTATTACGAAATGCACTTATTTTTCACGTGTTCCCTGTGTACATCATCTGAATATAAGTTTATATGTTATCCTCAATAACTGCATACAGGTATGCAACAAATCTTTCTCATTGTGGCATCATGTTAGCACCTGAATATTAGAAAGCTTCTCAGTTCACAATTAGGGATTTTCAAACTAAGTGATCCACATATATGTCAACAAAACTCTAAGCAAGCAGAGAGAAATTGTCATAGTCACATCGGACCCTTCAGTTTGATCAGAATCCAAACAAAAGGTTACAGCACCTCACCTGTACTCTTTCCAACAAGTTTCCAAACATAGCCAAAGCTACAAGGACTTTTCCAGAGGTAGCTGAGAATATAAAATCACCTAAAGAGTATCTCAAATGTGCTTGGCAGCATATGCCTTTAATCCCGGCACTTGGTAGGCAGAGGTAAGCTGATCTCCATGAGTCTGAAGGCAGCCTGGTCTACACAGTGAGTTCCAGGCCAGCCAGGTCTATACAGTAAGACCCTGTCTCTCCCTGAGCCCCCCACACAAGAAACGGAGCAAGAAAAGACTCATCGGTGAAGATGACCTGAGTTTGGTTCTCAGCTCACTGGGCAATTTACAACTATCTGTAAATTCCAGCTCCAGGGAGATCCAATACCTCTTGCTACCCATGCTCATGCAGACACATATACTTAACATGATAAAAAAATAAATCTAGAGTAAAAGAAAGAACTTAATTTGCCTTTTGCCCACAGAAGAGATTATCTGCACCTCCCTAAACAGTCTGTGATGCCTGCAAAGGTTCCATCTGTAAGGTTAGGACATGAGGTATCAGGATTGTAGGACATCCACCACGAATAACATAGCACTAAGAAAGGGAAATCAGTGGCCAATATCACATATACACCAATTAATTCATGCATATTAGAACCCCTCGATATTTAGGGGTTTCAAAGAACAAGAAAATTCTAAAATTTAAGCATCACAGGGACAGAACTACTATTTACAAATAATTTTAAGAGTAACTATGTCAAGGATTTGAAAAACAAAAACATGTTTATATTCATAACATTCAGCCAATTTGTCCATAGAGATACATGAAAAATTAATAGATGGATTGATTTTCAAGGTCAATAAAGTTATTAATTTAAAACTACCTTTCTGGTTGGACCTTGCTCTCCTCTTATGTTTATTTACTTAACACAAAACACATTAGCTGTACCTATTAGCCAACATCCCCATTGCCAATTGTCAAGAGGGTGGATGTATTTGTATAATAAATTAGAACATACATGTAAATTATTTCATCCTAACTCCTACAAAATCTTCTATCATGTAAAAGAATGCTTAGGCGGACAGACTTTTTGAAAATAAAATAGAAATAGAAGAGATTTATTTCACCTTCACATGGTGTCTTTCTCATGCAGAGTTCAGATTTCCACATTTGTATCCCTTTAAAGGATTTGATATGCAGGAAAAGAAGAAAGGATGATGGTGAACATTTCATTTCAGAGACACTGACAGACCACCATAATGCAGACAAAGCAGTGGCCTAAAACCTACCTTTTACTGAGGTGTTTGGTGGAGGGCCTTCCATCCTCAAGTTCCATGGAGGGTCTCCTTGATTGGCAAAGTCCCTCATCTTGAGATAGCTAATTGTAAGTCGGATGATGGATGCCTTGTCCAGCTGGCTAGTGATGGCTGCAGGAAGAGGCAACAACTTGGCCAATTCATAGAACTCAAAATTTTCTTTTCCCCGGCGGGAGCGAGCAGCATCTCTGGATTTCTCCTTTCTCAGTGCTTGTAAGCTGAAAGCAAAGAGGAAGGAAAGGGCTGTTTAGAATACGTGATTGTGATTTTTTAACTTCTACCACCTTTCTACCCAAAATATATCAAAAGTAAACTCTGGATTCAAAAGCTACAGTTAGATGGATTTCAAAGAACATCTATGGTGACCTCTCGTCCCAAACACACTTATGACTAATGAAATTGTGTTTTGTTTGTTTCAATGCTGGGCTCTTCTAGCTGTCAAGGCAGTGAGATACAGCCCTTGTTCCTAAGACATGAGGCAGAAAAGTGAGGCATAATGTTATAGCCATAAGCAGTTTAAGGCTCAGCTGGTGTGGTTGTGCTACTATACCAATTCTCAACTTGAAGATTTGTTTCATTTAACTTTCATTGGCATTGGGATCTTTAACCACAAAAGGAAACAGTTTGGAATTTTTGCTTCAATTATCATCTTGGAGAGCAAATGTGAACAGGAGCATAAGTCATTTTGGCAGAATCAACAAAGATAATGCTCTGGTGTTCTTAGCCCTCTACAAGGATCTTCAGCCTTTCAGTCACATGACAGAAACATCACACTGAAAATCTGGATTTTAAAGGTGTTGATGGGCAGTTGATAAGAGAATTATAAGAGAATGCCGGGATTTCATATAAACGGGCCTGCATTAGCATAGGGTAGTGTCTCTGAGAGACTAGAAAGTGCACTGCCCAAAAAGCCAGATTTCATGACAGCGTGAGTTTTATGTTGAAAGACAAGCTCTGTCTGGGTTGTTAAAATTTATAGACATTATAGACATATTACTTCACAGAGGAGGCAACAGGTTGGATCCAGAATTTCCTTTAACTATTCATGTGCATTTCTGTTTGAAGTGTGCTCACATTACTGAGAGCAGAATCTGGCACAACTGAAGCCGTCTGTGAGAGTCTGGTGGGAGAGCCGTCTCCTCTGAGTCACTTTCACGGCTTTGTATCTGATGGGCAATGCATTCAAACTCAGACCCCAGTGATAACTAACTGGGTTATATTTACAGCACCAAGGAACTAATAAAATAACTGTTGACTATTTGTGTTACTGAATGGAGTCATTTTAAATGCTTAAATCCATATCCCGGAGTCCTGTAAAATCAAAAGAGCAGCAAGGAAGGAAGGAAGTGCAGAGAAAGAGATCAAAATGGTTTCAGTAGTTTGGCTCCATTCTCCATAAATAAAAAATGGAGAATAATCTGCCAAACCACACTATAGCAGCCATGGATTGTTCACAGAGGAAAAGCCCATTCTCTTCATATATCCCAAAGATCTTATAGAATATCTGCATAACTTAAGAAATGCCATGATACTTGCTAGGTAAATAGCACAAGAAGCATATTTGCTCACTTTCTTGGTAAGTAAGAAAATAAATATCATATTTAATATTTAATATTGGCCAATAATGCTATCGTTTTGAGTCATTTGAGTAATAAAGACTTGTCCTGCAACATGATTCAGGTGATAACTTCAGGCGGAAACGTAACTAACTTACAAGGAAAAGATGTGCTATGTCACATACTTCCCAATGGCTTCATCATTCATTAGAATCTACAAATATTTAATAATGGCTTGTTGAAAACTATGTACGTTACAGATGTCTTAACATTGAACACAGTGTTGCTGTCTCCAGGATCCATGCTAAGATCTTAGGCCAGAGGATCTTAGGTTTTTCTTTGTATAACACAACTAATTCATCTGCTGACAGCTAAGTGGCCTATGCTAAAACCATCATAGATTTCAGCGCAGGTCTTTTTTTCTTTTTCTTTTTCTTTCTTTTTTTTTTTTTTTTCACAACACGTGAACAGAGGATGGTGCAGGGACTGGAGTTTCGTGCTGTTCTTTCCTTGTGTTCTTGTAACTAAATACTATCCTGGTGGGTTAAACCAACATTTTCTTGGTGCAGTAAGTGCCTATGATGGAGTTCCAGAGCAGGGATTTCTAGGGCCATTAAGGTTGAGGAAGGGACTTTCAGTGTGAGAATCAGAGGAACTGGAGGCCAACAGCATGCTGCCATTTCCAGATAAAAAAAAGAATCCAAATTTCCTTAAGAAAATTTCAAGAATTAATAACCAATTAAAGCTTTTGTTTAACTGTGCATGCCAATAAAGCATGTTATAGTCAATCATGGACCAGTGACTCACTTTACAGCTGGGCAGTAACTGGGGAGGCCAATTTCAAAGGTAGTTTTACATGGATGTTATGTGCAATTTTCCTTGTCACCCAAATGATCATAAATGAATTCATTCATTATCTAATTAATATTCCTAATATTTACACTAGAAATTTCTCCATGTAACTAAAGCAAAGTGGATGATTAAGCAATTATTCTGAAATTGATATTAATGAATAGACTTGTCAATAAACCAAAGGAAAAAAATTAATCCTCATGAGGGCTAGGGATGCGAGGAGAGGGAGACATGAGTCGGGAAAGGCTGGTGGAAGGGCACTAAGTTAACGTTGTCTAGGAATCAAGAATACAGCAGCAAGAGTGCTCATGTACAATGCGGGGAGAATAGACAACAACAGAGCAACACACACACACACACACACACACACACACACACACACACACATCCCAAAGCACAAAACAAAAGAAGGCACTGCCAAAGTTTCCACCACACAAAAATGATGGTTTTAAAAAGATAAAACGTTTAATCTGATTTAAACGTTACACAATACCTACACGTGTTGAATATTCTATATGGTACCTATAAATACATATGACTTTAATATTTTGTATATGTTAAAATAAAAATAGGCAAATATTAAAACATGGTATAACTAAAACAGTAAAAAAAATCATCAGACACTGCAAGAATGTAGAGACCAACAGTAGCTTTCAAAAGTTTCTAAGGACACAACCCTTTCCCCTCACGGAAGGAGACACTTCACTTGCTTTTCCATGCTATCGCTGAGCAATGCTCTTAAAAGGCACACACACAGAGACAGAGACACCCTTACAAGCACCCCCCCATTCTCTTTGCTACTTTCTTACCTCCGCTTCCCTCAGCTCTAAGACACAATATGCCCCTCTTCTGAAGTCATGGTCTTGGCCATTATCTTAATAATAAAGGATTTCCATGACCCTCACATCACATCACTATGCAGGCACCATAGTTCAGAAGACTTTCAGAATGAGAGCACTGTGTCTATAATAAGTAGTAATTGGTTTTGAGGGCAACAGCAATAAGATACAGTCAAAGGATTATAAGGGCTGTTGAGACTCTGGTATAATAGATGAAACTAAAGATCTTACAACAATAACACAGCTTGCAGATTAATTTTTTTGCTCGGTTTTATGAAGTAGAGCCTAGCTATAATCAGTTCTCAAATTGAATTAAGGACCATGTTAAAACCTAAAATAAACTTTGTTTCTGTGTATTTTGTTTTAGACAAAACATTCTGGCTGCATTTCTCAAGTTCAAAAGTAGCGTAGGTTGGGTGTGTGTGAGGAAGATACCACGGTGCCAGTCTCTGCCATCAAAAACATGACAAGGCTTCAGACCCACAATTGTTTGCTTCCTGGATACAAACCTCCCAAGGCTCTACTGTGCTCAGTTTAGATTCTGGATAGAAGAAACAGAAAGCCTATTAATCCTCAGTGAAGACTGACAATATCAACTCCTTTTGGTGACTGCAACAAAAATTATCATCACCAACAGATAACATCAACAAATTAGTTCAAAAGACACCATTTTTCTCTTTATATATATTTTCCCACCATGTAGCATATGTAAAGTTGTGTTTCTGTGTTAATTTTTCAAGAGATAAGTGAGTGATTTTCAGATTGTCAAATGGGTCCAATACCCTTTTATTGATGATACTGTTTTCTTTTCTGTATAATATTTATTATTCTTATGGCCTATCCATCACATGCCACAGGTATACATAGATATTCCCATCCATGTGCGCACATGTATAATTAATTAGGTAAGCTTGAACTTTTGTAAAAATAATTCTTAATAGGAGAATAGGTAGCCATTTTCAGTACACTAAAACAAGGTATTCAGCTGCAGGAAAAGTAATTTTGTTCATATATGAAAAATGAACATGTGACGACTATGAAGAAAATAGACAACTCCAGAAGATCAAAAGTACCTATGGAAAAACCTTAAATGGTGATAGTAATTTTAGTAATTTTAAGTCACAAAGATCACATAGGTTTTCATAGAAGGAAAACTGTCTTTTAAAATATCTTCCAAAGCTCACAAATCTGAACAGGCAGGGGAAGTCAAATCCTCCAGGACCATGGAGAGCTCACACAACCAGCCATGACTCTGCCTCTCAGCCTCCTCAATGGGAGCCAGGTCAAAATGAGAGATTGTGTTTAATGCAGAAACTGGGGAAATGGAAGTAACAAAACACGTGAAGAAAGGGCACTGTCAGTACCCCAACGCATGCAACTGTCTATGAGCATAAATCGCTTACTGGGCTGTTTGCTCATTGCAAGGAAAGATGCAACTTCAAATTGATTACTTGTTAAATTAAAAAGAAATGATATCTTTTGAGGATGATCAACATTAGACTTGCAAAATTGATTCCTTTTGGCTTTAAAGTCATTCTAATGGTTAAAATTATTACTGAACTCATGCAACTGTAGGAGACAACAACAATAACAAGAATGAAGTGAATGTAACAGTTACAGAAGAGCAATAGGAACATGTTCAGCCAGTGCTGTCTAGGTCTGTAGTGACCTCTTCAGAGACATGCTTTTGCAAACTCCTTCATAATGTAGATGTGTTTACTGCCTTTGCCATTGCCATTGCCACTACAATGATACCCTGTAAACGGAAACCTTACCATGAAGCCTCAGTTCGAACACCTTCTGGAAAGTTTTACACTCTAAAATCTAGTCTTTCTGAAAGAACATGGCAGTTTTTGCTTATCCCACTGTAGGGGAGGAAAAGAGGGGTAGAAACAACTTTACATTTTGCCTTTTTAAGATACTTCTAAGAAGCCAGACAGAGAAGATTTTATGGATTTTCCTACTTGTTTTTGCTTAGGAGAACCCAGCACTATAGACTCCTACTATTTATCAATTAATCTGGCATGCAGCCTCAAAGGGAGAAGGTAGACCTGTATTAAAAATGCAGCCATCAAAAATTCATCAAAGGCTTCAGCATTTTAACTCATGAACCTTTGAACACCTGCACACTTGTCAGATCTCCGGTCATAGTTAATGGTGAAATCCACAGTCACTCTAGTACCGAGGCTTGCCTTGACATGAGCTGAATGAGAAGGCCGTTCAGGAGAAGTCCACAAAAAAAATTCTATAAGCATGCTGGCCCTGCCTTCATCACTATTAGTGAAACAGCCCTCCCCAAACTGACACCACATAGAATTCGAAGTCCATCAAATCAGTTTACTACAGAATAAACTCTTCCAGGTGTATTTTTAGAATAAGTGTAAATACACCATAGTATAACTGAGAAATGGATAAACAAGTATTACCTGGCTGATATACGAACAACAAAGCTCACAAATGGAAGTATTTTAAAGTTCTTCAAGAGAAGGCAATCACTTCGGAAGTCTTCATTTAGTGCATGAAGCAAGCAGGATAGTATATACTAGAGGTTCAAACTGGAACTTTCGAGTTCAAGGTAAGAACTCTGCTGCTTAACTAATGCAGTGCTCATAGCTGTCATCATTAATTTATGTTAGAGTCTGTAAACATCAGGAGTATAATAGGCCAATTTCACAACTAAATATAGATGCACATTTTGCCCTTATATAAATGGCAGATTGCCACTGTAGATCATCGACGCAGCAACGCATCAGTAAAGATGCACTGTTCAGTGGTCTGATGTGCGCACAATATATAAAACCAGTTGTAATGGTTGTTTGGAAGCAAAGTGTAACAGCAGCAAAATTGCATTTGTTCCACAAACTCAGGATATATTAAGCTTGGCGGACAAAGACTGTTTGATGTGCTAAATCAGTTTGACCTTCATTCTTGCTTTATTTTTCTCATTTAACATGTGAAATGACCATTATTTTTCCACATGTAAGAAAATATGAAACCGATTGCTTTTAAACAGTGTCAAAAAAAATCTGTTACTGCTAACATTTGAAAAAGTATCAAAACCAAAAAGCATGCTTACGGTTTTTAAGCTAAGACATATTCTGATGGGATAATCGTGACCCTTCTGACTTGTGGTAAAGCAGATCAAAAGAGTAATTAAAGCCATTCATCTGAATGCTTTCCCTCATCTTCAGAAAACGTCTGTGTATGTTTGAACTTAATAATTAAATTAAATGGTTTTAGCCAATGAGAGCTTTTCATTCTTAACACTTTAAATAAGAGGATCTCATTCTGGAATGAGTCATTAGAACAGTAATAAAGAAAGCTGAGCATTCTGCCCAGCCCTTTTCAACCAGCTCACCTTGGTTCAAATCACCCTTGAATGAATCACAGCAAGACCAACTATTCATCATGTGCTTCGTTGTATGCCCAAAGTCTTGTGAATCACAGTGTTTTGTTCTTCAGTTGTTTTTTTTTTTTTTTTCTCCTACAACTTCAACATACACAACTGGCAGCTCTATACTAATGGGGGAAAACTGCAGCTTTATCAAGTAATTTCTCTCCACCCAATAAATAGTACTTTACCTTGGGGCAGCTTGTATATTTCACACCTTAAATTTCTATTTACCAAATCAGCTAATCACTTCACAATTGAACTCAGAACAAAAAAAAAATTATCAATTAAAGTGGTTGAAACTCCCGCAAATTATCATTTAGGGATGAAGTAATTGCTTTCATCAGGGCAGAAAAGCCCGCCAGAACAGAAATGTCACTTTAGATTAGTGTCCTCACTCCTGAAGCTATGGATGGCACCGCTGATAGAAGACTAAATGCCAAGACCAATCAATTGCTTTTGTGGCTCTGCTCTGAGCTGCTGTAAAAGGGGCCATTTTCTAGGATCTACTCTTCATTATAGTAAATGCTATCTCCTTGGTAACATAATTCCATTTCTCATAAATTCTGTCTGCGAGCATTGTCCTAACAATGGATGTTTGTGGAAAAGAATGCTGTTGGTTTAATGCACAGAATTAAGTGTGAATGGCTGTCAAAGTGCTATAGTTTACTAGTTCTTAAACATAAATTGAAGTCCTACATTAAAAAGAATTCTTGGGAGAAATGAATGTCCTGAACAAGGGGAAGATACTGTACATAAGGCTCTGTGCTCTGTTCTAGGATTTCGACCATTCAAGTATTTATCTGTTCTGTACATTAAACTGGTTGGCACACAGTAGTGGTTGAGAAACACTTAACTTGCTTCCCCAGCAGTGTGGTTTGCAAATGCAAAACCTCAGAAGCAAATATGAACTCATTAGGTCAGTACATGTACTTTGTGAATAGCCCAAACTGCATTTAAAAAAAGAAAAAAAGAAAAGAAAAAGAAAGGTGTTCTTTGAAGTGGGCACTTCCTGGAAAGCACACAGATCTTAACTGATATTCCCCCCCCCCTGAAGTTTTGAGGACCTGGATTATAGGCTCAATTAAAAGAAAATCAAAGGAGCTAATAGAGTGAGAAGGTGGCAGTTCCCTCTACTCCTCTTCTGTGGTCTGAAGTTTAGACAGGGATTCAGGATAGTGGGTCTGTGCCCGACGTGGGATAAAGGCTTTCTCCTCCTGGTGAGCATACATGTGTCACTTCCATTACCTGTAACAGGAGGTGTGAGCACCCTGAGAGGACGCCACCGCCAAATATTTGGAAGGGGCTGAGGATCTCTGTGAGAGGCCAGTGCAAGGCTAAGGTGGGCACCTCTGGCTGAAGGGCCTTCCCTGGCTCCCCAACAGGCTGCTGGAATCTCTAGCTCTCCAACAATGCCAACAGGGCATGCAGGGCAGGGCATGCATCACCTCTGCTTCTTAAAAGTACCCATACTACCAGAGAACAGCATGGAACTTAATGCAGTAATAAACACTAACAGGTTTCAATTGCTACGGTATCACACCCACTTTCAAAGTGTTTGAAAAAGATGTCTTCATGGTTACAGTTTTCAGCAGGGAGAAGAAGCCAGTGTCTGAGAATGAGCCATAATCTACTCTTCACCCATCCAACACTGACTCAGAGTTGCTTTTGATCATGGACCATGTCATTTGTGCTGCAGGTGAGGTGGGGCAGGATTATGAATTTTTCTCCAACTTTTCATACCTCTCCCTAAAACTGGGGAGTAAATTTGGCTCGGGGAGGAAGTTCTCTGGATGCTGGACTTCTTGTGCTCCAAGTGGGGGAAACCTGGATAAACCAGGAGAGCTGAGGCCTACATCATGATTCAAAGTGGAGAGGGCAAGCGGCTTGCATAAGGCAACCCTTGGCAATGATCACCAGCCCATCGTCGCCACCTGAGCACCACTGTGCCTCTCAGGGGGAGATGTCATGATCCATTCTCTCTATTGAATTCTATGACACTGATAAAACCAGATTTAATTACAATCACCTGTATAAATTCCATGATAACTGTTATAAAAACTTGGTTCTTTGATGAACTATTGAATAAAACACCCATTTTTTTCAGGCTTCTGGTTGTGTTATTAATTGCTTCAAATCACAAACTCAATTGCTTTGGAATTCAAATTCAAAATGACCCTTTACATAGGGAAAATTCACTTTTTCTTTCAATTTTCTTCATGTGTGATTTCAAACACTTTTGAAAGCACAACTAAGTGAAAGCGCTTTTGAAAACTTTCAAGCTTGATATGACACATATGGAAAGCGGCAAGCATGCTTTGACAAGTCTGAAGATATTTAAGTGTGAAAATGAAAGTTATGATCACGTGACCACCCACACAGGCCATGCCTTACTAGCATCAAGTAATACATCTGTAGAGTTTAACTATGCGCATTCCTTTGGGAAAGAGACACAGGTGAGGAAAACGGTCACCTTTTCTCTAAGCACTACTCTCAATAAGTAGAACAGCCCGAAGGGACTGGATACACTGTTTCTCACTTACCTTGGGGTTTGGGGGGATTGTGTGTGTGAGTGTCATACAGATGTGTGCATGTGTGGACACTCATAGGTAGAGGCCAGTGATAAACATTGGTGTCTTCCTCCATCACTTCCCACTTTTTTTTTTGAAACAGGATCTTTCACTAAAACCAAAGCTCATTGCTTTGGCTAGGTGGCATGGCCAACAAGCACCAGGGAGATTGATGTTTCCTCTTCCCTGGCACAGGGTACAGCCATAAGCCCTTGTGACACATTTAAGTGGATACTGGGGACCCAAACTCAGGTCCTCATGATTGCATGGCAAGCACTTTTCCAAAGGGGTCTAAAAGCAGTGCATGGTTGCCAGGATTAGAAACTAATTTTCAGGGAATACTTTATATATATTGAACATATATATGGTTTTTTTTAAAAGTTTACCCAATTTAAAACTCACTTCATAAAAATTGTTAAGAAAAAGTAAACAATGATTTGAACAAAACATTTCTAAAAGAATATTCACTACATAATGGGAAATAAACTTTAGAAATAGAGCATGGATTATTCCAGCGACATCAAATGCCGACACTGAAAAAGCCCTCAAAGGCTTGGTAAATGTATCTAAAAGAACTTATGTAGATAATCATAAAACTGAAGCCATATATCTACATGTGAATAAGCAGACAGAAAAAGATAACTCCAAGTCTAGATAAACTTCCACCAGCCAAATATTAAGACTGCTTATTCCTACACGTTAAGATCAGGTGTGCAAAGCAAAATATGTGCTGAAATTCATTCAATAAATATCTTTTGCACAGTTATTTATTTTGTTTAGGTGCATTACTATCAGAGAACAGCACGGAACTTAGTGCAGTAATAAACACAACAGGTTATACCCAGTGTCAAAGTATTTGGAAAAATCACTTCATGGTTACAGTTGTCAGCAGGGAGGAGGAAGCCAGCATCTGACATGTGCGTGTGGTGGATGGAAGACAGCTTATGCAGCCCCCATGAGGGTCCCCAATACTCAGCTCCGGCTGGCAGGCTTGCCAGTGCGACTTTTACCTGCTGAGACACTTCAACGGTCCTCAATAAACCTACTTTTTTATATATAATTAAAAAAATAAAAACACAGTGTATTAAATTCAAAGATGAGAAGGGGGTATTCCGGGATGCTTACTGAATGGTTTATCGGATAGTGCCATCAAACGCTATCCTGCCACTGTTTGCAAAGCCTAAAAGTTGTTTTGAGAAAATGATTGGCTTGGTCACTCTGTAAAACAGAACTGAAATAGAAAAAAGAAAAAACCTGGAAGTGGCCTGCGCTCCTTTTGAAGTTAAACCAAAAGGGTCTCAACCAGACAACAGAATCCTTGGTTCCTCTGTTCTTCCATGGCTCTTCAAAGCAGGGTAGCCTGTGAGATGACTCAGTGGTAAAGGCGCTTGCTGCCAACCCTGACAACCTGAGCCAATCCCCTGATCCACGTGGTAAAGGAGAGAAACAACTCCTAAAACGTGTCCTCTGACCTCTACTCAAGCTCCGGGCCCTGGCCTGCACTATACACCTATAATGCAGATGAAAGGAATTATGAGAAATACTAAACAAAGCTTTGCCCAGGCCATAGTCTGCAAGCTACTGCCGGTGGAGAGAATGTATTTCCGCTCAGTGAGTCCAAGTGTCACTGCCCAAGAGCACAGAGTCTCAGCCAGGAAGAAGACACAGTATGAACAGTTAATCACAGAATACCGGACAGCACAGGCTCAGGAAAATACACGCTCAGACCCTGACTCAGGTCAAGGTACAGCGGGGTATGAGAACACTGAGCAAATCATTATAATCAGGATAGTTTACTGGTTTTTTAATGGACCACTTCTCACTTCAGTGGTTTGGACTCCTGCAGGCACGGTGGCTTCATAGTATTGAATGGGTGCCTGCAACCTCAATGTTTTCACACACTAAGGTAGCATGGACACATATGGGTAGAAGAGACATAAGTACTTTATACAGAAAGCAACATGGGAAATGCCTGCTTGCTTCTAAGCATCCACTGATCATCCCAGAACCACATCCAGCACAAAATCCACACTTTCTGAACATTCCCAAAAATGTCCAGTCATCTCATGGAAGTCTGACTAGGGGCCTACAACTATTTAGAGCCAAATGTGGCTATGTAATCGGGTGGCAAATGTCAATCATAATGTGTAAGTCTATACAATAAGGATATAATAATTAGGCGTGTTTCCTGATTTTATGGACTTGCAAGTTGTTTAGGGAAATCAAAGGGTTCTGTGACACAAGTGTATATAAAATGGAAATGTTCTATTCCGTTATCCATTAAGAGTCAGAAATAAAGTTTTACTTTTACTGAGCAATCGCTGTAATTTTAATAGGAGCACAGGCCCGAACTGATAGAGTCCTCAGCTGCAGGAGAGAACATGGTGCTTTGTTAGATATTATGACGAGACTGCATAACTGAATGGAGCTGTGAAAGATGCCGACTGTCTCAGCGTGTCCTGCTGTGGTTTGAACGTAAGCCCCTAGACTTAAACGTTTGAACACTTGGTCTCCAGCTGGCCCTACTGTATGTGGAAACTTCTGGAGGCACAGCCCTGTGGAGGTAAGTCTCTGAGGGCTGACCTCTGGTTTTATAGGAAAAAAGGAGATGGCTTCCTCCTCACTTTCCGCTTCTTGTCTGGGGATATGATGTGATCATCCAACTTCTGTCCCTGCCACCTTCACAACAGAAGGTATCCCTCAAACAATAAAACCAGAAGCTAAAATGAACCCTTCTCTTCTTAAGTTGCTTCTGTCTGTGTCTTTGGTCCCAGAAGGGAAAGTTATAACTAACATGGGACCTCATCACAAAGCCTCCACAGCAACTGTGGCTGGAATGACGCTCAGAGGTAAGGTAGTTCCCTGGGATGTCAGAGGTCATGGGTTCAGCCTTCAACACCCTAGTAAGGGAATCTCTCAGACACCATACAGTTAGTTGAAATACCTCAAGTACACATGGTGTGCTTGAGCGTGAGCATCCTGGCAGGGTAGTACACAGATCCTCGACTAAGCTGGTTGGAGTTGCCTTTTACAGACACTTTAAAAAAACCTTTTACTAACTCCCCATGCCCTCTTCTGAGTTTTCCTTGGCTTTGTCTGGAATGAGATAAACACGCAAAAAGGGATTCCACTGTATGAAACTCTCCATTTGAGTTATGGGCCAACAAAGGATCACTTAGTCTTTATTCTTTTGAAAGACAGGAGTGTTATAAAATTTAAAAAAACCTAGTAACCAAATGTAAATAGATCCATACTTATCACCGTGCACAAAACTAAACTCCAAGTGGATCAAAGACCTCAATAAAAAACCAGACATACTAAACTAAAGAAAAAGTGGGGAAGAGCCTTGAACTCATTGGCACAGGAGACAACTTCCTGAACAGAACACCAACAGCACAGGCTCTAAGATCAACAATCAATAAACTGAAAAGCTTCTGTAAAGCAAATGATACTAGTCAGAACAAAGCAACAGCCTACAGATTGGGAAAGGATCTTCACCAACCCTGTAGTGGCTAATAACCAGAATATATAAAGAACTTAAGAAGTTAAACACCAACAAACTAAGTACTCCAATTAAAAAATGGGCTACAGAGCTAAACACAGAATTCTCAATAGAGGAATAGTGAACGGCAGAGAAACACTTAAAGAAATGCTCAGTGTTCTTAGTCATCAGGGAAATACAAATCAAAACAACCCTGAGATTTCACCTTACACCCATCAGAATGGCTAAGATCAAAAACTCAAATGACCACATATGCTGGAGAGAATGTGGAGAAAGGGGAACCCTCCTCCATTGCTGGTTGGACTGTAAACTTGTACAACCACTTTGGAAATCAATCTGGTGCTTTCTCAGAAATTTAGGAATAGTGCTACCTCAATATCCAGCTATACCACTCCTAGGCATATATCCAAAAGATGCTCAAGTATACAAGGACATTTGCTCAACCATGTTTGCAGCAGATCTCTTCATAATAGCTAGAAGCTGGAAACAACTTAGATTTCCCTCAGTGGAGAAATGGATACAGAAATTGTGGTACATTTACACAATGGAATACTACTGAGCTATTAAAAACAAGGAAATAATGACATTTGCAGGCAAATGGTGTGAACTAGAAAAGATCATCTTGAGTGAGGTAACCCAGAAGCAGAGATACCCATGGTATATACTCTCTTACAAGTAGATATTAGCCACATAATACAGGGTAAACACACTAAAATCTATATGCCTAAAGAAGCTAAACAACAAGGAAGACCCCATGGAAGATGCTCAATCCTCATTCAGAAGGACAAATGAGATAGACATTGGAAGCAGGAGAAGTCAGGGAACAGAACAGGAGCCTACCACAGAGGGCCTCTGAAAGACTCTACTGATTGAGGTATGGAAGCAGAGGCTGAGACTCATAGCCAAACTTTGGGGAGAGTGCAGGGAATCTTACAAAAGAAGGGAGAGATAGAAAGACTTGGAGGGGACAGGAACTCCAAAAGGAGACCAATAGAGCTGTAAAAACTGAACCCTGGGGGCCCTGAAGAGAATGATACCACAACCAAAGACAATGCATGGAGAGGACCTAAAACCCCTGGCTCAGATGTAGCCCATAGACTCAGTCTCCACGTTGGTTTCCTAGAAATGGGAACAGGAACTCTCTCTGACATGAACTCAGTGACTGGCATTCTGATCACCTTCCCTTGGGGAGTGCAGCCTTGCCAGACCACAGAGGAAGACAATGCAGCCACTCCTCATGAAACCTGATAGGCTAGGGTCAAATAGAAGGGGAGGAGGACCTCCCCTATCAGTAGACTAGGGGAGGGGCATAGGGGGAGAAGAGGGAGAGAGGGTGGAGTTGGGAGGGGGTCACAGCCAGGACACAAACTGAATAAATTATAATAAATGATAATAAAAAGACTGTTAAAAAAACCAAAACATAAAAACCCTAGTTCTAGTTCTTCCAACAATGATCCTGGTGTGTTGATGCACGGAGTGTTTGGAAATAGGTCTAGGAGCATGGAACCAAAGGTGCTCATTGCTCTTCAAGTCATCTTAGTAACTAGGGTTTTTATGTTTTGGTTTTTTTAACAGTCTTTTTATTATCATTTATTATACATTCTATGTAGAAACAAATATGTTTTTTGAATAACAGATGGCATTATCTGGTAACTTTTAGTTTTTCTTCATTCTCGCCATTTCCTGTTTCTACTGGAAAGTGAGATCCAGGACTATTTAGTAGAACTGTTGTTCTGCTTTCTTTCACCCATCTTTGCATTCTTGCATCCGTTCTTTTTACTCATTACGCTTAGAATTTATAGCCCCTTTTAAGCTCATTTATAATAGGCTAATAGCAAACCATAAAACTAAAAATAAACACAGGGCCAATGGGATGGCTTTTCTGGTAAATGCACTTGCTGCCAAGCCTAATGACCTGAGTTTGATCCCTGAGCCCCACACGATGGAAGGAGAGAGCTGGCTCCTAGAAGTTGTCTTCTGACCTCCACATGAATGCTTGTTTCTACATAGAATGTCAAACCAAAATTAGTGTCCCGTTACATTTTTAAGAGGTTCTTTTTAATTATGTACATATGTATGTAGTTTGTGCACATATGTATAGGGCAGAGGCTTCAGGTCCTCTGGAGCTGAAGTTATAAACTGCCTGACGACTGCTGAACCATCGCTCTAGCCCCTCCAGTCTTCCTTTTAAAGAAATTCCAAAATCCAATACAGATTTTTTTTAATGACTGTCTTTTTGTTTACTATAGAAGTTAAACTATTGGTGGGGCATGATGGTACATACCTTTAATCCCAACACATGGAAGACAGAGGAGCACAGGTCTTTGTGAGTGCAAGGAATCCTTGTCTACATGAAGAGTTCTAGGCTAGCTAAGGCTACATAAATAGCCTAAAAACCTAAAAACATTAAAAAAAAAAATGAAAGAAAGAAAAAGAAACCTTTAGGATAGCTGTTGGTTTTATTATCTTGTAGTATTTAGAAATGTGTGGTTCTTGAAGTAGAGTTATTCCCAATTTTCTGAGAAATCTCCACATTGATTTCCACAGTGGTTGTACAAGTTTGTACTCCCACCAGCAATCGAGGAGTGTTTCCCCTTCTCCACATCCTCGCATATGCTGTCAACTGAGGTTTTGATCTTAGCCATTCTGACAGGTGTGAGATAGAATCTCAGAGTCATTTTGATTTGCATTTCCCTGATGACTAAGAATGTTGAGCATTTCTTTAAGTGTTTCTCCACCATTCGAAATTCTTCTGTATTCCATTTTTTAATTGAATTATTTGGTTTGTTAGTGTTTCATTTCTGGAGTTCTTTATATATTTTAAATATTAGTCCTTTGTCAGATATGGGGTTGGTGAAGATGTTTTCACAATCTGTAGGCTGCCATTTTGTTCTGTTGACAGTGTCATTTGTCTTACAGAAGCTTTTCAGTTTCATGAGGTCCCATTTATTAACAGTGCTACCTCAAGACCCAGCTATACCACTCCTTGGCATATACTTAAAAGATATTCTGCCATACAACAAGGACATTTGTTCAACTATGTTCATAGCAGCTTTATTCATAATAGCCAGAAACTGGAAACAATACAGATGTCCCTCAACCGATTAATGGATAAAGAAAATATGATACATTTACACAATAGAATACTACTCAGCCATTAAAAATAAGTAACAAGGAGAACCCAAGGGAGGATGCTTGAATTTCACTCAGAAGGGGAAACTGAATAGGCAGCAGAAGGGGTTGAAGAGACAGAACAGGATAGAAGAGGGAGTAGGTAGGGAAACAAGATAATAGTGAGAACTGGAAGGACTGAGGACTTAGAAGTAATATCCACCAATCCCTGGTCTAACTGAGACCCACCCCATGGGAAAGAGCCAACCCCTGACACTAACAATGACACTCTGCTATGCTTGCAAATGAGAGCCTAGCATAGCTGTCTTCTGAGAGGCTTCACCTAGCATAAAAACAGATCCTGAGATTCACAGCCAAACACTGGGCAGAGCACAGGGAGCCTTGCGGAAGAACTGGGGAGAGGATAGAAAGACCCAGAGTGGATAGGAGCTTCACAAGAAGACCAACAGAGTCAACTAACATGGGCCCAAGGTGGGGCCTGGAGAGACTGAAGCACCAACCAAGGACAATGGATGGACTGGATCTAGGCCCTCTATACATATATACCCAACCAGCAACTTGGTCTTCTTGTGGGTCCCCTAGAAAGCAAAGCAGGGCCTGTTTCTGACATAGACTCTGCTTCATGCTTTTCAATCACTTCCCCCTGGTGGGACTGTATTGCCAGGCAACTTTGGAAGAGGATGTGCTCAGTTCTCAGACAACCTGAAGTGCTGGGGTGGGTTAGTGGGGGCCCCTTTCCTGAGGGGGAGGGCATAGGGAGGGAAAGACAGAAGAGGGAGGGAGGGAAGGATCAGGAAGAGAGATATAAAGTGAACAACTAAATAAATAAAGTTAAAAGTTATTGAAAATAAAAAGAAGAAAATGTGTAGTTAAATGCCATGAGTGGCCTTTCTAGATTATAACAATCTGCTCCTCACAGGCCTAGAAACCATGGAACCAGCAAACCATAATCTGATACCTTTGAAACCATGAGCCAAGACAAATCTTTCCTCAGTGTTTCATAAAAAAGCAAACTAACACAAGTGATTTGTGCCTCGGAAGTGTGTGTGTGTGTGTGTGTGGGGGGGGTCTATTCTGAAAATATGGTTCAGGACAGTTAACCCTGATGTCTGGAAGGAGTTTGGCAATATTTACAGATGTGAATTAGTGAATCCCAAAGATGCTATCAGTAGAATTTAGTGGTCAAATCTGGCAAGGATTCCGAAAAACAGAGTACTGATATGATTATAGACAGTAAAAACTCTGACCATAGTACTTCATATGGGAAGCACGCTATTAAAGTGGATTTCACCTCACTCATACTATTTTATAGCACAGAACTATATACATCGTTTAACCTGTTCTGTAAAAATGAGAGGATAAGTTTCAAGATGATGGACAAATTAATATTGTAGTGAATATTTTAATATAGCCCAGTACTCGGGCTACAACACAGTCCTTTTGGATGCCTCTACCCAAGTTCTTGGTGATAACTGACAGGAAAAAAAAGCATAAATGTTATAAAAACCTATAGTGTGGCTAAGATAGAGGTAAGGCGAAGAGCTGGGCTTCGTAGGGAAGGTGTGGTTGTTAAGATTAGTGCCATTAAGGAGAAACCAAGTACTTAGCACCAAGACAAAAGAAGTCTGAGGGTCGATCAAGTACCACCCATCAGAGATCCAAGAATACAAAACTGAGAAGTGCTGCTACTTACTTCACTGTAGAGGAATTTTAATCCAGCAACATGGCTACTTCCATCACATCCAAAGACCTTCTAGGTCTGTGTGATCCGGCTGGAATGCAGACTCCCCTTTAGTACACACCTTTAATCCCAAACAATGAAGGTGAAGTTAGTTTGTAGAAGGAAGCTTTCCATGTTGGAAAGTGATGTCTAATTGAGAGGCAGAAACAGTGACAAATCAGAGAAAGATTTGACAGGATAAGATGTGCCCATGGTCTGTTCTCATGAGAACAGAGAAAAAAGACAGATAACTTGGGAGAGAAAGAGGGGAGGAGACTTTTACCTGAAGAGTTTTACAGAAACAAATTAAAGAAAGAACTTGCTAGACACAGGTGCAGACAGAACAAGCCAGAGAATATGAAGGAGCCAGAAGATTAGAACAGATTGCTAGAGTTAGCCTGAAGCCAAGCAGAGCAATTCAGCCAAGTGAGAGAAACCAGTTTGAATCAGTCAGCTTGGAGAGGAGTTTGAGCCAGAACAGCTGAGCTGAACCAGCCAGCCAGAGTTCAGAAAGAGCTAGAAAGGGTGAACTTATTCAGCAGTAAGTCTCTGAGATGATAATTACATCTGGTGACTAAAAGTTACTCTTACAATTCACATACTATGGCACGGAGAGTTGTTTGTCCATTTTACCATGCTCAGCTTCTCAGGCACTCTAAGGTAGTATCAAGATTGTCTTGTTACTGCTCTGGTGATCAGCAGACTGTGGCATCATCCATATTGGTGCTGATCTTATAGGCACGCAGAATGGAGGGTTGCAGAACCATGGAGGCCTCTACCCAGATGTCAAAGTCAAACATTCCTAAGAGTTGTCTTGCATCTCTGAGGAGGCTTAGGAGTTGAACTTGTAAAAAATGTCAGAACTGCTGACAGTTCTGATCCAGGAGTTGCCTAAGTATTTTTACCATTGTGACATGGACATGAGTTTCTGAGGCTACACCAGAATGTAATGGTTTGACTGTGAGCCATCCCCTACAGTGTTATGCAGTGAAGGAACACTCCTATTGGAGACTTTAAGAAGTGGGATCTGACTGAAATAAGTAGGTTATTGGGGTATTCCACTGAAGCATATCCCATTCCTGGCTCCATCTTGTCCCTCTTTCTGCTTCCTGGATGGCATTAGGTGATTGTCTGCCTCATCACAGACCCAGGAAAAAACATGGAGCAAGCCAATCTTAGACTAACCCCCCAAACCATAAGCCAATTTGCCTCATTCTTCGTTTAAACTGCTTCTCTTGGGTATCGGTCATAGTATTAAAAAGACTAATTTTGAAAATTTACTATAAATACTCAGGAAAAGACCAGCTAAAATATTCTGTGAGATTTAACTTACACTTAAAACTAGCTCTAAAAGTCGGACAATATACATATGTATTCCCATATAAAAATGCATTTACCAGATTTTACCTATATTGTTCCAAATAGTTAATCAGCTCGCCATGTTGGCATCCTGTAAAGACTCTTCCATTAAAATGTGAAAAAGCGCTATTCCTAGTTGTCTGAGAAAGCGCCAGAATGATTTCCAGAGTGGTTGTACAAGTTTACATTCCCACCAGCAGTGGAGGAGGGTTCCCCTTTCTCCACAACCTCTCCAGCATGTGTTGTCCCTTGAGTTTTTCATCTTGGCCATTCTGATGGGTGTAAGGTGAAATCTCAGGGTTGTTTTGATTTGCATTTCCCTAATGGCTAATGAGGTAATGAGGTTGAGCGTTTCTTTAAGTGCTTCTCTGCCATTCGATATTCCTCTACAGAGAATTCTCTCTTTAGCTCTGTTTCCCATTTTTTAAGTGGATTACTTGGTTTGTTGCTTTTCAGCTTGTTTAGTTCTTTATATATAGTGGATATGAGTCCTCTGTCAGATAAAGGGCTAGGAATAGTGCTTCCTCAAGATCCAGCCATACCACTCCTAGGCATATACCCAAAAGAGGCTCAGGTACACGAAAAGGACATTTGCTCAACCATGTTTGTAGCAGCTTTATTTGTAATAGCCAGAAGCTGGAAACAACCCAGATGCCCCTCCACTGAAGAATGGATGCAGAAACTGTGGTACATCTATACAATGGAGTATTACTCAGCAATGAAAAATAAGGAAATCATGAAATTTGCAGGTAAATGGTGGGACCTGGAAAGGATCATCCTGAGTGAGTTGTCCCAGAAACAAAAAGACACGCATGGTATATACTCACTCATATAAACATACAACATAGAATAAACCCACTAAAATCTGTACATCTAAACAAACTAAGCAAAAGAGAGGACCCTAACTAAAATGTTCAATCCCCATCCTAAAAGGCAAAGAGGATGGACATCAGAAGAAAAAGAAAATAGGAAACAACCTTGGAACCTGCTACAGAGGGCCTCTGAAAGCCAGAAGAAAACAGGAAACAACCTTGAAACCTGCCACAGAGGGCCTCTGAAAGCCTCTGCAGTATAGACTGTCAAAGCAGATGCTGAGCCTGATGGCCAACTGATGGGCAGAGTGAATGAAATTTTATGTAAGAAGTGGGAAATAGTAAGAGGTGGAGGGGACAGGAACTCCACAAGCAGAGCAACAGAACAAGATAATTTGAACACAGGGAACTTCCCAGAGACTCATACTCCAACCAAGGACTATTCGTGGAGATAACCTAGAACTCCTGCACAGATGTAGCCCATGGCAGTTCAGTGTCCAAGTGGGTTACATAGTAATGGGAAGAGGGACTGCCACTGACATAATCTGATTGGCCTGTTCTTTGATCACCTCCCCCTGAGGGGGAGCAGCCTTACCAGGCCACGGTAGAGGACAATGCAGCCAATTTTGATGAGAACTGATAGACTAAGATCAGAAAGGAGAGGAGATCCTCCCCTATCAGTGGACTTGGGGAGTGGCATGCATGCAGAAATGGGAGGGAGGGTGGGATCGGGAGGGGAGGAGGGAGAGGCTTATGGGGGGATACAAAATGAATAAAGTGTAATTAATAAAAAAAAAAAAGAAAAAAAATGTGAAAAAGCTTAACTTGTAATAAAAGGTCAGTCTCCACTCCCCCCCCCCCCAAAAAAAAAAACAAAAAAAAACAAAAAAAAACCAAAAACCTTAGTCTTGATGTCTGAAAACACATGCTAAGGGAGATTTTGTTTTTATTAGTACAATAACAATGTTGAGACGGTATCATGTGTACACAGACAACTTCCTTAAGTATTTGTTGAAGGATGATTATGCCGCTGATGATCTGAATGTCCTTAAAAGTCCTGATTATAAATAGTAAACAACACATCCAGTAATGGTACTATGGAAATTAACCCTACCCACAAATCAGCCCATGAAATGACAGTAATAGAAGGAAAGGGATGGGAGGTATGGAGAAATGAAGAAGGAAAGCATAGATGCACACTCCAAACTTCCATCTCCATAAATGCTTCCCTGACAGAAATATGTACATTATCACAACATAGTCCCTGAACTCCTTATACTCCAGAGGTGGCTGGAGCTAGTCACACACCAGCTCCCGCAAACTGAGTGTAAGGGAGAGGGAGAAGGAATCAAGAAACTGCCTCGTCTCCGTCAGTCATTACCCATGGCCATACTCAGAATTCCAAATCACAACCTAGCCTGTCACATGCTGCACAGAGCCATAACAGGGGCGGAAGAGAAACCTCCACAGGAGACTCCTGGATGTTCTTATTTGCTACATTTGCATATGTCTCATCAGAATGTCAAAAAAAATGGGCAGTGCCAGCACACCAAGGGAGAGTGGCAAGAAATCATAGCGAAAAGGGCTGAAGATGGCAGCCACCCCTCAGATAGCTTGAGGTGAAATGTTAATTGTCTCTGACTTTCAGACTAGGACATTATACAGAAATCTTCTGAAAGGCAAGGTGTTTGCCCACAACTAAGCTGCTTCTGCTTCTACTGTGTGCTTTGTGCTCTTTTGATTTGTTTTTATGTTTGTTGACTTTTATACCCATCTAGTCCCCCCACACCCACCAGGGCATCTGCAGCACTCTCACTTCCTCCTGGCCAAACATGCCCTCTCACTGATAGCATCTCTTTCCCCTGGGATGGAAGCTGACAGCTCAGGTGGGTAAAGAGCCATGATGTCTGCGATCTGCCGCTTTATGGCTTGATCAGAATGGCACACTTTTCCTCAGCTTCACTCCCAGCAGGCCACAGTAGGAGAAACATTCTTCCATAGTGTAGGAATCTGCACTGTCCTTCAACTGTGGTTTCCAGGACTGATGTTACAGTAGGTCTCATTTTAGGAAGAAAAGAAAGTGCACACACACACACACACACAGAGAGAGAGAGAGAGAGAGAGAGAGAGAGAGAGAGAGAACACACAGCCTGCTGGATTACATTCCACACAGTGAGCTTATAATTTGTTGCCCTCAGCTTGCTCTATAGTCAAGGAATGGTGTATGCCCAACTCTAGGCTATAATTTTACTGATAGATTCCGACGACATATAAAATAGATAAGGACAAAGAACAAGTGATATGTTCATTTCACTACAAACCCAATACAAGATTACAAGCTTCACTTAGAAGGTTTTTGGAACTTTTTAAAAAAATCACTCATGATGAATTGTTATCAATATTTGTATTTGAACCATGATTATGATGAGGGAAGAAAAAAAACCAGCTGCTCCTACACATAAAATAACCTCATATTCTTCACTGCATATGAGGCATTCTTTAACTAATTTGGAAACTCCGTGTAACATTTGTGAGAGATATCGTAGGCAGAAAAGGAGAAGTCTGAGTCATTCCATAGATTCTACAAGCCTTCATACGCTACAGTGTGTCCAATAGAGACGTATAATCTAATAGGTAGAACTGGGCTTGGAGGCTTCGATATTAGACGTTAGAAATGAGCGCTGCTGGCACGAAAGGCAAGGACAGAAAGACTTTCTCTTTTCTCCCTCCACAGGAACTTAGCGGGCGCTATATCATCGGGACAGCACAAACAGTGTCGTAGATACAGCCATGAGAGAGGCAGGGCTCTGGCACCTCCAAGACATCAGTCTGAAGAGCCTCTGTCACATGTGGGCGACAGAGTACACAGAAAGATGGCGGTATCAACAAGTCTACTAGTCATGAAAGTGAAGCATTTTCTCTTTCCTTGTGGTCAGGGTGCTTGTAGTCCTAGGCAGAAGGAGGTTAACTGGGCTGCCACAGACAAGCCCGTCTCAGTAGTCCATACTGAATAAAGGAGGTCCTGGATGGAATCAATATTGTCACAAAAATGATTTGTCAGCAAACACACACTAAAGCAATTGGAAGATCCTCTGGAGAGTTTTTAGATATGGCTACTATATAAGGAGGCTATTCTCTCTCTCTCTCTCTCTCTCTCTCTCTCTCTGTATGATAATCACAATTATTCACAATAATCTAATTCTAATCTACACAATCAGATGATAGATCATATTCTAACACCAGTCTATATTTAATTTTGCCAGCTCTGTTTAACAACCTAAAAAAATAAAAATAAATGGATTGTTTGCTTGGCTATCTTTCAACTTGAAGATTCCCTTTTCTCTTGAGCTTTTTTGTTATGTACTTATATGTGCTGTGGATTGTGTCTGCTGTGAACAGAAGGCATTGACCATTTGCCTAGTGTTAGTGAAATAAACCCTCGCTAGCCAGCATGGTACTGTGTCCTGCGGCTCCACTGCCTCTGGTGAGTAAATGAGTCTGGGTTTCGTGATGTTGAGACTACATGACTGTTGAGCTCAAGGACAGAATATGAATGAAAGCAGGCTCCCCTCAAGCTTCTGCTGAAGGATGGTACTCGAAAGCCCAACTCTTCCCCACCACTGGCCAAGCAAAACACAAAGTGGTTAGTTACACTGAGTTAATAGTAAGTAGCAAATGCCAGAGCTGAAAGAATACTGCTTATGGAAGGGGTGTAACTCTGTTTTGAATATTAATCTTTTCCTGGTGGAGTGGAGAGGTTCAGACGGCAGCTTTTCCTGCATTTTTAAAGAATATCTATTTACTATCTATGTATAGCTGATGGAAGACTTCCACGGAATGCTAAACATCTGGATCACGCAGTCAACAGGCACAGGCCTGCTGTTCTCTGCCACCAGGCTAGGTCCCAATCATCGCTCAGCTCTAGCTTGTGAGCTCCGATACTGTCAGCCTGGAACTCATAAGTGCAACACTCTCACCTGTCCCCAAGGTAAGCACTGATCATATTATCTCCTAATTCGCCTGCATAGCTACCAGCAAAGTTCTCCTAAAACACAGGCTTAAACCCCACTGGCGGTCTGATCTGTAACTGACCTGAGATGAGCCACCGGACGGCCCCTCCAACATGTGCTGGGCCTTGGAAACCATCACAGGCCAAACAGACAGCATCTGATAGCAAGAGGATCGTTCTTGTGGGTACTGAGAAAAGCGGCTACTGCAATCAGAACCAACTGCGTTAGTCCTTCCACTGACACAGAGACCTAATTCTCTCTTCATCATGTGCACTAGACCTACAAACAACATAAGCAGGGCTGGTAAGTGATGTCTGAAATCACTCTGAGCAGCAGGGAAAAGGCAGCAAGCCGAGGGAGCTGTATATGTTAAATAAAGAGGAAACCTTCTCTAAATGGCAATGTGTGGAGGAATTTTAATACTGTAAAGAATGCTTACATTAATTTAAGCCTGCCTTTTGCTGCCTTGGAGCCTAATGGCTTAGGATTTTGATTTGTTAGCAGATACTATTTAGCTCAAAGTTCTGAAAAGCCCCAAACTCTTAAGTCTTCTGTGTGTGGGGTGATGGGAGTGGAAGCTTAGATGGAAAGGACTACAAAAGGAACGGAAGCACCTTTACAGAGAGCTATTATACCTGATGGGCTCCGTGCAAGACAGTTGAAATGTGAGCCTCAGTATTCAAAATAGAAAGGATACAATCATATGTCTGGTTAACTTACAGGAAATAGTTCCAGAGACAATTTTACACTAACTACAGTGATTTGGGCAATTTTTAAAAATAATACCAGCCAATTTCTCTCCATTATACTCTGCTGGCAGAAAATAAAACATTTTTCTTTGAAATGATTGCCTTTGGTTTTGTTAAATCATGCATTCTGTCAACATGTGGTCACCATTTTTACATGATCTTTCTGCTTCCCCAGAAAAGAATGAATTCACAGTCTGAACCCTGATATAAATATGTAATCTTGCAACTGTTAAGGCTTCTTCTATTACTGCAAAATGAAGAGATAAAAAATGGACTTGGTAGAAAAGAAATGAAAAAAAAAAAAAGATATGATGATGACCAAATAAGTATAAGCTTCAAATTCTTGTACTTTCTCCAAAGTCAGGGAAAGAAAACGCCTGGGGGATCATTCTTCTTAGTGTAACACAAAGAGGCTTACAGAGTTCATCATTTGAAAAGCACTAATATTTGAAAACACATTTGGGAACCCCCATTTATGCCCAGAGATGCATTGCATGTGACTCGGCTGCAGCCATGAAAAGGTTAGAAGAGCAGAGTTTTCAGTGCAGTCTTAAGACAGACATTATCTTGTCATTAAATGGGGACTTTTCAGATATAATTGCAAAATGCCTCGGGTGTAATTGCTTCCTCTCACTATGCCATCCTGAGGATGGAGATAAGGATCTCCATCCTTCAGTCTATCTACTTTTTAACAATAAATTATTTTTGCAAAGAAAACTGTAGATGTTTGTCTAGTTGTTCCCGTCTGAGCCTTTGTTAGCAGTGTAGCCAGAAAATACCTTCTTCTGAGATAAGCGTTGCAGTGCTAACTCCTTTGCAGCTAGAATTTGGTGTGGGCACTCAGAAAATTTTAGCTTCACACAATATTTTAGGCATAGCATATATCTCAAAGTAATTTATAGTTTAAAAATTAGTGTTAAGCCTAAGAAAAACTACTGAGATAGCTGAAACAGTTTTTTTTAATTATCCAGTTTAATATTGAAATGTGTAAAAATATAAGCAGAATCAAAGTGAGAAATTTAAAATTTTCATTTCTATTGTATTTATTTTGTGTTTGCAGATGCATGTTCCATTTCACGTGTGCACAGTCAGAGACAAGTTGCTGGAGGCGGTTCTCTCTTTCCAACATGGAAGTTCCAGGAACTAATTTCAGGTCATCAGGCTTAGTGGCAAGTGTTTTACCAGTTGAGCCATTCCTCCAGCCACAGAGTACCGAACGTGCATGAAGGATATGGGAAAGTAGTACTCATTCATCCATCCTCCACAATGCAGAACCCGCAGACAGCCAGCAAGAAAGCTGCAGCCGCCTAACTGGGCTCCCACCATGCTAGGCTGTATAGGCTTAAGGGGTATTCACTTGCTACCCTTCCCTGGACAGGAAAGTTAAAATGTAAACTAAGTTAAAATGTAAGTCTTGGAGAACGCTACAGTAAAGAAGTTCTACTACCCCATAGTAAATGGGACACATTAAGGAATATCGTGAGAGAATCACCCACGCCTGATATTGTGATCACTTTATCAAAAAACTAATGACTTCTCTCCCCTTCTCCCTCTCCAAACATAACCCCTCTGACTCTCTCTCTCTCTCTCACATACATACACACACACACACATACATACATACATACATACATACATACATACACAAATAGCAGCAACGATGACAAAAAAACCCTTGGGTGTTTGATGAAGAGGATACAGTTATCCTATTCTCTGCATTTTCCATGTTTGCATCCTGTAGTGTGTGTGTGTGTGTGTGTGTGTGTGTGTGTGTGTGTGTGTGTGTAAGACATGACTTGAGCTGTGACAAAACCTTGAATAAACAAGTAATGATTCAGCATCCAAGAGAATTCCACAGTCATCAAAGCTGGGAAGGTCCCGGTTTGTAGGAAGCAGCGGCACAGAGCAGGTTGGCACTGGACAGCTGACCTCAGACACATGCTCCCTCTGGACCTCATGGTTCTAATATACAAAATGTATGAGCGGGGTATTTGTTGCATGCCCCAAAATGCCTTATTTTCCCTAAGAAATTTCCCACGAAAGCCAAAAGCTACAATAAGGAATTTTTGCCTGACTCAGTAAGGATGCTCTATTTTCAACAAGCTATCAAAATCACAATGCAGACATCACCACACACTACAAAAAGGGCTCCCAAAAGCTCAACAGGGCGTACTCAGTACACACCTCAAGGACCACCTGCCAGTCTCCACTCAAGGGACTGTGTTCAGGGCACTCCTGCTCTCTGAGCTCAAAAACACACCTAGAGGCTACCAACCCCAATTAATTAATAAAGAAACAACAACAACAACAAAAAAGACAAAACAAAAGTCCATCCCTTCCCCTTTTTATCCATCACTGTTTAAACAAGGATTTAATGAAATATCTAATTAACTGAGCACTTAGTATTTTCTTCATAGTGTGCTAATTAATTGTCTCACGTGGTTTCTCACATGGAATCCTTAAACGACCATATGTTTAGGCATGACTGAGGCCACAGGGGCACACAGTGGTCACATGACTTGCTAAAAGTCTTCTAGCAAGTCACTTGCAGAGCCAAGGTTCAAACCCAAATGCTTTGGCCTGTGAAGTGCTTGTATCCAACCCTAGAGCACACGCGGCGGGGTGCCTCAGCAGGAAGAGAAGTGGCCACTTTTATTGCTGGAGTGTGGGAAGGCGACTTTTAAACCCTGGGGGCATTTTAAGATAATCAGCTAATTTAAAGCATCATTTACAATCCCAGGATCTGATTTTAGGGCCTTAGCTGTTGTGGTAGATTTGTAAAGTCTTGTTTATAAAAATATATCAATTCTGCTTACATAAATAAATGACGTGGCTGCTGTTTGGCTACCTGCCACTCCCATAAATGTAGCTAGCAATGCACTTAAGAAATACTGCCAGTTCTGCAGTGGAACTACTTGAAGCCTTCCTTGGAATAACTTTAATTTGATGTGTTAGGACAGATTCTGCTTCATAATCTGTACTTTGCATGGTACTCCTGAAAACTAAAGCAAGCCGGGAGTGTGGCTGGCATTCTGAAGTCTGAGGAAAGTCAGACCTGGGGATTCTTCTGTTGATCATCAGGCCAGCTGATCCCAGAACCTACAAAGTGTTGTAGTTTCCTAAGGGTGCTACAGGGGTAATCCATGACACTCATCAGAAAATTAGCCCGGAAGAATTTACATGACCGTGTGTGCATGCATGTGCGCGTGTACATCCGTGAGCACAAATGCAAACAGAGGTCGGCCCTCTCTTTTTACCTTGCTTGAGACCGGGCCTGCTGTCGTTCCTGCTGCCCGTGCCAAGCTAGTTGACCCGAATGCCTCTGAGCAGCCTCCGGGCCCTGCCTCCCATCTGGGTAAGCTTCCCGTGGATTCTGGAGAATCAAATTCAGGTCCTCCTGTCTGCGTGGTGAGCTCTTTACCCTCTGCGCTGTCTCCAGCCCCAGAATTCAGACCTTCCACCTTTACGCTGCTCTGCCATCTAATGACAACTTTCATCTTTATTTATGTAAGAAAATGGCTAGTTTCTCTTGAATAAATCTATAAAGGCCTTTTAAGCATTATATTACAAAGTACAACATACTGTTGACTATAGCTTTTTTTTTTTAAGTTTATTTGAGACAGGGTTTCTCTGCATAGCCTTGGCTATCCTAAACTCACTTTATAGACCAGGCTGGCCTCAAACTCCCAGAAATCTCTCTGTCTCTGCCTCCCTGTGTACTGGGATGACAGGCGTGAACTACCATACCCGTGTTAATGTTTTTCCTACCAGCATTTATTTTCTACCCAAAGATAACACTACTTTGTGATTTCTTGAAGCAGCCCCTCATATAGGCATTATCACCTTTGGGCTAAAGGTAGCCATTCTCTCAGTGAACGCAAGAAGAAACACTGGCTTTGAGACATTCTCCGTGGCTCTTCTCCATAAATCTTAACTCTGCCACTGTGTATGCAAAGTCAGTTGTTTCTCTCTACATCTCATTTTGACCTGTATTCAACCAAATAGGGATAAAAGCTTCACTGACATTCTGAATAAATAGCATGACTTGTGGAAGAGCAACAAAGGATTTGGGGCATTCTTTTTTTTTCTTGAGAGAGATATATATATATATATATATATAATATATATATATATATATAATTTTTATATTAATTACAATTTATTTACTTTGTGTCCCAACTGTAGCCCCCTCACTCATTCCCTCCCAATCCCACCCTTCTTCCCTCATTTCCTCCTTGCCCCTTTCCAAGTCCACTGATAGGAGAGGATCTGACCCTAGCTTATGAGGTCCCACCAGGGCTGGCTGCAATGTCTTCCTCTGTGGCCTAGCTAGGCTGCTCCTCCCATGGGGGCTGGGAAGGTCAAGAAGCTAGCCATAGAGTTCATGCCAGAGACAGTCCCTGTTCCCTTTACTGGGAGGCCACTTGGATATTGAGCTGCCATGGGCTATGTCTGAGCAGGGTTCCAGGTTATATCCATGCATGTTCCCTGGTTGGAGAATCAGTCTCAAACAAGCCCCTGTCCCCAGATGTATTTGGTCCTTGTGGAGCTCCTGTCCTCTCCAGGTAATTTGGGGCATTCTTAAGCATCAATTATTATCATAACAAAAACAACATTGCCATATTAAAAACAAAAAAAGAAAAGCAAACACAAGTAACTACCCAAGCTCTAATTTGACCTTAAAACAGGTTATTGTGAGGGGGCTTTGCAGGGACCCCACAACATCTCTAGACTGTGAAGGCTCTAGTAGCTTGACACCCCTCCTCCAATTCAGGAAAATGTTATCCCAAAAGTGGATGCAGGATTCTGGGAAGTCAGTGGAACCTCTGGATTTTACAAGGAAGACTCAGACACACAGCTTCCATTATCTACACATTTTTCTTTTCCACTCACTTGGTAACCAAATGGCCTCCTATATGAATAACAGCCAAATAAAGAACTGTGGACTCAATTCAGTGGGTTTCACTTCTAAACTAACATGAAACATTTTATAAAAATTTCAAAATTCAGATAGTTTAGAGCAACATAAAGGACAACATTTCTCAGACTATGTCTCTCTCTTCACAGAGCTATCACCATGAAGTTTTGTCTTGTATACAATTCTCAGAAAGGATAAATGCGTTCAAAGGAGATATGACTTTAGTTCACTTTATTTATAAGAATAAAATCATTCATTTGATTCTGTTGTGAAACTTTAAAACACACGTCTTGAAATTGGGGCCACATATGCATAGTTAGATTACTCGATTCGATTTAATCACGAGCTAGCATTTCATCAAGGAGTACAGCAATTTATTTTTCCCATTGCTTATAGAAACATATTTTATGCCATTTCTAAATTTTATATTAAAACAATTAAATTATTTATACATGTTTTTATGTTATATTTCAGGAATTTGTAGGTAGAGGTAGTCCTTCAGGTTTAAGAATAGAAGTAATTATTAGAGAGAAGGCAGCCAATCCCTTATCTGCTTGGGAAGAGAAAATCTTGTGATTTTTGCTTTGAAAATGACCAAACTAACACAGGTTAATGAGCTCACTTTTATGTCTAGATAACAAAATAAAGATGCATTTGTATTGCCAATTTTGTTAATATTGGAATCATATTAGAACCCATATATTCTAGCACTTCTGGAATTATACATATATATATAATCCTTCAAATGTTTAGATTTATAAAATAATATTGCTTTTATAAAAGAATGAGACATCTTAAAAACATTTCAAGTAAATATACAGTAAGGAATTGATGCTATTATACAGCTCACAGTTTTCCATGGCTTAAGAGCCTATAAGCAAAATGCAAATACACAAGCATGCATATACAGAGATTACTGGCTTCAAACATATTCAGGTTTGGTGTTTTGTTTGGTTCAGTTGGGTTCTTTTGTTTGTGCCTAAAAGCATCAACCTGTAGACCCATATCTGAAATAAAGAACTCATCTCAATGATCACGGAAGGCACCATTCTTAGAAAATGCCCTCCCTTTTGAATTCCCAAGTATTTCAATTCAGTAGCTATAGGACAATAATTAATTTTTCTTCCATTCAACGCTCTCTCATGGGCCTTACTCTGTGTCTAGTCCCAAGCATCCAAGGCCAGTACAGAATTTTCTGCACAGTCAGTCTAGGTAAAATGCATGCTATATCCCGAGCGCTTAGAATACAATGCCTGGTTTTGTGAGCCCTTCACCTACAGTGTACAAACACAGTTTTGAAAATAAAGGATCAAATTTAAACACCTTTGTCCTTAAACTGAGCACATTCTGCCAAAAATGCTATGTTCTGTGGACTCTTGGCACTGACAGGGCAGCATAAAATGTCCTTTGCATTTGGCTGCCAAAGACACTAATCTAGACCCAAAAGGAAGAAGCCAGGTAAATTGTTCAGGCTTATGACCTAACATTCTCCTTGGCATAAAAGGATTCATTCTTCTGCCTTCCAATAAGAGCTGCCAATTGGAAAGGCAGTGAAATCATTATTCTGTAACTTAGGGAGTGATTCAGATAAACAGTCTCAATGTTTGAAACCTATTTTCTCATTCTTTAATTTTTAAGGCCTGAAAATAAAGACTATTAAGGCTCCAGTCCTCAGAAATTGTCTCTGAAAAATAACCACTAACTCTTACTTAAACAAAGATTAAACCAGAACAAAAAGGAAAATGACCCTTATATATCTATCTCGATTTCTCAATTAAGCATGATGAATGCATCTCCCATAACTCTGTAAAGACAGGAAGGAATGTTCATTTGGTATCTCCTTGAAGACAATTTCGAAACGATAGCCATCTCAATGTCAAAAGGTTTACTATGATGTTAAAAAAAAAAACAGAGATAATCTTTTCTGCAACAGCAGTGGGCCCTGAACAGAGCGGAAAGGAGAGTGCGATCCAAGAGCCAATCTCTGAGAATGCACTGAGTACCCGTCCCTGCATGGGGACACAGCGCCGCATGTGTGACGAGTTTACACTCTGCTGGGGAACAGAAGACAAGTACACATATAAACGTTACAACAGAGAACTGGGTAAGCACTGTCAAGAAGGCACAAACCAAGCACTCCAGATGAACATTTGTGTCTTTACAAATGACAGGACCCCAATTGTCTTCATTCAAGCATTCATTTATCCATCCGCACCCCCCCCCAAAAAAAATAAAAAACCTTAGTGCTAAGAATAAGAAATATATTACGAAGTAGAAGAAACAGAAATCTTTTTCTGTGGAAGATATACTATTAAGTGATGGCACAAGAGCAATAATAGCCATCTCCAACGGTGACACTTTTCTTAGTGTCTACTACGTGGCGATGATCTAAAATACCTGGCATGTATTATCTTGGAAATCCTCACAACAACATCAAGATGCCAGGAACCCTGAAGCCAAGTTGCTGTGCTCCATAACAGTAGACTGTTTGACATCATCAGTTGTTATGTGGTCCTTGGAGGGGGGTACTTAGCACCTCTCTGTGCCTCAGATTTCCATTTATAAAATAGAAACAGTGACAAGTTCTCCAAGCTCAAGGCCTTTAAAGGTAAGAGACAAGAAAAATACACTTTAGAGACCACAATATAACATAACAGCTTGAAGTAAAACCGCCAGTCACTTATGGCAGCTGTCATGATTAAAAAAGCAGTATCAGCACTGAGAAATGTTTTGAAAGAATTAACTCTCTTCATTTTTCAAGAAGAGGGTAATTAAAAACAAACTGAAATGATTTGAAATGGTCAAAGGTATGGAATTTGTATTATAAGAAGAAAAAAAAGATACCATAGAACTCCAAAATACAGTGATGTTCAAGTTACAAACCGAAGAATGAAGACAAAGTGGAATTGCCTCGATAAAGATGGAGGGAATGATGTTTCCTAAAAGAAGATGCCTAAAAGCCTGACAACCTAGAGTTTTGGGTAAGAAAGAATGTATCAAGCAGCCAGTGCAGCTTCAGAACTGGGTGTGGCCTGGATGGTTGGGATGGATATTGGAGAAGCAGAAATCAAAGCCCTGTAGTGCCCTGCAGACCACCTCAGGAAATCCCACCTTTATTCAAACAGCAGAAAGAAGTCCTGAAGAACAGAGAAATGGGGTTTCCATCCTCAAAGCCTAGTGGAAGCAGGGGCACTTAAGGCTGTTTTGGCCACCCAGGAATGGTCATCCACAATGCTGGTTTACATTGGAGCAGGAGTTTCCAAGCTTGGTTCACAGACACGCCATGTTGCATATTTCTATATTGTGGCATATTTTCTATACATTGTGTGAGTTTTTTTAAATCCTCTTTGGCTTCTCTCCACTCAGTACCAATACCAATACCTCAGTTTTAGCAATGAAGTATGACTAAAGATAAAATAAAATATCATTTGGAGGACAAAAATCTGTTTTTAGCTGAAAATAGTGAGCCAGCATGATACTGTGGAGTGGAGAGAGGAAGACAGATTCTGGAAAGAGTAAATGAAAAATCCGGCAGACCTTGTGGAATATCAGGAACAAGTCTAGGAGAGTGACCCAGGCTGGGGACTTAACTGTGTGGGGTTCTCCAACTGGTGGAACTGAGGATGCAGGTAAGGCTATGCACTGAGAAAGGAATTGTGGGAGTCAGAGCAGGGTACCAATCATGTGCTCAGAGTAAGACTGCGGAATTACAGCCATCATCTCAGCACCCCAGTGGTCCTGTATTAGGAGCCGAAGATGATATTTTCAGGAAGGAAGACAGGTGATCAGCTCAGAGATGGTAACAGACAATACCTATGCAAAACAGTTCCACTTAAAAATAAAACCACTTATATCACATTATTTTGTTGTTGGAGCCCAGAACACTTCTACAATAACATCATAGCCCTTCCATGCTGTAAGACAACGTCTTTCAAAATTACTTTAGTATTTTTAACCAAACACGTAGCCAAGTGCACAGGCAGAGTGTACTTAACACTGGAGAGTCAGAGCTACGTGAAGTGTAACTTAAAAGTACATGTGGCTCACCCCAATCAAGGGTGCTTTTTAAAGGCTTAATTTGCAAAGCAAAGTTAGAAACGAAGATCGAGAGTGACTTTTGGGGAGGGGGGAGTCCCACTTGTCTCTGTGCAGAAATCAGTGGTCTCCTATCCTAGCATCTTGAATTATATTCTGATTGCAACTACCTTGCCTGAGACCCAAGCATTTCTCATCAGAACTCAGATTCACTTGATTTTTTCCCTAGTGGTGTGTGATAAACATGAGAAAGTTCAATTCTTAATCACTTCAGATCTCTAGAATTTTTGAAGATAGAGTCCATGACCTTGGGGATTGCCTGCTGGAAGGAAAAGAAAAAAAAGAAAGAACCCTAGTTCAGTTCTATTATTTAGCGACCAAAGTGATAACCTTGACTCAGTGTGCCTCCAAGCCAGAGGAGCCAAAGGAACAGCTGCTGCTCCCAAGTGGCTGTCCTCCAAAGATTTCCCATGGTCAGTACTCAACAAGTCCTAACCAGACAGGGAGAAAGGGGGGAGGTAAAGAAAAAGATGAAAGAAACCTGTGTGTGCCTGTGATTTTCCCAGAATCGCCTACTCAATAACATTAACTATGCTCTAAGCAAAATTATGCCTCACAAGAATCCTTACCATTTTTCCTACATAATACTTAAAGATAATGCCAGATTAACTCCCAACTGAATGTCAATATATGAAGAAAATGATATCCAATAAGATTCACTTCAGAGCAGGAGTAGCCATTCTAATATCTGATAAAATAGACTTTCAAACAAAATTAATAAAAAGAGATAGGGAAGGACACTTCATACTTATCAAGGGAAAATTCTACCAGGAAGACATCATAATCCTGAATATCTATGCCCCAAATACAAGGGCACCCACATTTGTAAAAGAAACACTGATAAAACTTAAACCACATCTAGATCCCCACACATTAATAGTGGGAGACTTCAACGCCCCACTCTCAACAAAGGACAGGTCAACAAAACAGAAATTAAACAAAGAAACAATGTCCCTGACAGAGGTCATGAAGCAAATAGACCTAACAGATATTTACAGAACCTTACACCCAAACACAAAAGAATTTACCTACTTCTCAGCACCTCATGGAACTTTCTCCAAAATAGACCACATAGTTGGTCACAAAGCAAGCCTCAATAGATACAAGAAAATTGAAATAATCCCTTGTATCCTGTCTGATCACCATGGAATAAAGCTGAACCTCAACAAAAACAGAAATAGCAAAAAGCCGACACACACATGGAAAGTGAAAAACTTGCTATTAAATGACAGATGGGTCAGGGTCAGGGAGAAAATAAAGAAAGAAATTAAAGTCTTCCTAGAACTCAATGAAAATGAAGACACAATATACCCAAACTTGTGGGACACAATGAAGGCAGTGCTAAGAGGAAAGTTCATAGCACTAAGTGCCTTCAAGAAGAAATTCGAGACAGCCCATTCAAGCAACTTAATGGCTCACTTAAAAACCCTAGAAAAAGAAGAAGCAGACACACCAAAGAGGAGTAGACGGCTGGAAATAATCAAACTCAGGGCTGAAATCAATCAATTAGAAATAAATAAAACAATTCAAAGAATCAATGAAACCAAGAGCTGGTTCTTTAAGAAAATCAACAAGATAAACAAACCCTTAGCCAAGCTAACTAAAAGGCAGAGAGACACCAGCCAAGTCAACAAAATCAGAAATGAAAAGGGGGACATAACTACAGACACTGAGGAAATCCAAACAATCATTAGGACTTACTTCAAAAGTCTATATGCCACAAAATTTGAAAATCTAAATGAAATGGACAATTTTCTTGATCAATTCCATTTACCAAAGCTGAATCAGGACCAGGTAAATCAATTAAATAGCCCTATATCCCCCAAGGAAATAGAAGCGGTCATCGAAAGTCTCCCATCCAAAAAATGCCCAGGACCAGATGGTTTCAGTGCAGAATTCTACCAGAACTTCAAAGAAGAGCTAACTCCAGTTCTCTTCAAACTATTCCACAAAATAGAAACAGAAGAAACATTACCAAACTCATTCTATGAAGCCACAGTCACCTTGGTATCTAAACCTCACAAAGACCCAACAAAGAAAGAGATTTTCAAGCCAATCTCCCTTATGAACATTGATGCAAAAATACTCAACAAAATACTTGCAAACCGAATACAAGAACATATCAAAGATATCATCCACTATGACCAAGTAGGCTTCAGCCCAGGCATCCAGGGGCAGTTCAATATACGGAAATCCATCAATGTGATCCACCATATTAACAAAATGAAAGAAAAAAAAAACCACTTGATAATCTCCCTAGATGCTGAAATAGCATTTGATAAAATCCAACATCCATTCATGTTTAAAGTATTGGAGAGATCAGGGATACAAGGCACATATCTAAACATAGTAAAGGTGATATACAGCAAACTTATAGCCAACATCAAACTGAATGGAGAGAAACTTAAAGCAATCACACTGAAATCAGGGACAAGAAAAGGATGCCCACTCTCTCCATATCTCTTCAAGATAGTTCTGGAAGTCATTGTTAGAGCTATAAGACAGTTGAAGGAGATCAAGGGGGTACAGATGGGAAAGGAAGAAGTCAAATTATCACTATTTGCAGATGATATGATAGTATACATGAGTGACCCCAAAAACTCTACCACGGAACTCCTACAGCTGATAAACACCTTCAGCAAAGTGGCCGGATACAAAATTAACTCAAAAAAATCAGTAGCACTCCTGTATACAAAAGACAAAAGGGCTGAGAAAGAAATTAGGGAAATAACACCCTTCACAATAGCCACAAATGACATAAAGTACCTTGGTGTAACCCTAAACAATCAAGTCAAAGACTTGTATGAAAAAAATTTCAAGTCTCTGAAGAAAGAATTAGAAGAAGATATCAGAAGATGGAAAGATCTCCCATGCTCATCATGGCTTGGCAGGATTAACATAGTAAAAATGGCCATCTTACCAAAAGCAATCTACAGATTCAATGCAATTCCCATCAAATTACCAAAACAATTCTGTACAGACCTGGAAAGAAAAATTCTCAACTCCATATGGAATAACAAGAAACACAGAATTGCTAAAACAATCCTCTACAATAAAAGATCTTCTGGAGGTATCTCCATCCCTGATCTTAAGCTGTATTATAGAGCAACAGTTATAAAAACTGCATGGTATGGGCATATGGAAACAGAACAGTGGATCAATGGAACTGAACAGAGGACCCAGAAATAAACCCACACACTTATGGACACCTGGTCTTTGACAAAGATGTCAAAACCATACAATGGAGAAATGATAGCATCTTCAACAAATGGTGCTGGTCTAACTGGATGGCTACATGTAGAAAAATAAAAATAGATCCATACTTATCACCCTGCACAAAACTAAAGTCCAAGTGGATCAAAGACCTCAACATAAAACCAGATACATTAAATTGGTTAGAAAAAAAATGGGGAAAACCCTTGAACTCACTGGCACAGGAGACAACTTCCTGAACAGAACACCAACAGCATAGGCTCTAAGAGCCACAATCAATAAATGGGACCTCATGAAACTGAAAAGCTTCTCTAAATCAATGGACACCATCCTCAAAACAAAACAACTGCCTACAGATTGGGAAAGGATCTTCACCAACCCTATATCTAACAGAGGACTAATATCCAGTATATATAAAGAACTAAAGAAGCTGAAAAGCAGCAAACCAAGTAAACCACTTAAAAAATGGGGAACAGAGCTAAAGAGAGAACTCTCTGTAGAGGAATATCGAATGGCAGAGAAGCACTTAAAGAAATGCTCATTAGCCATTAGGGAAATGCAAATCAAAACGACCCTGAGATTTCACCTTACACCCATCAGAATGGCCAAGATGAAAAACTCAAGGGACAACACATGCTGGAGAGGTTGTGGAGAAAGAGGAACCCTCCTCACTGCTGGTGGGAATGTAAACTTGTACAACCACTCTGGAAATCAATCTGGCACTTTCTCAGACAACTAGGAATAGTGCTTCCTCAAGATCCAGCCATACCACTCCTAGGCATATATCCAAAAGAGGCTCAAGTACACAATAAGGACATTTGCTCAACCATGTTTGTAGCAGCTTTATTTGTAATAGCCAGAAGCTGGAAACAGCCCAGATGCCCCTCAACTGAAGAGTGTATACAGAAATTGTGGTACATCTATACAATGGAGTATTACTCAGCAACGAGAAATAAGGAAATCATGAGATTTGCAGGTAAATGGTGGGACCTAGAAAGGATCATCCTGAGTGAGCTGTCCCAGAAGCAGAAAGACACACACGGTATATACTCACTCATATAGACATATAACATAAGATAAACCTACTAAAATCTGTACATCTAAAGAAACTAATCAAGAGAGAGGACCCTGACTAAAACACTCAATCCCCATCCTGAAAGGCAAAGAGGATGGACATCAGAAGAAGAAGAAAACAGGAAACAAGTTAGGAACCTGCCACAGAGGACCTCTGAAAGGCTCTGCCCTGCAGACTATCAAAGCAGACACTGAGGCTTATGGCCAAGTGTTGGGCAGAGTGCATGGAATCTTATGTAAGAAGTGGGAAATAGTAAGAGCTGGAGACGACAGGAACCCCAGAAGGAGAGCAACAGAACCAGAAATTTTGAACACAGGAAACTTCCTGGGGACTCATGCTCCAGCCAAGGACTATTCATGGAGATAACCTGGAACCCCTGTGCAGATGTGGCACATGGCTATTCAGTGTCCAAGTGGGTTCTATAGTAATGGGAAGAGGGACTGCCTCTGACATGGTCTGATTGACCTGCTCTTTGATCGCCTCTCCCTGAGCGGGGAGCAGCCTTGCCAGGCCATGGAGGATGACAATGCTACCACTCCTGAAGTGATCTGATGTACTGGGATCGGAGGGAGGGGGAAAGGGACCTCCCCTATCAGTGGACTTGGGGAGGGGTCCTACGTGAAGAAGGGGGAGGGAGGGTGGGATCGGGAGGGGAGGAGAGAGGGGCTTATGGGGGATACAAAGTGAATAAAATGTAATTGATAAAATAAAATTTAAAAAAAATTCACTTCGGAAAGCATGGTTCATTTCTCATCGTGTAGGTAAGTAGACTTTGCAGAAACCTGAGTTACCTAGATTTTAAAACTACAGACATTTTTCATTATCTGAACATTAGCCCAGACAACACAGAACACTACCTAAGTCGATCTGTACTACCAATAAAAATCTCAGGGAGAATAAAAGCAGACAGTGCCACCACCATGTTATCAGAAAAGATGTGTTTATCCCAAGGAAGAAAATGGTTCTCACATTCGCCTCTGATCCTTGAGAATGTACTTCGCTTTCTCCTATCCTGAAGCACAGAAGAGTCTTGCAAAGGCTTACTTGTTACTCTTATCTGGCTGTAATATCCTACTATAGACAGCCCTTGAAGAGAAGAGTGAATGCATGAGAATCATGCGATGCACGTGCTTTTAATTGTTACCAGCCTGTCAGAGACCAAAAGGTGGGACTGAGCTCTAGGTTTCAGCTGCTAACCTGCTCCTTCTATTTTTCAAGTCCTATAGGTGCTTCCAACAACACCCGGTAGCTTTATCTTTGCAGGAAAGCTTGACTGACCTCAGGGGTGTCTATTCATGTTAAGTAGGATACCTCATATACCATATCTCTTCTTGCCCTGACAGCATTGGTTATCTAGTTACTTAGCAATTTCCTTTACTTAATTGTATTTTTTCTATTTATGCTGTTGCCTCCTGTAAGTACTGTGCAATAACTCCTTAATCCCTCTCTATGTGCCATTTCTACTCTTCCTTCATCACTCCACTCAGATTGCTCTTTCTGTGGTCAGATCGTTAGTTTTTTTCCTACTCAGGAAACTTATATGGTTATCCACTTTAATATAGCTTCAAACCCTTCAACATGTTTTAAAGTCTTTGTGTGAACCAGAACTCACCATCTTTTCCATTTCATACTTCTACTTGAGTCAATCCCATCATGCTACTATCCAGAATCATCACCGTTTATCTCTCCTCGCTTCCCAAAAGCCTTCTCCTTCAAGTCCTCCCATCCTTGTTTGTGTGAATCAGTCATATGCTGTGTCATCCTGCCTCTCTCTACTGAAACACTAGTCACATTAGGCTCAAGATACTCAGTTGGCTTTGTTCTTGACTATGGTTTAAACTTCAAGATGACAAGAGAAACAGCCCCTCAAGTTATGATGCTGCAAGACAAAGAAGCGAGAAGTTCTACCTCAACTCAACTCAACTCAACTCAACTCAAAGGTTTTAGCAGACAGGAGTCCCTCAGACAAGTCAAACATATGAGTTTTCAGGGAGACTGGAGATAAGAAATTGAGTGTGTTGGAACAAGAATAGCATCAAGAGGAAAGTGAGCATCTATAAAAACTAATGGCAGCTTGCAGGTAGGTGCACAGACACAGCTTGAAGGAGGAAGTGGAAGAAAGCAAAATGCAAGACAGGACCTTTCTCCTTAGACAATACGGAGCTGTCTAAACAGAATCACAGGTGGTGGTGAGATGTGGGGTCAGTGCTTGCTAGGGAACTCATCCTGGCTTTATTTTGAGTGTGGTTCTAGGATTCACAGGGAATGGACCCAAAGCAAACACTTGTGCAGAATAGCCTTCAGTAGAAGTGCTGGGTCTAGATAAGCTGAAGGCAAAACAGAGGAAAAAAAAAACAAAGAAGAAATTTTTTTTCTAAGATGAGTTAGAGCAGGAAGAGAAATCATTACCCATTGACTGCAGTTGGAAGGCAGATGATGGAAGGTTGTGGAAATGCAAGGCCAATTCCTATAGAAAAGTCAAAACTCCAAGAATACACACTTATTTTTTTTAACTGGGTTTTGAAAGAAAAGGACAGGAGAAATAGTTGAGATACAGAAAGCTTGTTTGAATGATGGGACAATCAGAACACACTCACATACTAGTGAGAAAGAACAGAAAGTTAATGACAAATGGCCAATGGATATTACCAGATACCCACATATACACTTGCTGGTTGAACCTGAAAGAGTTGGTTAGAACCAAGAGTGAAAAAGTGCATTCCAAATGGTTACACCTTTCTAAAAGTCAAATTTAATGGCAAGAAAATGTGCAGCAGTGAGAATAACGCTTTTTTTGAAATTGTGTGTGTTCGGGTGTTTTGCCTGCATGTGTGTCTGTGTCCCACAGGTACACAGTGGCCATGCAGACCGGAGGACAGTATTAGACCCTTTGCAGCTGGAGCTGGAGTTACAGACCATTGTGAGCTGCCATGCTCGTGCCAGCAACAGAACCTGGGGCCTCTGCAGGAGCAGCAAGTACTGTTAGCTACAGAGCGATCTCCCCTCTCCCCGACCCAACCCAAACTAACATCTCCAGCATAATATTTTTCTAGTGATACAACTGTACATCCGTGCTGCTTGTTTTATATGACACCATCCTAAAGCTTGCGTCCTGGAAATTTAAATGATATGCCTCAATTAAACCACCACTAAAATATATAATGCTGTGAATATTGGTTCCTCTGATAATACTACAAAAATGTGACGGAAAACTTAGGTGACAGTGGGGTGCCCCGTAAGAGAGGGTTGAAATTTAATCACAGCCATAGAAACTCACAAGTGGTCCAAGTACAGAGAGTGTTCGTGGGTACCTTATACAGATGCAGCATCTATGTCCCTGCTTCACCCCCGTCTCACGGACCTTCTTGAAACAGGATAGACAGACTGTAAGAGCCAGTGGTCACGGGAGCACCGAGCAGATCAGTTAATCCCGGATGTAACACGACCACTCAAGAACTGACAGCAGCTGTGGTTATCTAGACACGGCTTGGTTAAGCTCAAGCCAGTCAGCCTGCTGGCATGGAGAAAGAGGAAGTTCACGAGCGCCTACCCTAACCACGGAGCTGGGGACAGCTGATGGCTTCTGGATGAGAAGGAGTCGACTTTCTTCAAAGGTGTTGCTCTTGGTGGTTAACACCTTTCAGCAGGTGGCCCAGCAACAAGGAGAGCATGGGCCGCACAAACTGGTCTTGCAAGGTTATTTTAAAAGTAAAAAGAAAGAGTGGACATGAAGTTGGGAGGGCGATAGGATGGTATGGGATGAATCCTGGAAGAGTTAGGGAGTGAAGAGAAGGGTAAATATGACTGAAACACACAATATAAAATTCCCAAATAATTTTTAAAAAATTTATGTATTTTTATTTTATGCACATTGGTGTTTTGCCTGCACGTATGTCTCCATAGGATCCTGGAATTACAGGCAGTTGTGAGATGCCATGTGTGTGCTGGGAATTGAACCCAGGTCCTCTGGAAGAGCAGCTGGTGCTCTTAACTGCTGAGCCATCTCTCCAGCCCCCCAAATAATTAATTTAAAAAAATTAAGAAAAACTTTAGACCACTCACTCACTGTGAAAACACAGCGGAAAATATACTTTTTACTTCACACACATAACTGGCCTTTTCTGAAGAGTCTATGTGATGTATATAGTTTTCCCCATCACTCACCCATTAACTATATCTTGAATGCCAGCACACAGCCATGGACCAGGCAAACAGAGGAACAGTTAAAAAGCAGAGTGTAAGCACGGGGCTCAGTTAGAGACCCTGTGTCAAAAGCTGTGGGAGAGGGGGGTCTCAGAAGACACCTGACGTCATCCTCCAGCCTCAGACACTCATGCACATGGGCATGCACACACAAAAATTATACCATTTTATTGGGAGATAGATGATGGTCACAGGAAAACAACAGATGGGAGGTGTAAAGACTTGCAGCATTCATGGCAAATGTGCCAAAGTTAGAAGCGGTGGCTTCTGAGAGAAAATGATTTCTATAGGATTTCATTTGCCATTTACACTCAGTAAGAACTGGCTGGCAGAAATGAGGGAGGGATATGTTGGTACAGAGGAAGCCTGGAGAGAGATGCTAAGCACAGACCAGGGACATTCCATTTTTGTCACTTGAATTGCTAATCACATTTTATAGCAGCCATTTAATTTTAATTTTTCTTCACTCATATTAAATAAAAATGTTAACAAGTTACCAATTAGGTAACATAAAAGCATTATTGGGCATAACCTTCCCAGCTATGCAATGTTTAAAAGATAAAAATTAAAATTACATTAGCAATTTTTAAAGTCATTCTGCAGAAATGTGAAATCATGGTAAAAATTCTTAAGTCAGAAGGCAGTAAATTCTGACAGGAGAGTGACCTCTCCTGCCCCATGACCTCACTAAGGAAGACTTACACATTGTTGTATTTAGATATAGCATCTGATGGTTGGGCATCATTTTCTTCCTACAGTGATCAAAGTTTTCCTCTTAAGTTTATGAGTGATGATTTCAGTCATTTTCTTCCTATAATGGCCAAAGTTTTTTATGGATGATCTCAGTATTTGGTAAATAGTTATAAACACCTCCTTCTTCCATCTTTCATCTTCCTCATATTTCCACAAACATCTACAGGTACTGTATAATGTATAATATGTGAGCGTGTGTGTCTGCATTTGTGCTAATGACCTTGCCATCTTTAAGTGTGGCTTCAGATCTATTTCCCTGGGCTATCAGCAGCCCAACTTAAAGTCAAGACATCCTACCAGGATGTCTCATTAAAGAATAAAATGCCATAGCTCAGTTGAGAGAGTGAAACTGGACACCAAGTAAACTTTTACTGGAGAGAGTTCTAGAGACTCTTTAAGAGAGAAATGGTAGCAAAAGATGGCACTGAAGCAAAGACATTCTCTGATTCATAATGGACTGCTGAGCATGAATCTTCCTTGCCTTTACCCTGTATCCATGTGCTCCAATCTCCAGTCCTCTCCATCACACTCTCACCCACCCCTTTATGAAAGGATCAAAATCTGAGTGATCATTTGCGATTTTAAGACTTTGAACACTCTTAACAAAAAGTAACTACTATGTTAGTGAAGATAATGCAAGTCCCAAGTGAAAGATGTTTACAGTGTCAGAATGCTGTAGGGTTTACAAATAGCACTTCCCTTGTGGTCACAAGAAGCCAATGGCCCTTCCCAGGCCTTGATTCTCATAAATCACTTCATGACTTTTTTAATATCATCACTACACAGAAATAAACCAATGAATTTTGAAATTTCTATTTTCCCACCCCCTTGGTTTCACCTGTTTCCTTCACAATATTTCCTCTTACTTCAGTGCTGTTCATAAGGAGTGTCCCTTTGAGAAATTCCCTCAATTGACTTAACATGTTTCTACCTTCCAACATAAATTCAGGTCGCAAATGGTGCCAACAACACAGCTTCTAACAAGATCGCTGACTCAGCATTATTCAGTCTTCTGCTCATACCTGCTTCCTTGTTTTACGAACAAAGATGCCACACAAAACCCATACAAGGCTTGGGATAGAAAAAGGGGCAGGCAAAGAGAAAAAAGCTATGTGTGCTTTCAAGTAGGTGTACCTCCAAGTCAGACTTCCCAGTCACCGATGACCTACTTAGTCGCTGCCAGCACAGCACAGGGAGAAAATTAGTCATTTGACAACTTCATGTCATTATAATTTGACTGTTATGGACAGAAGGGAATTGTCCAAGAGACTGTCCTATAATATCTGTCTTACTCTAAAACTTATAAATATCCCTGTCCACCCCCACCTGGGGAAGTTTAATATTACATTTTTAGGGAAATACCTCTTGATACTCAAAAGACTGAACTTCTGCAGACCTCACAGCAAAGCTTAAATTCCCACTGACATCATTAGGACTGTGTAGTCATCCTGCTATCCTCCTTGGCTGATTTAGGTTTAACTCACCTTCACGAGAAGAGGTGACTGGCCTTACTCACCTTAGACAACCCATAAAAGCAGCTGTTACTCTCTACGCTAAGGCACACCTTTAATTATAAATTATGTACTCTTCCATTCCCCTGACTCAGATTAACATATATGTACATGTGTGTGTTGTGGTAATCATTTGCTGAAAGCAGCCAACAGGGTGGACACAACCTTAAAACCTTCCATAAATATTGCAAACAACATGGATATGGCCAGATAGCATCTGTTTGCAATAGTACTAAGCCAGTTAAGGTCAATAGAATAACTTCTTCCTTTGTGAAACTCTGGTAAAGTTCTGTAAGAAATCCCTCAGCCCTTCCCTATGTAATGCCTTCTATATTGTTCAATAAATACAAAGCAAAGTCCTCTGTTAGAGACAGGCAGACAAAGAAATGGGACAGTAGGACAGACAACTGAAATGCAGCAGACAGAGGTGCTGAAAAAGAGGTGTGAATTCAAATTTGGGCTCGTTCTTAGTCAAATTACTCGAGGGGTAAGTGTTTTGCTTGACTCCCTTAATATGACAGATAACAATTTTGGTGCCTCTAAAGGTTATCTTTAAGACATTAACTGACACAGAAGCCTTTTCTGCAGCCACTGGCATTATTTTAGGATCAGTGAGAGAGAAGGTGAACATACTTCTCATCAGGTGGGCCAGTGACAAAGGTTGGGTAAGCAATGTCTCAGGGTTATGGCCCAACTGCCCACATACCTCGTTCTAGCCCAGCACTTCTCAGCCTCCATAATGCTGTGGTCCTTTAATGTGGTTCCTCACGGTGCGCTGACCCTACTTCACGACTGGAATTTCGCTACTGTTTTGAATCATAACGTAAATATCTGTGTTTTCTAATGGTCTTAGGTGACCCCTGTGACAGGGTCGCTTGACCCCAAAATAATCTGCAGTCCACAAATTGAGAAATACTCTTTATTTTTAAAGAATAGCTTGGTAGAATGGGTAAACCACACATGTGTCATTTTTTATTCTTGAAAATATCTGAAATACAGAAATGAAATCTTTATCACCCTTTAGGACCAACAATTTTTTTTTTTTTTATAGAATAATCATTTTCCCACGTATACTCAGAATATGAGTGGTGCCAGGCTCTACTGAAAAGGTTGCTTAAACCATATGGAAATGAAACATTATCAGAGTGTTCTTAAGGACATCATGTCTGTCACTCAAGCATCCCATGTTACACTGGACTTATAGCTCTATAGTCAATAAAGAGATACCTAACAAGTAGGGAATTACAGTCCAGGCCAGTACAACAGACTGCCAAGTATAGGCTGCTGTGAAAGAACTGTGGTGCCTCACGAAAGCTAGGAAACTCAGATACAGATATGTAATTTTAATTGATCCTAGAATTGTAAATATTTATGAAGTTGTATTTTAAGACCCGTGTCGGAGTCAGGGTCTCATTATGTAGCCCAGATTAACCTTGAACTCTTGAATCTCCTACCTACCTCAGCCTCCTGAGTGCCAGGAATAAGATTTTTTAATAGAGAGATGACCCAGACAAAAACTTCTTAAAAAGATATTACCCAGTTAGTGGAGTTAGATAAGGGATTGGAGGTAAACCCAAGGTATCTTTTACAGTAACAATTTAGAACATTATATATAAAATCTATTGGGTTAAAATGGTGTTAGCCTTCTAATTCAAAATAGGGGCATGCAGCTATTTCCAGTGCTAAGAAAAATTAGAATGCAAATTTTAAAATCACATGCAAATATACCCCAGGGCAGACATCTTCCTGGGATTCATGTACAATTATTTATTTGTTGCTTGGCAGACTATCTTATCACTAGCCAACACACCTGTTTTGCCACAATATTTACAGAGAAAATTCACGTTGTTTTACTGAAAAACCTTGCTGTCCTCTAAAACGCCTAAGATGCACAAGTGTCGAAGGATGACTCCCAGGCCTTCAGATTTACCGAGATTCTGTTGGCCTCCCTCCTAAGCATCTGCTTTCACACTTAACTGCACCATTTCTCTGCTTGTCCACAACGTTAGGACGTAGCACCACCATTTTTTTCTAGTCTCGTGGGTTTGAGTCATATGGTGCTTTTCACTATGTTTCAAGAATTTTCAACTGGAGAAAACAAAAATATGAGAATTTCCCCATCATCTATTATTTGTAGATACTATTTTTCTTCAATGTTGTTCTTGGAAGTATGTGTGAGGTTGCACACTGTAACGTAGAGCTAGCCGGCAGGTGCTAACGTCAGGGAGATGGGGAACAACGTCCCTTGATTTTCCACTTATCATCACCATTGCCAAATGGGCACAATAATGGTGATAACAAGTTACTCTCTTTTAAATAATATAGTATAGAGGAATGTGTAGCCCATTACTCAGTGCCCTAGACACCTGGATACATATCTCGAATAATCAGAAAGAAATTATTTTTCACTTAAGTGTACAGTCATAAAGATTTTGGCAAAAAGTAAAATTAAATTTTCTTATATACTCATATCATCAAGACTCAGATACCCTGCCACCTCCCGGAAAGAAATGCCTTGTTGTAGGAGGCCCCCAAGAAGATCTTGAATGGCAATCTGTCAATGGATGAAAAGCACACTTAATCCTAAGCAAACATACTGGTAAACTCTATTAATATTAAAAACATTTACATACTAGGAAGCACAATTCATATTAAAAGGATTATGCCCTTGGACCAAGTAGGATTTATTCCAGGAATGCAAATTTGGTTCAATATCAAAATATACCATGTTAAGAGAACAAAGAGACACAATCATGTTTATTGATATAAAATATTCATTTGAGAAAATTCAACAATATTTTATGTTAAAACCGTCCAGAAAAAAAAAGAGTAATAAGGAAAATTTTCAATAAAAACCTACAGCTAGTATCATAGTTAATGATGGAAGGCAGGAGGCTTTTCTCTTAAAATGGGAACAAGGAAAGAATGCTTTCTTCTCTGCTGCTTGGCACTGCACTAGAATTTTTTGACAGGATAATTAAACAAGAAACAAAAACTCACCAAAATGGAAGGAATAAGTGAAACTGTCTCTCCTTAAAGATGACATGATTCCACAAACAAAATCCAAAGGAATCCACGAGCAGGCCACTGAAGCTTTGAGAACCCAGAAAAGCTTTGGGTTCTTAGAACAGCAGACAATAGAAATTTTATTTACATAGATCAGGAAAAAAAATAAAGCAACTGTACTCATAGTAACATAGAAATGTCTAAATTATTTCAGCATTGAATTTATCCAAGGAGGGTAAATATTTGTACACTGAAAACTATAAATTATTGCCAAAGAAATTAAATATTTAAATTATCATTTAAAGTGTTTAAGCAAAAGTAAACAAAAAAAAGACTCAAAGTTCATGAATCAGAATACAGAGTTCTGTAATGATGTCCCTGCCACCCAAAGAAGCCAGGGATTCAATTAAATCCCGATCAAAATCTCAGCCAGCTTTTTTAGGAAAACAGAGAATTCATCTGAAATTTCTGAAAAACCCAGATATAGTCAAAATTGTCTTGAGAAGGAAAACCAAGCTGATGACCCAAGATGACTAGTTTTTAAACTTAGAGGAAAGTTACAGTGACCAAGATATGGGAGTGCTGGCACATGGGTAGATGAGGGTCAGCAGAACAGAGCTCAGCATCAAGGTGGAAGTCATGTTATCTGTTGCTAACTGGCTCTCAGTACGGGTACACGTCCACACTGGAAAAAGAACGCATGCTGGACTGCTGATGTGAATTTGAATGGGTATGTCACAGCACATATAAAAACATGCCAAGTGGATCATAGACTTTAATCTGAGCGTTCTCACCATAAAATTCCTAGATGGTGTCACAAGAAAATCTTTCTGTTCTGTCATTGGATTGTTAGATAGGATACAAACACCATAAATTATAAAGAACAGGAAAACTAGAACTCAAATCTGAGCTAAATCGTGTACATTATAGAGCTGCCATGAAAAGACAGGGAACACAAAGGAGGAAATGTTTGCAAATCACAGCTGCAGTAAGAGCATGCTATGCAAAGTACATGGAAACTAAAACTCTGCTAGAGCAGATAAGAAAGTAGACCAAAGATGTGCATGGACATTTCCAAAAACTAAATAAAAGACATAAATAGCCAATGATCCCATAAAACATGTTCAAAACATTATTCACTATGACCATGCAAATCAAAATCATAGTGAGATCTCCCTTCACGCCTCTTAGCATGGCCACGACGGAAAGACTTTAAACAATGTTAGGATGTGGAGAAATCTGAACCCATCTACTTCTGGCCAGAGTATAAAGTAATGCTTCTTCTAGGCAAAAGTTTTGTGATTCCCACACAACGTTAACATAGGGTGGTCATGCAGTAATTCCACTAAATATATACACAACATACTGAAAAATGAGGTCTTAAAGAGATACTTGTGAGCCAATGACCAATGCAGCATTTTTTTTTTTTGTAGTATCCAATCCACAAATGCATCAAGAGAAAAACAGATGAACAAAATGTGGTCTGCACCTACAACAGAATGCTTGTCAAAAAAAAAAAAGTGAATAAAGTCCTGCTAAGTACTACCAGCTGAGTGACAGCTGAGTAAGAGGAGCCACGGCTCAGAAGGCTGAATACAAGCTCGTCTACTCAGAGGAAATATCTAGAAGCAGGCAATTTTATAGAGACAGAAAGTAAATTCACAATCACAAGATGGAAGGAGGTAGGAGAGAGGATTGAGAATTTAGTGCTTAATGGGCACATGGTTTCTACTGGGAGTCATAAAATTTTAAGGAAATAAATAGTGGTGATGATTGTACAGAATGGTGAGCGGGGTGAATGACTTAATTGCACACTTAAATGGTCAAAATGGCAATTTCATGCTGTATACATTTTGCCACAGTACGAATATTTTAAAATGTACATAGCTAAAATGTTGTATTGTTGCTTGGCATATTTTGCTAAGCAGGCAGCATGTGTCTTCACTAATAGCATGAAAACCACAGCCATGTTTAAGTTTACAGCTGGACAATACTAAGGCCTATCAGAAGCAGCAGCAAGAAGAGCAACTATTGGACCAACAGGAGCCACAGCATCCTTGCATTCACTCCTAACCCTGATGCCACCACAGCCATGAGGATGACTGAAAAGAGGATGCTAAGAATAAAACCAAGGTGGAAGACGAGCCACGTGAAAAATCTGCAGTGTTGTCTTCTGAACCTGCTCCTCTACAGCCAAAGCCCAAGCCTGAAAAGGGCCCTGGGGTGGGGGGAGGAGGAGGAAGTACCTAAGGGAATGGGGGTGGGGCGGGGTGGGGAAGCTGATGTTGGAAGGATGTGAATCTTCCTGTAGCAAAAGTAGGTGCCAAAGCAGACCCGCCCCAGATGCCAATGGGGTGTGTGCATTTCTAAAACTACTTCTGCTGACTGTACAGTTTGAAATACTGTATCTTATCAAGTTTTATTAAAATGCAGCATTTTTTAGTACTTAAAAAAAAGCTATATTGTTAGCACACAGATCACTTCATTATTTTGTGGAGAAGAAAAATGTGTCACTAGCAAAATGCCCCCCCCAAACTGGATTGATGAGATGAAAATACCCTTCCCTGCTAATTTTGAATGACTCCTCGTTGCTCCCAGGAAAGAGATCCTGGTGTTGACATAGGTGACCACCATGGCACAAAATGTTTTGTGGAGTGGGAAAACTATAAATTTGTTTTTATGTCCTTCTCCTCCCCCGTCTACTGTCAGCACAGACTTAACTCTATTAAAAACAGACCCCTTGTGGAACCTGACCCCCTAAAGTTTGTTTTGTCAGTCTACTGGGCAGTCTGGACTTTGCAGTGACATCACTGAGTGTTCCCTTTGTAAGATGGTGAGTCTCCAGATGGATAATTCCGCCAGTTTCGTTTAATTTCTGAATGTCAGGGCTGGCTTGTGAAAACTTGTTAAACAACATCCTCAATGTGAAATGTCAACCCTCACTCTATACTCCTTTCCCTTGTTCAAAACATCAAATGAAGACTTCATTGGATGTTATAGTGGTTTTCTGGTTTTGGAAGCCTATTAAGAAGGGACTATGGAAGTTCTTGTATACTGTTAATGACAGTTCTGCCTGAAATACCATGATTATTTACAAAAATATCTTTAATAAAATTTAGCTTGAAAAAATTTTGAAGTCTATCTACTTCCTTTAAAAATGGAATAAGCCAATGACAAAGTTGAATGGTGAACAAATAGTAAGTTCATGAATAAACAAATAAGCAAACCATAGTGACAATTCTTCTGTAACTAGTTAACTAACCACCAATGTGGTTGCTGATATTGTTTGACAACCCTGTTCTCATTATTGATTACCCTATTCTATATTGCTGATTTACCATTAGTAAGAATCTCTGATTTTATTTTAGTATTGGAAAGATGCAAACGCTGGCACAACATAGGGTGTTTTCTGAGACTCATTTAAAGTAATACTCCATTGAGTGTGATGCCATCCCATTGGGATAGTGCACAGAAAATCTCAATTAGCCTAAGGCAGTACCTTATAAATTAAACTCACATATTTTTTTTCATTTAACTATTCAATAAAAATGAATATACTAGCATGTATTGCCAGTTATTAAAACACAAAACACCTTCTTAGAGAAGCAGATTTATCACTATGCCAAAAAGTTAATTGCTTGTTACACTGTATTAAGAAAAAAATGTGAATTCTTCTTCACCATTTTAACACTGTGAATAAAAAGCATTTAAACACCTCTTTCGTTTATTTTGTTTCCTTTTGAAATGAGTAGATATGCCTCATACAAAGAAAAAATGACTGAGCAGTCAAATTTCAGTTTTTATTTGTTCAATATAACATCAAAGAAATGGAAAATGTTTATGTACAAGTGAAATTTTAATGACATTTCAGACAAGGATTAAACAACAAGCCTACATACCACAAAAACTTAGACAGGAACTATGTCACCAGGCAAAACTCCTTCAAATTTCAGAAAAGGGCAATGGGGATTCTGCTGGGAATTCTTTCCGCCTGAAATCTCATACTATGCATGGGTGTGTGCCTTTGCAATACACATTTCAAACTACCTATTTAAACACATCAGCTTGGTTACAGCTTTCTCTATGATTTCTAGGCACTCAAAGTCTTTGCATTGCTACCAAAGAAAGAAAAAAAGGCAGTCATGTTAAAATAGTACCAAATCACTAAAAATCTGAAAAATAGCATGTTTTCCTCAAAATGTTTACTGTCCTCTTCAGTACAACAGCCCCCATTAATAACAGGACATGGACCAGTGAAGAGGCCTGTGAGGTCGATTCAATAGCTGTTGTGATGGTCCAAAGCTTCCATTGCATCTTCCCTCCACAGAAACCTTAACATAAGCCATCACTTGCAACCCTCATGACTACCACCCCAGCTTTCCACACATCTCCTTCCTTCCCTCTTTCCTCCTAGTCTTTCTCATCATCATTTCCTACCTCACTTCATTTTATCTCCAATTTATCTGTAAAGATCACGACTCTGTGAGCATCAAAGTCCAATACCAGTAAAATGAAATCGAGTTGAGGGGACCCACTAGACAGAGCAGTGAAGGGACCTGGAAGGCATCAAAAGAAGTAGGAGGCCAACTACCACATCACAAGATGAGCGATGACACAGCACAAACCACTGCATTCTTTTCTCTAGCTCTGTGAGCATTGTCTTGCAAATTACTCACTGAATAAATACATACATGAGCAATCTATGGCATCACCTTAAAATTATTCCAGGAATAAATTACTTGCTACCTATGCACTTATGAGGGAAATAAACACCTCCATGATAACTGCACTGGGGCCCTTTCCCGTCATGTGAGACCCCATAGCTTTTGGATTTTTTTCTCTACAATGGAATTTTGTACTATAGTTGTTCTATGGTTCATTTATCTAGAAACTAACTAGCATGTGTGAGTAAGACATGCTGTGGGCAGACAGCATTTGAACCAAAATGGCAGATGGTTAGGGATTCCAGACCACTGGCTAAAACAAAGGCACAATCATTCTAAGGCTGTTTATAGAACACTTGATTAAATCTCCTAATTATTAAGTTCTTAAAGAAAACCTACACAGTATTTTTGTAGTAAATTCTGTCACCAAAAGGACACAAATCACTTAATTTAAATGCAGCAATAGTCTTAGAATCTTACAACATTAAGAATCTTTGTCACTTTTTCCAGCTACTAGTGAATTCTGTAAGTAATTTCTGGCTCTTTATCAAATAGCATTCCCTGATGTTTGTAATGGTATAACAACCATTGTGTTTTAGTATAACAGGCTTATCAAGAAGAAATATTAATTATCACCTTTGTATAATCTTATGTACACAACTAAATGACATTGCTGGTACAGCTTCTGAAAGGAAGTTTAAAACACCTGACTTTCAGAAATCAAAAAGAGACAAAGAGTACCAATGAATAGAAGAATAAAAGCAATTCAAGTATTAACAAGGCAATGCTTCCCTAGGATTCTTCATGGTAAAACATACATGGTAATTATTTCCTACATTGAGTATGACACCACTGGGTACTAAATATTCATTCTTGGTATAATCCTGAATCTCAAACTATTCATCTTTTTTTTCAAATAGCTGACATGCTGCATAAACAGAAGATTTCTATAGTTTTTTTAAAAATAATAAACAATATAGCATATGAACTTTGATTTATTATGCAATTCATCTCTTTCTATCTCTCTGCTATACATAATTCAGAACCACACAGGACAGTTCTTACAGCATTAATATTTTGCAGTTCTTTTTGGCTTTAAGGCTATGATCATTTTAAATGTTTCAGATGTATGACATTTATCATTAATGTTGTAGTGGCATTGCTATTTTAAACTCTAATATTTAGTAGTTCTTATCTAGCACATAAACTTTCCAAGATACTGATGATGACACTTCCCTTGATATACACTACTTTTTAAATAATTTTTCAGAGAAAAAAAAGTAAGTGAAATCTAATAATTTTTAAGTCTAAGCATTTCAAATCATTTAAATGGTTTATTATATATGTGGATATACAAAGATGAGTCATTAGATGATTTTCCTCAATTGTTGGACCAACTTATATGAAAATCAAGACAAGCAACTTCCCAATAATATGTCTTTATTTTTATTTCTATGTATGAGTATTTTGTCTGCATGTCTCTCTGTGTGCTACATGCCTGCCTGATGCCATCAGAGGTCAAAAAGGAACTAGAGTTACAGATGGTTGTAAGCTGCTATGTGGGTGCTGGCAATCAAACCTGAGTTCTGGGAAATATCATGCAGGGCTCTTCACCTCTAAGAAACCTCTCCATCCTTGATGCCTGATTCTAGAAGCACTAAGAATTGTCTTATTATTTGGGAAAAAGTGGCACTTGCCTGTTAGTAAAGGAAGCTTTTTCTTGGTCTAAAATTGTAAGATTGATAATATATTACCACTTGGCTATTAAATTAGTTACATATGTCCTAATCTATTACCAAAGAACTATTCAGTAGATGGTAACAACACGTGAACACATTAGATGGCAGTATTAAGTAGATAACTTTCAAAACAACATTCAGAAAGGCAAAGAGGATGAACATCAGAAGAAGAAGAAAATAGGAAACAGGACAAGAGCCTGCCACAGAGGGCCTCTGAAAGGCTCTACCCTGCAGGGCATCAAAGCAGATGCTGAGACTTATGGCCAACCTTTGGGCAGAGTGCATGGAATCTTATGAAAGAGGTGGGAAATAGTAAGACCTGGATAGGACAGGAGCTCCACAAGGAGAGCAACAGAACCAAAATATCTGGGCACAGGGGTCTTTCCAGAGACTGATACTCCAACCAAGGACCATGCATGGAGATAACCTAGAACCCCTGCACAGACATAGCCCATGACAGTTCAGTGCCCAAGTGGGTTCCATAGTAATGGAAACAGGGACTGTCTCTGACATGAACTGATTGGCCTGCTCTTTGGTCACCTCCCCCTGATGGGGGAGCAGCTTTACCAGGCCACAGAGGAAGACAATGCAGCCAGTCCTGATGAGACCTGATAGACTAGGAGCAGAAGGAAGGAGAAGAGGACCCCCCCTATTAGTGGACTTGGGGAGGGGCATGCGTGGAGAACGGGGAGGAGGGTGGAACTGGGAGGGGAAAAGGAAGGGGTTAAGGGGGGATACTAAGTGAATAAAGTGTAATTAATAAAAATTAAAATTAAAAATTACAAACAAAAACAAAAAACAATTTTATTTAACAATTCTATTCTGGGTGTAATGTTTAGTTTTGGGGTGAGAGCCTACAGAAATAATCTTTGGATGCACACTCTCTATCAGGTATTATGGAAAACTATAAGTCCAAATAATAAAACATCTCTACTACTAAGTAATGTCCAGCATATTTTTTAATAATGCCTTTAATCACATTTGAATAATTACCAATTTGCATTTTTCTCTCAATGATCCAATAGCAATGACTTTTCAGCCTTTTCAATATGTCAAAAATACCTAAACCATAGACTCAGAAAATACACTGGAAGTTATATATTTTATCAAGCTGTCCTTTACTAATGTTAAGAAAAACTTTCTGACCATGCCTCATGCCTTCTTCACAGTGCTCTTGACCTACTCTCCATTTCTGTGTTTTGAGCTGTCTATGAACATCTTGAACCAACATCTCTACAAATAAACAATTCTTAAATTTTAATGTTTCCCGTTCCGAATAGCCTGGCAAAAGTTCGCGCCACCCTGCTCCACACGAGCCATCCCTTTATCTAGCATTCCCAGGACTATTTCTGATCCACCCCACCTCAGTCAGTAGCCATTTCAGTTATCAGGTTGACTGTGTCAGCACTACCGTGGTTGTATTTACGTCGTCTTTATTTTATGTAATAATGACCCCCAAGGTTTCTGCACAGCGGCATTAAGACATGCTAATGAAAAGCAATAATATCCTTCCTCTCAAGTTAACAGGAAAAGAAAGACTTCTCCACTGAGTAAGAAACCAAGAAGCAGCAACAGCAAAAAAAACCTTTTGCCTGGGCCTATAGTTGAAAACTACTTTCCATCTGTGAAATTATAAAGGATTAAGAATGCTTGTTTTGATGCCGTATCTTAAAGTATGAGAGTTATATGCTCAGGTTGCCACAATTAACTGAGAGAGTAAGAGAAGCTTGTACATGCGTGTGTGTGCACGTATGTTTGTGTAAGAGAAAACACAGACCATGAAAACTGCACCGCTTTCTGCTGAGCAGGCATTCAGGGAGGAACCGAAATAGATCCTTTGTTGATAGAGCAGGATCTGCCAGATCCACAAGGCTAGAGACTGGAGAGTTTAGACCCCACTCAGGTCTGAATACAGCTCATTGCTCTTTCTTCTATGTAAGACTGCTTTTACACAAAGACTTATTACTGCTCATTTACATAACTTAGACGCAAAACCTGTACTGTGAAAACTGTGCGATCTTTCTGTGTTCATAGCTCATAAATTTCTTTACTCCCGCCTTAGTTCTAAATTACTGTGATCAATTACATAATAAAATCCTTATGGGCATATGAACAAATTTTTGAAGATATTATGTAGTTTATCTACTTCTTCAATTTGAAAAATGCCATTTACAACAATGGAAATCTCAAATATTAAATATGTTTATAGTGAATAAAATAGTTGCCCTCAAAAAAATTAGAGAAAAAATTTCTAATAAAATACTATTTATTGTATTAAATAGTATTATTTCTAATACAATACTATTTATTCAGCCATACCAAAAATGATTTAAGTCTAGATAACCAAATATTTCTGTTATGATTCTCTTGACATTCCACCAGAAGGCTATGAAATCCCTAAGACACTCTTATAATCTACTCAACTGTAGATCATAAACATCACGTTTTACTTTCCTGAAAGCATGATTTTTGAAATAGAAAATACATCTTTTAGGGAAAAAAATCTAATTGCATAATGTATCTTCAATCCATAGAGCAATGAAAAAGTCAAGTACTTACTATACTGCTCTTTGATGAGAGATCCAATCTTCATTCTCCTAGAGCTTAAGACTGCCTCAGAATTAAGGATTAGTGTAAGAAAATATCCATCAGGAGGCAGCAGGAGGATGGCAGTGGGGGCTCATGTAAAGAAAAGAAAAATAAAACTGAGGTGTGGAACTGGAGAAGAAAAATAACTGTGGCCCAAAAGAAGTGGCCAGAAAGACACACACAGTCAAAGTTCATCCTGCGTCCTATTTGTGTCTCAGAGAGAAATCTACGTCAACTCCAGAGAGAGAAGGAGTGGGGCATCAGGAGCTACCGGCAAGCTCTAACAGTGCTTCTTAACTGCCCCTGGGGCTCCGACTTGGGAAGTGACTCTGGGCAAACCCCGAGGCCTTCTCAAAACCTACAGATTGCATTCCTGGATGCAGAACTGAGTCTTGGAGACTAAGCTGTTTCAAGTCATGTGTGTCTAGAGGAGTCAGATAATGTCTGCTCTCTGCTACCCATGACTCAACCTGCTCCTCAGGGCAAGGGCTAGTCTTGTTTGCCAATTAAAGCTCTTTAGTTCTTGTGTGCCAGAGTAAGGAGTCTCTACCTTGAAGAGGATTACAGTTTCACAGGGTTTCTGATTTCTTAGTCCTCCCAGGTTAACATTAGTACGTTACAGGAAACTGTGCTACAAATGAATGCCTTGGCCTGAGTCAAACTGAGTTTTGAACAACCCTGAGCTCTTCCTTAGATAGGCTGCTCCTAAATGCTCAGGCTGACCAAAACTCAGCGTAAAAAAGCAAGCTTATAAAGGAAAAACAATAGGTGGCAAAAGCAGACAAAATCTAAGCAAGATGGTCACTGTTCTCTCCCCACGTCCCACAGGTACAGGAAAAATGAGAGGTTTGGGTGGAGCCTGCTCAGGTTGCTTGCTGCCCCTTTGGGCATGGAGTCTCTCCAAGACTGCTTCCATGTCTAAGCAAAGATGTTCCTTACAGAGAGCAGATCAGTTCCTGCACAGATAGACTCTAAGTGTTGTTTTAAACTTCCCAATCCAAGCCTTAACTCAAGCTGAAATGAGTGTTTTCCTCCCAACAGAGGAATTAGCAATTTTCTATTATCACATGATGCCACAAAAAACATTTTTCTTTATTTCTTCTGCCCTTAATAGCATATTGCTAACAACTGTGCTCCCCTAATTTAAACATAATATGCCCCTATTTTATACATAAATATTTGCAAAATCAGCTCTGTCTCTTGCTTTCAAAGATGTTAGTGTAATACTCAATGGCTGCAACATTTCAGAGCCCAAGGACTGCAGATCTCAACAGCACAGATACAAATTCAACAAGACTTGGCCCTCCATGACTGCCTTTTAAATGTATCTGCATAATCTAGAGGTGGGCAAGTGTACATTCATTCCATTTTCCTGCCCTTTTAGCTCACCAGCTCTAAACTTGTCTTGAATACTTTACGAAGCTGCTTCAGGAACCTTCTTTCCAGGAGAGAATGCTTTGAAAATAAATTCTCCACCTAGCTTGGCTGGGTTGAGAGAACTGCCAGAGCTGTTTGCAGAGTTCTCATTTGGTACAGCCAACTGAATCCTCTTTTGTGGCTAATAAACATGGCCCATAATTTATAAACAGTGTCTGAGCTGTTACAGTTCCACTTCCTGTGTACACATCAAGTGTTAGCAATTCTCTTCTAAGAGAGTTAAAGAACATATTATGAAGTGTCCATGGTATGAAAAATACAGAATTAAGATGATTTCAACTATTAAAGTGTCCTACTTAAATTATGTTAAAAAGAAATCCAGGGGCAGTGTGATGTTTAGAGAGAAGCTGGCCAGGCCTTTCAGTCCCCTTTAGAGATATACTCATTGAAATGAAGAGCATTTGCCTTGCGTTCAGTTAACCTTTCCCTCCTAAGCTGAATTTCCATACTCTTTAAATGTCTTAAAATTAGTCAAATGGTTTCATTTGTATTTTTTCCACCCCAAATTTATAAGAGAGGCTTAATCAAATGTGTACCAATCCATCTCACTTGCTATTCCAAGGAAGCTAGAACCATAATTCTACATAAGAAGGGAGCTTGAAATGAAGGCAATGTGTCTATCAAAGGGGACTTATGTTAAATGTAAATTTCTTTACTCCTTCAGATAAAAGGGCAGATTATTTCATTCACTTCAATTTAACAAGCATTTACAGAGGAGTGGCAAACACTGGTCACGAAAAGAAATGGAAAAGAACACAGAACGCCAGGATGTTGTCTGATATCTCTCTAAGAGCCTAGCACATGCTGAGGGAGACAGGCACACCCACCACGGGCTCAGGACAGGGCAGAACTGAGGCTACAACAGAAGCACACACAAAGGGGAGGGGTGCTGACTGACCTCTGTCCAGGGACTCTAACAGAAGGTTTCAGGGATGAGGCAAGGTGACATTGGAGATGGCTAAAGGCTGAAGTCTGTGGTGTGGTATCCACTGGGGAAGAAGCCCATAGAAACAACAATACCAGCCACATGACTCCATATGACTGGGAGATCCTGACCCAAATTAAAAGATGGGGCCCCAATTCAATACCGCTAAGAACTTCAAGAGGATGACAGCCAGCTGAGTAAGTCTGTTATCCGACAAGACTCACAGGCTGCCAACCAGGGAAACCAACCCTGGTTTCCAACCAACGTCAGCGACCACTTCTTAGCCACAGCAACCAGAGGGCCAGCGGCCTAGGAAAGTGGCACCTAGTGACCTTACCCACCTAAGGTGTCAGGGAGCCAGAGCAGGTGAGAGGGGAGTTCTCCCACTAACAGAAAGGAGCTACTGCTAGTCACGGGAGCACAGCAGCTACTGCGTACTTACAGAGGGTTGACAGGAGCTAAATAGGAAACAGGCACACCCCAGAACATGCATTTATTTCTCTGCCACAGGCTGAGACTCAGAAAGCATTGCTCTTCCTGGGATTTGAATCGCTTGGTGGCTAGAAGGGGTTGAAGGGGCTGCTGTCTCCACTTTGCGTCTAACTGAACAGGCAAAAAAAGTTAGAGAGAAAGATACAGTGCAAACAGAGACAGAAACTTAGATTTTCAGTGTGGCATATCTCCAGTTTCCCACTGGTTTTTCTCTTTTAACAGAAGCAAACTGTAAGTAATGCCTTGGTAAAACCTCCAGATGAGCCAGGAGGCTATGGACCTCATTTTATTTATATTTTGCATGCCTTTTGCTTTAGTTTGGTAGCAAGGGGGGCTCTAGAGCTCCCACATTAGCCGGAAGCTACTTCAAGTTTCAAACCGCTGCCCTGAGCATTGGAACAGCATCTCTGTTGTCCCCATAGAAATCGCATGGAATGCAGTTTCCTGCTGGTTTGTTACAGGGCTTCAGAGGCTGCTCCATTCTGCAGGGAAACAAAACGCCACACCACAGTCCAGCCAGAGAGACTTTAACCCTTCTCTTCTGTAATTAAAGTTCCTATTTCCATGCAAAGGTTGTTTGTGAATAATCCCTGCGGGGAGTCCACCCCACAAAAATCAATCACCCTGCACTCTTGCAAGGCCAGGCCCAAAGCTTGGCACCTCACACAATACCTATTTGTTGAACAAGTGATGAATGCTGACCCATTTATCTGGATTGATTTTCCTCTGCCCCAAACCTAACTTATACTCCTCTTAATTCGACTCTCTTATCCTTCAATTTGTTTTTTTTTTCCCCCTCCACATCTTAAACCATTCCCTGAAGAATTCTCATGGCTCTATATCAAAAGTCCTATTAAATTCATAATGGGATAACCATGAAAAAGGAAATTATTATATTAATCCTCTGTCACTGCCACAGAAGGAAATCTGCCAACTGACTGCTGGAGGAGCATTCCGTTGTGAGTTAGGAGCCTGTGCAGTCCGTGCACCCACACAGTGTCCACATATGGAAATCAGAGGCCAGGCTTGTCATGTGAGAGACGACACTCGGTGTTTGTCCTTCTGAGCCTGGGCCACCTCCCATAATGCTCTGGGCATGCAGCCCAGTTGTTCAGCTTCACCGCACTCCTCACTTGCAGACTGGAGGAATGAGTGTAATCCCTAGAAAAACGTCACACAGTACCTGGCACTTGACAGGGACTCAGTAAGTGCTGGTGTCTAGCACTATTCTACCAGAAGTATTTCTGTCATTTTTAATTTAATAATAATTTAATATTTTTCTAATGTAGAATTATATACATTCAACCTGAATTTAGAAGGTAACAATATTTGTAGCTGGTAAAAAAAAAATCCTTCTTCAAACAAAGCTTTATTTAAAAATATGATATGATATGAGATGGTTACATAAAACGAATGGTATTCATCTTGTAGCTCCTGAAAATTTCTCTGTTCTGTTTTCCAATAAACAAAACTCCTTGACAAAATTAAAATTTTTATGAAACTTCCTTGCAAACTTAAACATTTTCACTTTTTTGGCATCTCTTTTTTTTGGGGGGGGGCTTATTAATTTATTTTTATTTTTTTCCTTTTACTAATTACAGTTTATTCACTTTGTATCCCAGCTGTAGCCCCCACCCTCGTCCCCTCCCGATCTTGCCCTCCCTCCCTCTTCTCCTCCCATGCCTCTCCCCCAGTCCACTTTTTTTTTTTTGACAGAATCTTAAGAGAATATTTCAATACTTTCCAGTGGGAGACAAGGATCATAGAAAAGCCTTCCACAATTCTCTGCCTCAGAAAGACAAATCATAGAATGCAGGGATTTTCACAAGTCCCAAATTAAAACTTCACATTAAACCTTATTATCATTCTGAAATATTTGGCCATGCAAAAACCCAACAGACAAGCTCTTTCTAAAAAGAATTCTGTCGTTTTTTCAGTACCCGTAGTCCTGCCAGCTTCCCAATGATCCTATGATGGGACAATCAGTCAGGTCAATCAGAGAAATTCTAAAGTACAGCGGTAATTTTCTCCCACATTTTTTCTTTACACTGTCAGTGCATGTCACCTTCTGAAAACAGTGGCGCAGGACAGCTCAGCATTACCTTGAGGTTAGCACCGGCCCGAAGTGAAAAATCTCTGTGTTCAGTATAGGGCAGAGACTCAGCAGCATTAAGCCCTTCTGCAGACTGCCACATTACCTAAGTCCCTCTCTCTCCACTCACTCACACTGACCCTCAGTATCACAGGGCTGGTTCAGCCAGGAAAGAAAAATGAGGTCCTGTGCATAGATACGAATTCTTTGGCATAATGTTAACTACAAACTATTTGTAAGAACCAAAAAAAAAAAAAAATCCATCTTCATACTCGGCCCATTACAATAGCTGATATATCTAACAAGGTCTCTACAAAAAGATATAGTACATTTTAAAATAAAGCTTCTGTCCTTTAAGTTTCAACTTGGGATTTGCACGTTTTGCACATGGACCCTTACACAGAGGGTAAAGTGCTTTGACCTCTGGCATCTTCTGTGCTCCAGCACCTCGCTGGCCTGCCGAGCTCAGCAGGTAGGTGTGTGAGGCCTCCAGGATGAAAGGCTTTACTACAACTACTCAGAGGGTCGTCAATGGACAACCTGTACAAGATTTATGCTTTAAATAATAAATGAACTAAACACCTGGAGGTAATTGGCTGTATGAAGCTTCACAATAGGCCGGATAGCTTGTCTGAACAAAGTCAAAGAAGATTAAATAATGAATGCAGACTGGAGGGTGTGTGCCGAGACAATACTGCACCCCTCCTTTTGTAAAGCGAGAGCGGGTGGGGGGCCTGGCTTCCAGGGTCCTAAGAAGGGGTGCTGGGACTGTCTCTTTCTATGTCCACAGAGATGACTTCAAGCATCCTTATTTTTCCCGATTTCCAATGGATGTCAGCACATGATAGCTGGTTCTTGTCATTTAATACATGGCCTGCTGAGGGTCACAATCTTGTCCAAAGGCTATAGCATGCTAAATTCTACCTGCAATTTATACAGATAAAACCAAACTCTGAGGAGTCTGGGGATGGGTATCAGAAGAAATTTTTTAAAAAGAAGATCTCTGACAAGAGTCCAGATTTAATGGCATCTGCTACCATGAGGACCACCTGAGTGACCCTGCCCATCCATCTTCCAAGACATATGCAATGCACACACCCCTTCCAGGTAACTTTTTTTTAAGAAGTTGCAGTTTGGTTGTTAGTTTTGGACAGAGGAAGAAGTTGTAGCCATCAAAAGGATAAGAAAACTAAAAAATAAATAAAACTACATCTAAGTACAATGTGCTTGAGGAAGTCAATAACTTTTAATGAGTTGGACTTAGTTTTCTTTACCAAAGTTTTAAAAAGTCAAGATAACATACTCCTTGTTGATCCTATGTGGAATAATGGCCTAGGATTCTGTAAGCAAAAAGGCCCTCATCAGTGAAAAACAGCACATCAAGGTATTCATGTGAACAGATCATTCCACCTTATTGGAAAAGTCAAAGGATGAAGGAATGAAGTCCAGATAGGTAAAATAAAATTAGAAAAATACAAAAAAAATTTTCAGTTCAGATATAAGTACATATAGGATTATCAGTGGAGACCCTAGTTGCTGCAAGTTTGAAATTTCTGTAATCAAAGATTACTTTTCAAAGCTTATAAACAAACAAGTATCAGCTGCTCTGAATACATTGCTAATGCTGTCTGATGAGACCAAAGGTTATTTCTAAGAATTAGGAAAACATGTTGGGCAAACAGCATCCAGGGTCACTTGGAGCTAATTTCTGTATGTACTTGGGGAGCCTGGGGTGCCGTGGTCTATCTCTTCAGGAAAGAGGCTCTCTTGCTGCCCCTAGTCACAGCAGTAACTGGCTTTGAGACCTGTTCCTTTCGGTCTCGGGGCTCAGGATGTGTGTCATCTCACAGTCACCATTCCTGCCTCCCATATCTTGTGTGCCTGACGCTCCACCATCACCTGCCTATTTCTTCCTTCACCATGTTGCTCCTTTCAGAGCACGCACAGTCTGTGACTGTTCTGTTTTTCACGTCTACTCACTCATCACCTGCTTCCTGTGCTACAGAGCAGGCCAGAGCCCTTTCCAGCTCCTGACAGGCCTTAACTGTGGGCTTAGAGCTACTGACCCCTCACTACCACCTCCTATCACCTTCTTAATCATTCCAGAGTCCATCATGAGCTTGCTGCGTGCACATCTGAAGGACTCCTTCAGATTGCAGAGGCGGCAGTGGAACCTGAATCTACACAGCAAGTAGACTGACACAGAGACACCTTAGAATCAGCATTCGTGTCCCTGGCAATCTTCCGGCCTTTGTGCCTCCTGACAACACACAGGGGTATAAAAGTAGGTTTTCTACTTCTTAAGATCTATATAAATGTAACTGGGCATGCAACTTAATATTCCCAGCCCTTGCTGTCTAAAGCTCTACGGATGAGATGTCAAAAACTAATCACAACGACAACACAGGAAATTGCCTGGCATAAAGCAGACATCCACAAATGTGCTATTTATCTCCACGATTCTCTCCTTTTAAACATTTCAGGAAATTTGATAAAGGAAATATTAAAAGTGTCCAGGGAGGTGGTGTTAGTCTTTAGATCTAGAGGGTACACATAATTATTTTAACATTCCCCCCTTGTGATCAGGAAAAGCTAACATCATTGGCAGTTTCCTATGCCCACATGCTCCCGCTGGGGCATTCACAGGCACTGCAATGCTTGCCACTTTCCAGTGCCCTCTACTCTTTTGGAATCCTGTGCATTTCATTCCATCCTATACTAGTCAAATGTGTTTAAGAGCATAGCCCTTCAATATGCCATATAATAAAGGCTAGTGAGACAAGAGAGTGAACAAATCATGCCTGCTACAGAACAAAGAATATTTCAGCTGGAAAACAAATGTCTGGAGGGTAGTCATATGCCAGCATCTAGGGGCATACGGCAGAGGCTCAATGAAAAACTAGAATGTAAGAAGGTCACCTCAGTGGGAAGCTGGTGTGACCATAAGCTCCAGGCGTTGGGCAACATTTTGGAAAACAGATAGGTTAAAATACGAGAGCCACAGACCTCAGAACTAATGCAGAGTCTACGCTCTCAAACTGGAAACAGACACACACTTTTCATTGGCTCATAGTTAAACTATTATTCAGGGTTTGCACCAAATCTGGAAATAAAACAGTTATCACTTGTTGACAACCTAACTGTAATATATTCAGGAAAAGGTCTTAATATCTCAAACATGGATTAACAGACCCAGAAGGGCACATTTCATATTCTCACGCTTAGACAGTGAAACAAAAGCATGAAGGATATAATGGTGACGCTGTCACATATCATTCATCAGCAAACACAGAAGCCTGTTGTGAAGCCAGACCTCCAGTTTAAAGTACACTTTCTCTCTTCATGCCACATACCTGGCCTTACCATGTAAGATTTTAAATAGTTTAATTTTTATAGCCTGTTTTATCCTCGTGTGTCAAATTATCTTATAATACGTACACTACTGAGATATAATTCTATTTTTTAAAGTTTGCTATTGTTAAGGTTTTTAATTTGAAAAGTTGTCTCTTGCCATTAAATTTGCACTGTCTTAAGACTTATGAAGACATTTCCTCTAACAGAAATTAACAAAACTACTGATTATTTATTATCATTATTATATATTCTGTATACATGTCCATATATGGCAGTCAATCAACATAAGTTAAATTCTAAATAAAAAAAAATCTGTAATTTCACTCAACAGTATTTTACTAGGCCTACTGAACATATGCCCAAGTTATGAGCTGTCCCACCACTTCTCAGCAATATCAGGAGTTCACCAAATGACCCTGGAATCTCAGTAGGTAACTGTGTTGAGGTTACATGACACTCGGCCTTATGCCGCATCTGTGAGCAAACTGAAAGGGGCAATTAACAGAAGGTTTTTACAGAGTCTGACAAGAGTTTAGCTAAGACTCCTTTCTCTGTTCTTTCTATAGGCTGAGCATCCATTATCCGAAATGCTCAGGGCCCAGATATACTGCTGATATAGATTTAGGAATGTTTATAGATATGAATGGTATCTTGGGGGATGAGATTAAGTCCAAACATGAAATTCATTTATGTTTCATATATGCCCTTACATAGTCTGGGAGTAGTTTTAACTAAGCCTTGATCGAAACTATGACTCATCACATGAGATCATGAATAGTATTTTCCCTTTGTAGCTTCATATCAGTGTTCAACATGTTGTGTATTTTACAGCATTTAAGGTTTCAGATGTTTTAATTAAGAATGTTCGGCCTATAAAAGCCAGAATCTCCATGAAAGGCCTCCGCAGGACCTGCTTCCCCCTCCAGGTTAATCTCTCACTGGGTTTTGGTACATTGCTTCTACAAATTGTTTTTATATACTGTTTTAATCTCTGTCGTCCTGTCATCAGGCTCCCTCCACCCCCCCCCCCCCCCACAAACCATGAATAGCTTTATCTATGGAAAACCTCAAGTCCTTGGTCATTCGCCTGCAGCATCTCCGGTTTCCTTTCTTTTCTCCTCTTTTAAACTCACCTATGTTAAATCATGGGCCTGCCCCTTTAAACATTCCCCACAACCTGAAGAAATCAAGCCACATCCCCTTGCAGCTCGCTCTATGGGACAGAGCATTAGGAGAGTTTTTAGAGCCTCTGACAGTCCTACCCAGTAATTGGCTATTCCATGCCTCTTGTCACAGAGGCTAGCCCAGACTAAAAAATGATAAACTGTAAAACTTTCCGCCACTCCTCAAAGGATATACTAGTCAGGCAGTTCCCCTGGAGAGAAGAGGACAGATAAAGGAGTGGCAGGCTAGGTCAGAGACAACTGAACAAGGTCCTAAAGAGAAGGATGATTTTCCTGTGAACGCTGGTGTGGAACTTTGTTAAGGAGGAGAGTTTAGGATAAGAGTAAGGGAGAGTGCCTTCGTGAACAGGGCTGGAGGGGGCCTTTGAGAAGCTTTCCTTTTCCTGCCCTCTCACCTCCAGGCCTTGTCCTGGCTCTTAGAGTCTCCAGGTCCTTTCTCCTAATAAAGCTCATTCTAGAAGAGCAATTTTGTGTCAGCTGCTCTCCCATGCCAACCCACCTGTAACCTACTGCCTCCTCTATCAGTTGTAACCTGGAATTCTGGGGTTTTGTGCTTGTTTGTGTATTTGTGTGTGTGTGTGTGTGTATGTGTGTTCTCTCTATTTGAACTTCTATTAGCAAGGGAGTTCTCTACCTAGTTCCTAGAACAAATACAATGGTCACCCAGCAAATGTTCCTCTGACACAGCAGCTTCAACCTGTCAGCATGCACTCCAATCATCCAGAGGGCTTGTACAGACACAGGTTCCCAAGCCCCACCTGAAGCCTCTGATTGAGCTCTCAAGCCTGCTCCCAAGTAATGGCAGTGCAGGGATCCACAGCAGCCCACAGCACAGGTCTCTGGTGCTTTCTAAGAGGTTTCCTCTGCTTGGTTTAAATGTTCTAGTGTCGCCAAAAAACCAGAATGTCTCTTAAGAAGTAAAACCCACTATAAAACTTTCCAACATTTTTCCATAATTATGAGAGTATCCTTCTTTTGATTTTTTTTTTTTTTACTTCTCAAGTTTTGTTGTTGTTGCTGTTGGTTTTTATGTCCAAAATGTTCCCAAAGACCTCTACATTGAAGATTGGTTGGCCCAGTCCACAATGCTATGGGAAGGTCATCATTTAGGAGGTGAGAGAGACCTACTAAACAGAAACTATATCCACTCAGGGTGTACTCTAGTAGGAGCCATCAGAACCCCGCCCCTCTGCTTTCACGCTTTGCTCCCCATTACTGTGAGGTCAGCAGCCTTCTTTCAGGTACTCTCTTCTATGATGTCTGCCTTGCAGTGCACCCTAAAGCAAGAGCCAGCCGTGCACTACAGCCTGTCAATATGGCCCAATGCAAACATCCCATCACCCTAAGATGGATCTCTCAAGGGTTCCGTGCCAATGACAGCTGATGAAAACAATACATTTTTAGTAAGTAATGTTTACTGAATACAAACTCTCAGGTCCAGACAGTATCCTAAGCACTTTTTATCCCTTCTTTCACACAACCTTCACATCCTCCATCTGACAGCCGAGACAAGCAAGGCACCGCAGCACTGACTAATTAACCTGCCAAGGTAACGCAGGTAACTAACTGGTAAGCATGGGATGAGATCCAAGTGTAATCAATACAGTTCCACACTTTGACTTCTTAAACAAAAAGGGTACACAGCCTTATACAAGGTACGCATTCCATACGCAGGATCCACGACAGTGACTATAAAACACAGCCTCAGTTCCTGCTGACCCACGGATCATCTGAACAACAGGTTTCCACGAGCCGTGATATTCTTTTTTGACCATCAGATGACAGTGCATAAAAGATTAATTCTGCATGTGTCCAATAAGGAAAAATGTCCTACAATAAGCCTGAATGCTAGACAAAGTCAAGGGATGTATGTGATATATTGGCTGGCCCTTCCTGTGGATGTGCCTCCAATTTAAGAATTTCTTTATCCAAGGACAAGTTATTTCACCTTCCCATCTGTCCTGTGAATTTTTAAATGTCGGAGACAGGTGGCCTGTTAGAAACCTAAAACCCTGTGGATACAAAATATGATTAAAACCTGAAGCGGGCTGTCTGATGGAGAAGAAGCTTGAGTTTAGGTAGGACTGTGTAGACATCCTACAAAATGTATCAAAGATAGTTTGAACCTTGCATAACTAAAATCTCCTTAAACTCTATATCTGCATATGCTATAAAAAACTTTTACTTTCACAAGACCCCTGTAGAAAACGTACAGTACCCGCAGTGCAGTATCATGAAGCCATAAAATATGAGCAGATCATCAGTTTTAAAAGGCTGAGGGTCACGGCTTTTTAGCTTCTTTCTGAAGCCACAAATTCGTTCTGTGGTTTGTAACAGAGTTTTAGTGAACTAGCTGATTAGTTGCTTTTTTTTTTTTTTAATTCCATCTTTGGGAAATGTAACCACAGTTCTGCAGGCAATACTTACAAGGACTGCATTGCCAATAACTAATAAGATCAGTTTATAATGAAGACTGAGTCAGAGCTCATTGCAAAGGCTTCTAAACAGTTTTCACTATGATTATATTTCACGTAAATGTCAAGTCAGTGAGACTTCTCTGGAAACCAAAACACACTAAAGAAGAGTTGAACAGTGACTTCTAGGCTCCACACCCTGTTTACTATATGTATTAGAAAGCTCAGCATCATTATTTTAAATGTATCTATTCCTTTCCTAGAGAAGATGGAAGGGGTTTAAATGAAATTCATTTACCGAGAGCTGAGATCTATGCTGTGTTTCAAGTTTGGCACAGAATACTAAGCAATGATCATGCATATAATTAAAATTTTAAATGTTAAATGATTTATACTCTTGTAAATAATTAAGGGAATTTAAAAAACCCAAGTAAGGAAGTGTTCAGAGAGAATATATACTACCCATCTATTTCCTACAACAGTGATATATGAGAATATGTTACTTCCATTTTGTTACTGGTAATATCAGCAGTGCCTTTAATTTAAAAAGCTTTAGCAAACTTAATGAAATTAACCGAAATTTATTGGCATTCTGATCCAGCAGGTATTAAACACATCAAGGTAAAAACAAGGCCACTGTGACAAATTCAATAGATCAATCTGCAGTGATGCAAAAATCCAATAAATTGAAATTTAACTAAAGAATATTGCACAACACTAATCCCATCTACAAAATAAAGGAGTATTCATCTGAGACTCTATTACTTCCTGTTACTGCCATGAAATCTATAATTGTGTCACTCTTTGATTCTCGAGCCTTGGATGTCCTTTTGAACATTCCTACTTCTGCTATTGTCAGTGCACAGACTTCATGAGTACCCCCACCCCGCTTTGTTCTTTCAGTCATAAGTCTTTACTAAGCACTGTTCTATCTTTGCCAAACAAATACAACTTTAAAGGAAGCTTCTAAAGAAATTTAAATTAAAGAATAAGGAGCCAGAGTATCTCAAGTATCTGATAAAAATAGTACAATTCTAAAATAAATCTGAAACACAACACTTTATTCTCTAATCTGGGATCTTCAAATGGACAGCAAAGGACATTTAAACATGTGTCTCAGCCACAGTCAGAAAGCTGTGGGAAATACCTCAATAGCATGGGCTACCTTCCCCCCCCCACACACACCTGTTGAACACACTCCCACCCCTGCGGCCATTTGTTAAATTTTGGTAAAAAAAACTGTCTTCCCTGGTATTTTTCTGCCAAGAAATTATAATTAAGGTTTGTATCCATTTATCTTAAATAACTAGCACAATGAAGGTTATGCAATTATTACTTCAAATAAATTCAAAGTGTTTAAAAATACGTGTGAGAGAATGGGAATAATCCGGCTTGTCAAAGGGGGTACATAGTGGTGCTACAGATTGTTGACAATTCCCCTAGGAGCTGCTGGAGAGATGGCGGCTCAGAAGTTGGAGAGGACTCAAGGTCAGCTACCAGCACCCAAGGCCAGTGGTTCACTGCCACTCCACACCAGGAAGCACCAGACACCAGCCGATGAGCCTCAACTCACAGTTTCTGGAATAGCAATCTAGACACTGACAGCGCAAATATTCTCACAAGTTTATACACACACTCCTTAGGATCAGAGGTGAGTTTGTTCAGGAGCCCAGAGCAACAGAAAATCCCCGGAGACCGACTGATCTCACAGCAGGGGCAGTGCCGTGTCCGTAAGCACAGCTCTCAGCACAGTGAACTGGGAGCTTGCTTGGCTTGGCTTCAGGAAGCGTTCTACTAGATTACTGCCAGGGCCTCAGAAGCCAGCATAGAATTCCAAACTAGGACATAACAGAAAACTGAAGTCAGGGAGCCTGATAAATATTTGTTCAACGGGACTTCTGAATAAAGATGGCAGCCTGGATACATACCTGATCATTCTTGGTATCACACCAAAACTGAAGTGGGATTAATTTCTTAAACACCTGAATCCAAAAGGACTGAGGAAATTGGAAAAATATCAATCATAAAAATTCTCAGAGTGTCAGGCAGATGAATTATCATCAACTTATTTTGCAGACATAGGAAATGGGACCCCAAGCCTCCAGGACAGAATGTTATGAAATGACTCAACAGACAAACCACAGATTATGAAAGACCCAATCAATGCACCATTACCTATGACATGGAGAAATCTGGCAGCTATCTAAGGAAATACATAAGTAAATAGGGAACATTGCATACAAGCTGTTTGGAAGGCCACAGATACCTGGGCTACCTCTGCAGAGCAAGGGTGGGAAGGCTGAGACGTGATTCCTGAAGATGTTAAAGGCAAAGTTTTTGAGTTTAGTCAGGGGTAGCTGAGGGTTCAGAACAAGGACACTGGATAGACGCTTGCGCTTGGAAAGTCCCACACCTTCCATACAGGGCTCCCTACAGAGAAGAAAATGAAAGATTCTTTACAGCAGCTGGTGAGGCCATGAAGACAAAACTCAAGATTCCAGGCACTGCGATTCCCTTCCCAGGCAGCCCTCTCGGCAGTAAGGTCCAACAAGACCACACGCACAGACCGTGGGAGCCACTTTCCCACAAAGCGATGGTAGAGGGTACGGAGGTCTCTACCATTGAAGACAGAGTCCAGACAAAATGAGCAATGGAAATCCAGAAGAAACAAACAAAGCAGAGAAGGGAAAAGCTTAGTCCCTATGAATCACAAGAGGAAACACAGCTAGTTCTAGAAACACATTAGAAGGTTGTATAGCAGAACCAAAACAATCTTAAAATTAAAAATACAGTAGTGAAAGTAAAGCAAAATCAATGGGGGAGTTAAAAAAAAAACTGAGGCAATTTCCTGCATAGTCGAGCAGACATGTAAAGAAAAAGGCTAGGAAAAGGGCTCAATCCAGCATTTAAATTGGAGTATAGAAATGGGATCAAAGAGAGCAGGAAAAATTATTCACGAACTGAAAGATGCTTCTGGACTGCAAGAGACCATGAAGAAGCAGTGTGTACAATGGAAATAAAGTCACATCATGTAACGTGTCATGTGCATCACATGACACACATTCCTTTACATCACAAACTACACATCAAACAAACTGCACACGTCAGCTGGGAATTCACAACACTTACGGAACGACTGTATATAAAGAATGATTAAAATAACTCCCTCTCTACCACAGAGCCAGAAACTATCTGACAGTGAAGAAAAGGCTTCAAATTTTACAAAGTTAGACCCTTTCTAGTATTCTATAAAAACATCTACTAAATAGGATAATATAAATATAAAAAAATTACAAATTAAAATTCCCTCCAAATCTCTTTTATGGACCACTTTTCCAGCATACTTCTGGAAGATGTGACAGAACAAAGAAATGCGGAAACACGGCATAAGCTAGACACAGTGTCTGTCAGTACCCGAAGGCACGTCATCACTGGAGTCAGTGCTGTCGCTGAGGAGACCCACAACAAGGACTGTAATGATGAGGCAGCCAGAGAGGATATTCCTCACTCCAGCAGTTCAAATGAAGCCTGGATCTACTGAAATCAACATGGAAACGCTTTCTGGTCCTCTTTGGGGTCTGAATCTGAACATGAGCTTGTGTTACTGTTGTACTGTTGTGTGCCCTAGCCAGCTTTGCTGTTTGGGGGAGTCCTCACTGGTGGAGGGAGGTCACTAGGGACATTCCTTTAAAGCAGTAGCTGGACTCCCTTCCTGCCGATATGTCATAAGCATCTCCACCATATGCCCACATTGCCGCCCAGGTGCACTCTGAAATCTTATAGCACAAGCCAACTTCCAGTGTTTCCCCATAAGTAGTTTAGGTCAGATAGATCTGCCATAGCAATGGAAAAGTAAGTACATCCTGAGAACCTAAGGTCTTCCAACCTCATTACTACCGCAAAGGTGTGCTGCCATGAGGGGCAGCCCTCTGAATGAGTCCATGCTCAGGAGAATCTCTCTCTGGCCTCCACCTGGTCATATACTTGTTATCATCACAAATGTTTCCAGACAATGTCAAAGTCCTCTGGACTGGCAGAAATCCCTCCCAGTGGGAAAGGAAGTAAATGTTAAAGGAAGGAGATACTAAAGATCTTCCTTTAAAAAATGTCCTAGCAACACACGCCACGCAAGCCTGTATGTGCTCACTCCCCACAAGAGTACAAAATGGGCACAAGCAGAGGTTGTCTCTCTTGAAGAGTGAGATGGGGAAAGAACTATTTTTATGAGTATTTATTTTAAAATAATACTGTTATAGACATACATTCACTTTGTTAAAATGTATGCAATTAAGTCTTAAAATTTCAAATGACCATATCTTCTTTCTTCTTACATCAATCTGTGCATTTAAGAATACGACCTTCTAATATGCTCCCACACATATAAAATTATATATGCAGTTATTATTTACAATGTCATTTGTAATGTTAAAAACTCTCACTTAGAGATAGAATGCTAGAAAATTATGTAACCTACTAAAATGAAAAAGTATATATCCATAAAAAATAAATTTGTCATATATACTAACATGGAGGCATTTCCAAAATAAATCATGAGGCTGAAAAGGCTTGGGGTAAAACGGTATATGCATTTTATGAATATACAAGCTGTACATCCTTACAACCTTTTTTCTTTTATATAAAGATATGGATTGTAGTTTATTCTAAAGCAGGGAACAGTGACAAGAGACCACGGTGGGAGAAAGATTCTTTGTGGTCCTTTGTGCCTTTTGAATTTCAATCATGTGAATATCTTACTTATACATTTAAAAATAAAATGAGATTTTTCACCCTGTGAATTTTTGTGCTTCAGTAGTCCCCCTGGGTTACTTCCTAAACCACCAAGGGAGGCCTCAGAAGGCCTTGGAGGAGTAGACACAGCCCTATGGCCAGCATTGCACAAACTGTCTGCAAGGTTCAGCTCCAGGGAAGCTTCACAAAGAAGCCTATTCTGCCCCTGAATGCCATTGTCCCCTGAATAGAACAAGGGCTATGGGCCTTCCTTCTGCCCCCAAGAGTGTGCTGGTCTTAAAGGGTAGAGAGGGGCATAATTAGTGTCAAGAAAATCATGCTTCCTTTCAAGGATCTTCATACTAAAGCCAGGTTTAGAAAGAAGAAGAAAAAAAAAAAAAAAAAAAGGAGGGAGGAGGCTGCATTTCACCAGGCCAAGAGGATGAGGAGATTATAATGGTGCTATCATCTGCTCCTGCAAGGACTGGCTTGGGAAAGTGGAGCCAGCAGAGAGACAGCGAGGGGCTCCACAGTCCACAACTCCACATCCCACCCTTGGGGTAAACTTGAGAAAAGAAGGAAGATCAAAGGCAGAAGAGGAAGGTCTGACTCAGCTGCTCCCACGGCTGTTTTGGTGAAATCATCATTGTCAAGTGGTAATAACCTCTGGACACAGAAATGAAGGAACATTCATGAGAGGCATGCAACAGAGACATTGCAAGACTGAAGAAGACATATCTTGAAATGTCCTGGTTGAGTGAGTTGCAGGCATGTCCAAACACTGAAAGGCATGAGAACGTATGGATCAACTGCCCCCAAAATACGAAGCAGGTGAACAGTATTCGAGTTAAAGACAGTATTTTAGCAATTAGCAAACTAACAACAAGGTGGAATCTATGTGTTTATTATTTACATTTGCTGCAACAATTGTCTGTTGAGTCTTTAGGTTAAGTCTAACATGTGACAGCCTAGTGACAAGACAACCAGGAAGAGGGCTGAGGGCTAAGGAAGCCTGGTTAAACTTTGACTCTCAGGGGGCTCATTCAGTTCAGTAAATGCTTTGTACAATGCCACTATTTGTTTGACACCCTACTAATGATATAATTTTAGTAAATAGCAAAATTGACATTATACAATTTCAAAATTAAATTAGACCAAAGCAAAAGTAACAAGGAAAGTAGAAACAAAATACTGAAACACGTGCTGAGGTGGTGCGCCTCACAGTTGCAGGCCTCCGAGAAGGCGGCCAAGGTAAGGCGTGACCACACAGCTTCAACTGACACTGTTGCAGACCCTGAATCTGAAGAAGAAACTTCAAAAGCACTGATAAGTCTTGGTCCACACCGTTCTTGAAAAGGCTAAACATATTCTAATGCTTCAAAAGGAAGAAAGGACTGCCTGGCCTGGGAGACAGGTGGGTCTCTGTGAGTTCAAGGACAGTCTCATCTACAGACAGAGTCTCAAGCCAGCTGGAGCTATGGAAGGAAGGAAGGAAGGAAGGAAGGAAGGAAGGAAGGAAGGAAGGAAGGGAAAAAAGAAAGACTCAAAGTGTATGACTTTTTTCAAAGTCATTTTAAAATACAAATACTTCCTTTCCATTCTTTCATATGTTCATCTTACACTGGGAGATAAACAGAAAGGAATAAAGGTATTATTCCAAGTCTATCTCAGAGTCTTGTAGGTAAGAGGTGTCGGCCATGGGTGCGTTCTCGTGCTGGGAGAGCCCTTCCCCTCTCTGCAGATGGCTGATTGTGTGACTGAAGCAGTGCTGGCCAGCAGGAACATGACACAAGCTACACAAGCCTTGTAAGGTTAGTGGCCACATCAAAACTTAGAAAGACGCAACTACATTGAATTGAATTGTTTTACCTTGTTAGGATCGAATGCATGCTACACAAGTAGTCTACCCTCGAGCTACACCCCTACACTATATGAACGAAAAAAAATAACCATTTAATCCAATCTATCAAAAATATAGTTCAATTTAGAATACAAACATGAGAAGAGGTTTTTGCATTACCCGTGAGACATGTCTCAGCACCCCTGAGTCCAGAGTCATACAACACTGGGCTGTCCCTACAGCCATGGTACAGCTATAAGGCCATGTGCTCCAACTAGTTACACATACCCTACTTCACAGTAAACACGGCAGGAAATGAATGGCAAGCTAAGTTAATATGTCATGGGTTCACCGTTTTCCTACTTTCACTTATTCTATGGAATTTTAAGCAAAACAGATGGGACAATAAATAAATATCTAGTAGCCAACATAAAATTTAAAAATGTGTGTGATAAATTTATATTTTGTCTGAAGGCAATTAATGTTGAAACAAAGCTTCCACGTCTTCAGAATGCCGTGCGCGCTTTGGGTGTGTGTGTTACCACACAGACCTTGCAGAGGGGAAGGGCAGGGCACAAGGGCTCCACATCCTCATTCCTTTCACCTCTTGCTTGTTTCCAGAGGACTTCGTGTCTGAGCAGTTGGTGTAACTGAACATTTGTATGAGTGAATGTTGAATTAGAATCTACTCATTGTGAATGCCCAAACCTTCCTCTGAGTCTTTAAGGCAAATTAACATGGAAACACTGAAATCAAGCGCACGTATGATACCCACTTCTTATTGGCTACATAAATCTCTCAGTTATCACCTGGAACTTTGGAAAAGGTTAACATGCACATGGTTGTGTGTGAATTGTATTTTAAATCCAAACTTTTATTTTAGATTAACTTTCTTTTATTTGTTTGAGTGCATGCATGTCTGTGTGCCTGCTGCCAGCGGAGGTCAGAAGAAGGTATTGGATTCCCTGGAACTGGAGTTATAGATGGTTGTGCTCCTCTGTGTGTGTTTACTTCCTCTGCTGGGAATTGAACCTGGGTCCCCTGAGAGAACAAGAGCTCTTAACCTCTGAGCCATCTCTCCAGCCCAAAGCCAAACATTTTAATCATAAAAAATTTCTTGATGTCTAATTCCAAGTATATATGGAGTATATATATATGACATTAATTGTAGGTCTATTCACTTTCTTTTCCTTTAAGATAACTGCAGGGCAGCCATGGTTTGAGAAACATTGAACATGGAGAAACTGAGTCCTGGAGAAAGGACCTACAAAGATGAGATGATTACCAAGTGAAGAAAAGTCTTCACTTCCAACCCAATCTACACAAACATGCTTTTGCTACTCCCTTCAGTGAGGGCATTTTTACAGGTAAATCGGCTTCTTTATTCTTTAGATGATGTGCAAGAAAGAATGCAGATGAAATTCAATCAATAATTTCTTATTCAATTACTGTAAGAATGTTTTCACGTATTGCAGAGATAGACCATTGTGCCCACCTTTAAAAAGCAAAGAAAAGAAAACCTGACATACAAAAATTTTAACTTGCTCCACATACAAATTAGGAAGTGATTATTTGCATTACAAAAGATTGCACTTTTCAAAAAAAAGATAAGTAACAAGGTTCCTTGAAATATCAAGTCCCCTGGTAGAACAAATTTTTAATCCAATTTACAAAGGAACAGGGAAGCACAAACTTCCCTTAAGCCTATCTCTTGCTTATAAATCTTACCCGGCCTGTAGCCTTACTTTTTGCTTTATCCTGCAGAATCTCTATGCTGGACATTATCCGTTACACACCCCAGTATTTATGCAAAAAAGCATTCCCTCGGCCACAGTTATGGAGCATGGAGGTGGCAAGGACTGTCTGAAGGAGTTGGCAGAGCAGAGACTCTCTGGGGTGCTGGGGTCAGGAGGAGAATGAGACTAAGCAGTTTCAAGTTTCCAGCATGATCTTAACACAGGGCTTCATTTTCTGCCTGCCTTCTTACATTCTGAGCTCTTCAACAGTTGGGCCTGGCCTGGCACCTGATTCACAGGACTTGGCAAACCAACAAGGGATGGCATGTGATTTCTGTGTGCCACCATGGATTGTGGTTCTGGGCTCACTGAGGTACTGCCTTCTCACTCAGTTCTCAGTACACAGTGGTGGGCTTTGGACAGTGTGGCCCTTTGTCAGGCTCATTAGGTAAGGTGGCTGAGCTCATGACTGCAAAGTGGTGGGAATGTGAATTCACCTGGAACACTCTGGTACACTCTGAAGCTCAGATAATCTCAGAGCTAAGACGCTCACAATGTAACACGAGTAGGAGGCATTAGTTACAGCCACAGAACAGCTGCAGGTAGCAAAGGACCCACCCTTGAATTACTTCATCTTGCTCTACAGACATCTCCTGTATTTCCACAGCAGAAAATGCTAGGACAAGGACACACCTGCCACATATAGGGTAGCAACAGCACTCTCCTCATGGTTCATAGTCAGAGCAAAGCCCCTGGCAGGGAAGAGTACATTTTCAAGCAAGCACACTTCATCATCTTTTTCATGTTAGTTACTGTCCCTATATATTTTTGGCAATATTTTTTTTATTTTTTTATTTTTATTATTAGTTATATTTTATTAACTCTGTATTCCAGCTGTATCCCACTCCCTCATTCCCTCCCAACCCCACCTTCCTTCCCTCATCTCCTCCTGCCCCTTTCCAAGTCCACTGATAGGGGAGGACCTCCTCCCCTTTCATCTGACCCTGTTTTATCAGGTATCTTCAGGACTGGCTGCAAAGTCCTCCTCTGTGGCCTAGCAGGACTACTCCTCCCTTGAGGGGTGGGGAGGTCAAAGAGCCTGCCATTGAGTTCCTGTCAGAATTAGTCCCTGTTCCCCTTACTAGAGTAAAAACCAATCAGTTACTGAGCTACCACAGGCTTCATCCGAGCAGAGGTTCTAGGTTATATCCATACATGGTCCTTCTTTGGAGTGTCAATGTCGGAAAAGACCCTTGTGCCCAGATATATTTGGTCCTTGTGGAGCTCCTACCCTCTCCACGTCCTATTAACTCCCCTTCTTTCATATGATTCCCTGCACTCTGCTGAAGGTTTGGTAATAATTTAAAAACAATAAGTATTCAAGTTTCCAGTCCCATGAGCTCAGTGTTGTGCCCTAGCTCTGCCACTTCTTAGTCACATGGTCTCTGAGATTACACCAAAAGGGACACAGAGCTGACAGACTGAAAAAGCTGAGCAGTATAGAAAAGTGCACACAGCAGTAGGGAAGAGAAAACCTGCAGGGCATGTAGCAAAGCTCTCAGGAGCACCCCACAGGATTCCTACAGGGGTAGCAGTGGTGAGCAGTTATTCCAGAACATACCAGAACAAGACAAAGAACAGCAACTGGTCAGAGGATTGTGACATAGCACAGAAAACAGATCTGCCTTCTGACTGACACCTCATACAATGAAAGGGGAAAACAGGAAATCTACAGCAAACATAAAAAGTATTCTAAAAACAAAACAAAACAAAAACTACATAAATGTTAGAGCAGGACTCTGAAAGTGAATTCGAAGTTTACAAACCAAGAAAACTTTTGTCATAATTCTCTTTTTTAATTTTGTTGTGAAACGCTGAGCTATTTATTTACCTTTCCGGGTAAGGTATGGTGTTTCCTCAAGAATATTCATTGGGGCTTTTTTTACAGACTAGAAAAAATTCATATTCCTAAATGCATTGGGAAAGATTCTCTCACACATTCACATGTACATACCCTGGGAAGGCTTTCAACCCAGGGACGATAGGATGCTAGTCAAACTGCAGTCCTCTCTAGAATAAACCAAAATGGTTCTTCAACTGTAGAAAATTCTCCTTGGCACCCATAGCTCCCCTGCAACTTTAAACTTAGGTGAGAGACACAGAAAAACAGCTTTGACAATGATTTAATTGAAGGAAATTTTTGTGAGCTAGAAATTTTGTTACAAGCCAAGTTATAATTCAAGTACGATAATAATAATAATAAAAATAAAATATTCAAGGGCTCAGAAAATCTAACACATAAATCACTTAAAACCACTTCAAGATGTACTCCAGTTAACTGAGAAATGAATCAAAGTGGAGATGCCGTGATGTGACAGGATTCAGATTGAAAGTTAGACATAAGTGACTCAGGAGCTGATGAAAATGCTACAGAAGTGTATCTAAATTTTAATATTGTAAAATAATTTGGTAGTAATAAACTAAGTTCAAGACAATAGGTTTTGCCCACAAAACATGCTGTTCTTTTAATACCACAAGTTTTATTTAAGAATCATGTAAAGACAAAAAATTCAAAGCAAACATTATGGTCCTTATTTTTATGTATCAGCATGATTTGGTCACAAAGTACCCAGGTACTTGGCCAAACAAACAGAGTGCTTCTGTGATGCTCTTTTAGAATAATGCTAAATTTAAAACAGTGAGAAAAAGGAAGATTATATTGTTTAATGTGGCTGGCACTTAACCAATTACTAGAAGAACTTCATAGAACAAAAAAGCAGGTATATGAAGCCTCCACAAAGACCAAGCCACAGCTCTTCCTGCATGTCAAGCCTCTGACTGGGCATCAACCCCTCCCCCAAGGCATGCAAACACAGGACAGCTCCAGCCTCCCACAGGCATGTCTGAAAAGAAGGTCAGTCTTTAATAGGGAAGTACAAATCTCCTTCACACAGGAGACACCTCTGGGGAGGTGATTTGCCTTGCTGGAGAATAACCTATCCACCACACAGGAGCCACCACTGGATACCTACACCTACACCATGGTTCCATCCCTGAAAAACAACCGTAAAGAAATAGTCATACAACATTTACATAAATGCTCACACATTCATTTACAATAATAAATACAGTAGCAAATACATAGGAAGCAATCTAAACAAATTATTGATTACTAATTAAATCACAGCATATTCTTGTCACATGTCTTTGAAGTAATGGTGTGAAACAATACTTAATGATGGGACATATGTCAACAAAGTATTTTGAAATCACCCCAACAAATCCTACCTGGGCAATTTTAGAAGAATGGAAAGAAATGGTTCTATTATACACTGCTTCAGAGGATTTTCCTAGAGTTTACCAAGTCTCCATGGCATGTTCACTTTGCTTAGACAGCCATGGAGAAAAATACTGAACATTCCTTCTTGCTAATTCACCTTAGGGTCTATTCTACAAGCTTTTCTCTAAAATGCCTTGTGTGCTTACATCATTCCTCATCTAGTAAGGAACAGAAGTGCCAGCACACTTAGCTCAGTGATGACTTGCCTTAAGATAAGGGTCAAGATGCTTAATATCAGGGCTGCAGGATCAATTTCAGGCAAGCACACACTGTTCATGCAATTGATTGGCATGTTAACTTCTTGACAAAATAATAAGTGACTTTAGGTGTCAATCATTGTCTCAATGTATTCTATTGTACACTTTTGGTATCAACATGATTAAATTATGATTGTGTCCAAAATACAACAAACTGTTCTGAAATTACTTCTCCTCTTGGGAAGATGCTGCCCTGGTGTTCAGCCATTGTTTAACCAAAAGAAAAGCAAAGCCAAACTCACAAATTGCTTTTTGAATTGAAGATCTGATATCTGCAGCTTTAGGAATAGCTAGCTATGGCTGGCCTTAGTCAATAGGTTCTCTTAATTGTATCATTTGCTTCTAAATGCAGCCAGACCTGACAGGCTCCCTCATCTCATTCCCCACTTGCATGACACCTTCACTTCCTCCTGTACCTTTTCCTGTTTTCATCCCAAAGGAGGAAAGGGAGACATGTCTGCTCCTTTTTTCAAAGATTTTTTTTGTCTTTTTTTTTTAAACCTGAATTTCCAATGCATTTGCAATCTAAGAATTAGAATCCTGATGGGAAAAGCAAACAAAATTGAAGTATGAAAGAGAAATGACACAGTGGAGGATGCATGAATTCAATAAATAAATGCAATGCAAATGAGAGTATTCACAAGACAGAGATGCAGACTGCCAACTCCAGCACTCCAGGAAAGACCAAAGATGCTCCAGCAGCCATTAAAAGGACAGGATCACAACAGAAGCAATGCTCACCAACTTACAAGCTACATTTTCTTTTGTATAAACAGAAAAATTACCTAAAAATCCTTTTGTTGTCACTGTTTGTTTCTTCCTTTACATATTAATGAAATCATCTTCTGACCCCTTATTTCCTGTCAATAGGCACGCAATCCATTTCCTAATATTGGAGTGATATATTAGTCAAACCCGCTTTCCCTTATTTTCAGGGCTTATTTATGTCATGATATATCACACTTATTTCAATATAATTTACTGTGCAGAAGTGGAGTTTCTATGAATTAATCCCAAGGCGCTGAACCACACCACCAAAGAGGAATGATGGGAGTACACTTTGTCACAGCCCTGCTGAGAATGGGGGCACCACTGTAATCATTAAGAAGGAGCGCTGACACCAGACAACATGCAAAATACCCTGAAGAAACGAAAAGAAATCGCTTAAACTCTGTCACACCTCTTTCTGAAGAGAAAAGCAACCACACAGGTAGAATATTCTTAGGCTGGAAAGCCAAATGCAGGGGCGCACACAAGCAAGGGGCCATCAGAGAAGCTCCCGAGTCGGTGTGGTCTAGTAGATCCCCTGTGATGACGGAAGCACATTTTCATGACTGTGGTGTGCATTGTTGGTTACAGCAGTCACCAGCCCACAAGGGCACTGAGCATTTCAAATGTGGTCAGTGCAAACTATAGGATCTAGTCCAAATATTACTAAATATTACTTTATTTTGCTAATTCAAATGTCCATAGCCACATGATGGCACGTGGGTGCATGCTGAACTATGGGGCACTACACAGGGAGGGTCAGTTACCATAACAAAAGAGCAAAGTCAGACAAACCACCAAGAGCTAGTCAGCTCCCCCGTGAGCTACAGATGCAATGTTTAAAATCATGAAGCATCCACTTTTCCAGGCCAGGCCAAATCCTTAGTCATTCAACCAATTACCCTAGTGATATGATATTCCCATCTCTCCGTTGTCAAAAAAGGTCAAGAGTGTAAAGAAAACCACTTAACTGTCGCAGGAGAATTGGTTTTGGAGATAGCCAAATGTGCAGCTAATTCAGGACAAATCTTCTGAATGGTTCAGGTGCAACACGAGGAATAGCAGAAAGCAATTATGCGTGTGTACAGAGGGGCAGCAGGAAGTAAGCGGTGCTACAAGCAGAGTTGTGGCAGCTTGCTTGATATAGGACAGGCCAATCCTTGGTCTTGAACACTGGACAGCCTAGCCTACTGAGGAAGTTCCAGAGCAGTAAAGACCCCGTCCCCAAACAGGTGACTAACACCTGAGGAACTACACCAAAGGTTGTCCACTGGCCTCAATACGCACACACATGGCTGAACCCCTGCATGCATGCATGCACCCAATACACATACACACACAAAAATTTCAACACCCTCTGACTCTACGTCCAGCCATATTTTCCTCTTATAAATGCTTGACAAGCCACAAGTAACTATTTTGTACTCTTCCTTGAGATGCTCATAAGACTACCCATATCTGCTTTCAACTATCTTTTTAAATGCCCAGAGGGAAAATCAACAGTAAGCCCATGGGAATCTAAGGGATAGAAAACATCTTACACACACAAACTTTGCGAATTGTGACTTAGTCTCTACATACCAACTGAGTATGCTTGCCAAATCCTTTCCTTCCTTTCTTTCTTTCTTTCTTTCTTTCTTTCTTTCTTTCTTTCTTTCTTTCTTTCTTTCTTTCTTCCTTTCTTTATTTCTTCCTTTCTTATGACAAAGACCCTTTTGGTAATATATGCAGTTCTTCTGCTTCCTCTTTTATCTAATGCTAAGACAAACTATTATAAAAAATACTGTCCAGTAGCTGTAAAGTTAAGGTCTAAGAAAGACCTGTAGATCAGAAGCCCTTCATTTAATTTTTGGTTAAACTGTAAAACTTCAGGTAACTTTTTTTTAATTTCTTTTTTATAAATTTTTTTATTTTTTATTTACAGCATTTTTTATTTTTAATTATACTTTATTTACTCTGAATCCCCCCTCTAGTTCCCTCCCTCCTCCCCTCCCAACCCCTCCCTTCCTCCCTGTTCTCCACACACTCCCCTCCCCAAGTCCATTGGTAAGGGAGGGTTTCTTTTTCTTCCTTCTGATCCTAGTCTGTTAGGTCTCATCAGGAGTAGCTGCATTGTCTTCCTCTGTGGCCTGGTAAGGCTGCTCACCACTCAGGGGAAGGTGGTCAAAGAGCAGGACAATCAGTTCATATCAGAAGCAATCCCTGTTCCCATTAATATGGAACCCACTTTGACAATGAACTGCCATGGGCTACATCTGTGCAGGGTTCTAGGTTATCTCCATGCATGGTATTTGGTTGGAGTATGAGTCTCAGGAAAGACCCCTGTGCTCAAATTTTTTGGTTCTGTTGCTCTCCTTGTGGACCTCCTGTCCTCTCCAGCTCTTACTATTATTTCCCACTTCTTTCATAAGATTTCCTGCATTCTGCCGAAAGTTTGGCCGTGAGTCTCAACATCTGCTTTGATAGTCTGCAGGGCAGAGCCTTTCAAAGGCCCTCTGTGGGAAGCTCCTAACTTGTTTCCTGTTTTCTTCTTCTTCTGGTATCCATCCTCCTTGCCTTTCAGAGTGAGGATTGAGCATTTTAGCAAGAGTCCTCCCTCTTGATTAGTTTCTTTAGATGTACAGATTTTAGTACGTTTATCCTATATTATATGTCTATATGAGTAAGTATATACCGTGTGTCTTTCTGCTTCTGGGATAGCTCACTCAGGATGATCCTTTCCAGATCCCACCATTTACCTGCAAATTTCATGGTTTCCTTGTTTTTAATTGCTGAGTAATATTCCATTGTGTAACTGTACCACAATTTCTGTATCCATCTCTCCACTGAGGGGCAGCTGGGCTGTTTCCAGCTTCTGGCTATTACAAATAAAGCTGCTACAAACATGGTTGAGCAAATGTCCTTATTGTGTACTTGAGCCTCTTTTGGATATATGCCTAGGAGTGGTATGGCTGGATCTTGAGGAAGCACTATTCCTAGTTGTCTGAGAAAGCACCAGATTGATTTCTAGAGTGGCTGTACAAGTTTACATTTCCACCAGCAGTGGAGGAGGGTTCCCCTTTCTCCACAGCCTCTCCAGCATGTGCTGTCACTCGAGTTTTTCATCTTGGCCATTCTGATGGGTGTAAGGTGAAATCTCAGGGTTGTTTTGATTTGCATTTCCCTGATGGCTAATAACGTTGAGCATTTCTTTAAGTGTTTCTCTGCCATTCGATATTCCTCTGTTGAGAATTCTCTGTTTAGCTCTGTTCCCCCTTTTTAATTGGATTACTTGATTTGTTGCTTTTCAACTTCTTTAGTTCTTTATATATACTGGATATAGCCCTCTGTCAGATAGAGGGTTGGTGAAGATTCTTTCTCAATCTGTAGGCAGTCGTTTTGTTTTGAGGACAGTGTCCTTTGATTTACAGAAGCTTTTCAGTTTCATGAGGTCCCATGTATTGATTGTTGCTCTTAGAGCCTGTGCTGTTGGTGTTCTGTTCAGGAAGTTGTCTCCTGTGCCAGTGAGTTCAAGGGTTTTCCCCATTTTTTTTCTAACCAATTTAATGTATCTGGTTTTATGTTGAGGTCTTTGATCCACTTGGACTTTAGTTTTGTGCAGGGTGATAAGTATGGATCTATTTGCATTTTTCTACATGTAGACATCCAGTTAGACCAGCACCATTTGTTGAAGATGCTATCTTTTTTCCATTGTATGGTTTTGGCTTCTTTGTCAAAGATCAGGTGTCCATAAGTGTGTGGGTTTATTTCTGGGTCTTCTATTCAGTTCCATTGATCCACCAGTCTGTTTCTATGCGAGTACCATGCAGTTTTTATTACTGTTGCTCTATAGTATAGCTTAAGATCAGGGATGGAGATACCTCCAGAAGCTCTTTTAGTGTAGAGGATTGTTTTAGCAATTCTGGGTTTCTTGTTATTCTATCTGAAGTTGAGAATTCAGATAGTTGAGAATTTGCTTTCATTGTGTCCCATAAGTCTGGGTATGTTGTGCCTTCATTTTCATCGAATTCTAGGAATACTTTGATTTCTTTCTTTATTTCTTCCCTGACCCAACTGTCATTGAGTAGCAAGTTGTTTAGTTTCCATGTGTGTGAAGGCTTTTTGTTATTTCTATTGTTGTTCAGTTCCACTTTTAGTCCGTGGTTGTGAGATAGGATACATGGGATTATTTCAATATTTTTGTATCTGTTGAGACTTGTTTTGTGATCAACTATATGGTCTATTTTGGAGAGGTTCGATGACGTGCTGAGAAGAAGGTAAATTCTTTTGTGTTTGGGTATAAGGTTCTTCAAATGTCTGTCAGGTCCATTTGATTCATGACCTTTGTTTCTTTGTTTATCTTCTGTTTTGTTGACTTGTCCTTTCTTGAGAGTGGGGTGTTGAAGTCTCCCACTATTAATGTGTGAGGATCTATGTGTGGTTTCAGTTTTATTAATGTTTCTTTTACAAATGTGGGTGCTCTTGTGTTTGGGGTTTATATGTTCAAAATTGTGGTGTCTTCTTGGTGGAATTTTCCTTTGATGAGTTTGAAGTGACCTTCTCCATCTCTTTTGATTAATTTTGGTTGAAAGTGTATTTTATTAGATATTAGGATGACTACTCCTGCTTGCTTCTTGGGTCCATTTGCTTAGAAAACCGTCTTCCAGCCCTTTACTCTCAGGTAATGTCTATCTTTGTGACTTAGGTGTGTTTCTTGTATGCAACAGATTGTTGGGTCTTGTTTACGTAATCATTCTGTTAGTGTGTGTCTTTTTATTGGATAGTTGAGTCCATTGATGTTAAGGGAGATTAATGACCATTGGCCGTTAGATGCTTTGATTTCGCTGTTGGCTATGGTAGTGTTTGTGTGTTTAGCTACTTTTGGTTTTGCTGCAGTGAGGCTATTTGTTTCCTCTGTTTTCCTGAATGTAGTTAGTTTTCCTGGGTTTTATTTTTCCTTCTAGTATCTTCTGTAATGCTGGATTTTTGGGTAGGTATTGTTTGAATTTGTTTTCGTCATTGAATATCTTGTTTTCTCCATCTATGATGACTGAGAGTTTTGCTTGATATATTAGCCTGGGCTGACATCTGTGTTCTCTTAGGATCTGCATTATATCAGTCCAGGCCCTTCTTGCTTTCATAGTCTCTGTTGAGAAGGCAGCTGTGATTCTGCTGAGTTTGCCATTATATGTTACTTAGCCCTTGCAGCTTTCAGTATTTTTTCTTTGTTCTGTATACTTACCGTTTTGATTATTATGTGGCGGGAGGATTTTCTTTTCTGGTCTAATTTATTAGGTGTTCTGTAGGCCTCTTGTATGCTTATAAGCCTCTCCTTTAAGTTGGGAAAGTTTTCTTTTATGATCTTGTTGAAAATATTTTCTGGGCCTTGGAGGAGGGAATCTTCTTTTTCCTCTATTCCTCTTATTCTTAGGTTTTGTCTTTTCATATTGTCTTGGATTTCTTGGATGGTCTGTGTCAGGAATTTTTTGGATTTAACATTTTCTTTGACAGATACATCGATTTCTTCCATTGTATCTTCTACACCTGAGATTCTTTCTTCCATCTCTTGTAGTCTGTTGGTTATGCTTACCTCTGTAGTTCCTGTTTTCTTCCCTAAATTCTTCCTCTCCATTATTTCCTCCATTTGTGTTTTCTTTAATTTTTCCAGTTCTATCTTCAGGCCTTGAGTTGTTTTGTTTACTTCCTTCACCTGTCTGATTGTATTTTCCTGTTTTTCTTTTAGTTCCTCCAACTCTGTTTCTTTTATTTCTTTCAGTGATTTAATTATTTCTTCTCTGAAGGCCACAAACTGTTTGGCTGCATCTTCCCGTATTTCTTCACGGATGGCCATAATCTGCTTGTCTTTAACTTCCTCCATTTCTTTATGGATGGCCATGATCTGTTTGATTTTATCTTCCTCTAATTCTTTATGTATTTTATTTGTTTCCTCTATTATCCTGTTCATCAGCATAGATGTAAGGTCATCTTCTTGAATTTCTATTATGCTGGGGTGTCCAGGGCTGCTCGTCCCTGGATGGGCTGGGTTCTGGAGATGCCATATTGTCTGTCTTTTGTTGGTTGAGCTTTTACGCTGACCTCTACCCATTGGGCTGTTTTAGGTGTTGGCTGTTAGTTTCTGGTGCTTCCTGGAATCCTGAGGTTTCCTGAAGGAGTCCTCCTCTGCTTTTTTGGGTATGGTCACTGTATGGCCAGTGTTCCTCAGGAATTGGCACTGCTCACCTCAGGCGTATAGACCTGAGTAGTAGCTTGTGTCTTTGTTAGTCAGGGGGGCTCTCCTCTCACCTGTAGAAGTCTTCAAGACAGCTGCCCTGCTGCTGGGTTTCTTGTTCTGAATTTAGAGCTGCTGCTGTTGTTACACTGTTTTTCAGGCACAGCCCTCTTGAAGATCCTGCTGATTCCCTAGCTGTGGGGTTTTCTCCCAACAGGGAAACTCAGTCTGGTACCCTGGGGCCCACAGTTCTGTCTGGGAAGGTGAGAGGAGCGCCCAGCAAGTCTCTGGGCCACAGGCTGAGTGCTCCGCTCTGGGCGGAGAGACTGTGCGCCCAAGTTTGAGATGGTGGCTGGGGGCGCCGCTCTGGTCTGGAGGCTGTGCACTCCTCTCTAGGCTGGCAACTGAGGGTTCCACTCTGGTCTGGAGGCTGGGCGCCTCACTCTGGGCTGGAAGCTGTGTGTCTCTGTCTGGGATGGCGGCTGGGGGCGTCGCTCTGGTCCAGAGGCTCTGTGCTCTGATCTGGGCTGGTAGTGTGTGTCCCCTTCTGGGCCAGAGGCTGTGCACACACCTTGGGCTGGCAACTAAGGGCTCTGCTCTCGCTTGGTGCCTCACTCTGGCTAGAAGCTGTCCTACCCCACCCCCCCATCCGGTCTGAGATGGTGACTGGGGTCGCCGATCTGGGCCCAAGGTTGTGCACCCCGGTCTGGGCCAGCAGCTGTGTGCCCAGCTTTGGGCCAGAGGCTGTGCACTCCGCTCTGGGCTGGCAATTGAGGGCTCCGCTCTGGTTGGGAGGCTGAGTGCCTCACTCTGGGCCAGAGGCTCTGTGTCCCGGTCCTGGGTGGCGGCTGGGGGACGCAGCAAGAGGCTGTGTGCATCGATCTCAGGCGGCGGGTGCACCCGCCGGTCCCCAGGACCTTTACCAGGTATTAACTGGGTGACCTGAGGTCCTGAGGTCTGTCCCAATTAATTTCCACACCATAGGCTTTCCTCTCACCTGGCAATCACAAACGCTGGTGTTTTAGGTCCCTGAGTTCAGTCTCCTGGTTGCTGTGCCAACACTGCTTTCCTGCTCGTCCTCCCGGCGCAGCTATCTTGTCGCTTCAGGTAACTTTATACACATGAGCATGTTGATTTTAATTAGAAGTACTTATGGTGTGATCAGTAGATCCTTGATTCACCTGCCCCTTTCCATAGCCACCATTTAATCCCCTTGAATTTTGA
>NW_026590701.1:1208666-1283666 GCF_907164565.1 Psammomys obesus
ATGCCTTGATTGAGATTTTCACGCCAATAGTCCAACCATTCACTCTTCGTCAGTGAAAACATTCATTTTACTGCTTGATGTCTTCAAGCTAATTCAATTATGTTTCTTATTTCCGCTTGTGTTTTATATATAAAGTGCTCCTTTAACATCTATATCGTGGAATTTTCTCTTGGGTTCTTCTAGCAAATGACTCTTCCTAAGAGTGTATAATTTACACTTGATTACACCGAACTCAAATTATTTCATAAAATTTAAAGAGAACAGAATAAGCTAAGAAGCTTTGGCATATTCATCCATCTTCAGGCAACATCCCTGAAGAAAAATAAGGTGTGTGTGTGTGTGTGTGTGTGTGTGTGGAATGCGGTCTGTAGACTTCAGACTGACTCTTTGGGAGCAAATTATAGCAAAATCTTAGAAACTAGATGGAAAAAAAGCTGGCTTCTTTAACGGGGCAAGCAAGCTGATGTTTGCGCATTGTTCCTGCCAACATTTTAACAGGTACACAACATACACTACCCTAAATGCCAAGGGCAGGGCGGCTGTGTTTGTGGGAGCAACGCCTGCTAAGACAGAAGCCTAGCATGCCCCTGCATGTTCAGAAGCAGAAAAGCTTATGAGCCCCGGCAGAAGCAAACCACATAGCACTGATATGAAGTAAGGTTGACTCAGGCACCAATCTCCAATCCTGGGTCTGTAAGTGACTCGTTATTATATGGCAGAGGTTCAGTCACCACTGCTAGGTCTCAGTTTCCTTGTTTGTAAAATGAATACCCTGACACATATCATTAAAGGAACTGATGGGATTTTCACTTGTGTTATTGTGTGTTAGTCATACATGTTAGGAAGCTCCTTGGAGCCCTCATGGTCGCCTCCATTATCATTGTATTAACAATTTTACAGGCATGTCATCTCCATATGGTTTTATGCCTATGTGTCATTTTTTTTAGAGCCAAAGAACTTTCCTTTTAAAAGATGCTTACTGCAAACAAATGGCCAAAGCTCTAAATCCACTTACAAAATACCTGCTTTTGCACTGCCTTTTCTTCATGAGACATGGCACAGTCTGTCCAGCGGGAAATCTGTTCAGAACCTTACAATAACATCAGGCCCGTTTCCCCGGAAGAGGGGCCCACTTCCACTGGACATCTAGGCTGATGATGGATGGACTCGTAATTTTTCTGCCAATGGGTCATCAGCAGCTGCATTGGGTTGTGCTCATTTATTTCAAAATGACTTAACCCTAACCTACTCTAATATTAATATTTTATTAAGTTTCTTTGGCTCTTTTCTTTCCTTTTTCCTTCCTCAGAAATCCAAGAGTCTAGAATATTTCTCAGTTGTGGTTTTTCTCCATTCAAACAACTTAGAATATTATGCTTGAATCAACAACCAAAATCACACTTGCTTCCTGTAGTCAGAAACTCCAAGAGCCACTAAGAACTTTCAACTGGTGTTTATAGAAGATGCTGGCTTTTATAATAACAACACCAATAAAATATGTTTAGCTTTTAGCAAAATGCAACGAATGTGAGTATAATTTTTTTTTTAAATCGTTCCTATTACTTAAACATAGCTCTGTAACTGACATCTGTATGCATCAGGTTCCAAAATTCACAAGAGCCAAGAAGAAACACATTTCAATATTACAGAAAGAAATCTACTCAGAGCTCACCAGCTGCTGCCGCCATCAGCTCTTGGTTTGCTGAGACCAACAGAGGGAAGCCAGAGTTCACGCCAGCAGTAAGCTTGCCTCGCTTTTGCCTGTCTCTGGAACATCAGGACTTGAGGTGCTTAGGAAAGGCTGTTAGGCCACATAGGTAACTATGTAGAATACCTGTCTAGCAATGACATGACTAAAAGCCAGAGTCTAAACTGTCACATCAAGAAGGGATGCAGGGGCAAGTGTCACGACAGTTTTCAGGTGACATTTATAAATCTTAATAAAATGTAACTTAATGTGCAAAGGAAGGGCCATCAAAGGACAAAAGCTGCCATCAATCTGGCAGCCAATAACCCAGGACCAAAAGCTCCATCAGGGGCACCCAGCGTTTTGACAGGGAGACAGGACACTGCTGTGGACAGAAGTGTTGGATGGCATTCCCAGCTGCATTTGGACTCTGCAGGTTGGACACACCTACCGGGCATGCACAGACATGCAGCAGTTTAAAGCTGCGGTGCTCTAGAGCTCAGAGCTTAGAGCTACCCGTGGCAACCCCTCTTTGATCATCATACCATAAAAAAGTAGTCTTTTAGTGCATTCACCTAGAGAATTCTAATCCGGACACGACATTATCCTTATCCAGATCTCACAGAGCGTTGGGTAGGGGAGTGACTGATTGCATCACCACCACAGCTGAACAGCAACAGGCTAATTTCTGGTCAGGGTGACACTCCCTGTCTTCCCACGTACTGACTCCCTACATATGACACAACCTCTTCCCACTTAAAAGCATCTTCAGCACAGATCCCGAGGGACGGAAGGTACTGCCCAGTGGTAAAGTGTCTGCCTGGACTGATGAGGCCCTGGGCCGTACCCCAGCAAAGAACAAAAACAACAAAACACAGTTCCTAGGAACTGGTTAAAGTAGACTCCATCTTCAAATCAAACTTAAAACAAGCAGGCTCCTATGTGCTATTATTTTAACTAAATAAAAATTTCAGCATTCTTTAAAAAACATTTACACAAAATATTTGTCTGTAACACTGTGCTTTTCAAGTGTTATTTTGATGTAAAATTGAATGTTTAAGAATGGAAATTCCCTCAAGCGCTCTGAAATGATAGTGCGGCTGACAGTGTCAAAAGTCATGCTGAGATCAAGGCAAATGAGAGCGGAAGCAGAGCAAGTGCATTCATAAAGAGGTCGTTTAAAACCTCTTTGCTGTGATACAAACTAAAACATGACCAGAATCTCATCAAGGCAAGAGTGGGAGAAAAAAGTTCAAGTGTCCATCCTCAACCAGAAGAAAAAGCCACCAGCCAAAATTCTGAAAAATTTGGTGCCTAAGGACAAATGCATTTGTATGAGTTGGAGCATAATTTACATTTTATGAACACAAAACTGTAACTCAACATAACCAATGGATTTCCAAAAGAAGGGGTTCTCCTCATTTCCACACCAAAGCCAGCTGCCCTGGGTGTCAGGCTGTCCCAAGCAAGTTCTTGTAATTTTCATTTGTTATCACTCCCGCACTTCTCTGCACTCGCCCTGTAGCTACTGCCCAATAACGGGCCGGATGTCCACACCTCTCAACCTCAGTCCAGGGAATGTCCCTGGGTTCTCTCAGGTTTTAAAGTGAGACGGAGCTTCTGTGGCATCCCTTGTCTTGCACTTCCTCCTCAGTCACTGCCTAAACAGAAACTTCTGAGGGATAGCCATGCAGTGTGGAAACCACATTCTTGCTAAAGCTTCTCTTCTCATATCATGTGCACTGTCTGATTGGAATGCACAACCCTCACCACCTTTGTATAAAGCATGAATAGCTTTACAACAGGCACAGTATTATTTTAACCTATTTACTGTTATTAGCATGTTGCTAAGGGACTCTTTACCATTTATTTTATTATTACTCACAGACTGGTGCTTAGACATTCACCAGACCAGTCATCACAGGTGAAGTGCTAAGCTTGGTAGCTAGCTTGACCAACCCCTTTTTACACTCTAGGTCCTATAAATAGAATAGTGCCAAATTCCAACAGGTCCTCAAAGGTGCACTATCACAAAGGGAAGACTGCTAATCTCTCCGGAAGCAAGGATTTCACTGCATTTCACTTATAATGTCGGCCCTAAGTCCTTTCATGGCTGTCTTGTTTGTCTTTGGAAACATTCCTGCCTGTTTATGTGTTTATGTGAATGTATGTATCCCAGTGCTATACACAATACATGCATATGATAAAGACACTAGAGGATACTTCCGTGTTGCTATTTTATTATTTAATTATTTCATCATGGTGTCAGTAACAGAGGTGTAGGAATCCGATGTACTATACAGAATAGGTACTGAATAACTGAAGCTCTGCTTCATAAATTATCCACGGCCGATCTAGATTTTTTTTTTTAATCAAACCTACTTTATTTAGGGTTCTTAAACACTTCAACCTCTCTTCCAACCCACCAACACCTGAGCAGGAGGGAAAGACGGTGGAGACAGGGGCGGAGTTCTCTCTGTCACTTCCTGCTGGGTAGGGTCATAGGATTCTTTTGGGACAATACAAGTATCAGTCATCAAAAAATCCAGTAAGTGCAGGTAACCAGCAAGTCAGCAAACAGCAAACACAGCAGCAGGATGAACCAGCAGCAAGCAGTCCTCCTCCAAGCAGCTATGCCTTCTTCCTCTGGATATACCCCTCAAAGTCCTCAGGCTTCAACTAATTCCATCTGGCAAAGACCACACCCCACCTGAGACACTTAACAGGTATGGACAAACTAAAATCCCCAACTTGGAATTATAACACAACATGTTTATATATCATAAACCAAAACGTCCACAACAATCCATCCCTTATTTACCCACTGAGGAAACAGCATTCCAACCTACGTGACTGCAATATTATTGGTGTCTGCAAATGTCAGACTGGCTAACAAACAGGATAAAATAGAGATTTCACTTGAGCTGTAGGACTTGTGCAATTTGGACTGACGCTTAACACCAAAGTTTTTACCTGGGAGATACTCCATAGGATCCACATGAGGGGAACAGAGAAATGAAGATACCCATGATAAAAATGCCCAGTGTAACAAATGTGAATTGTTTCCCTTTCTCCTTTTGCTCCTGAAGCCGCTATCATCTGGCTTTTGACTCCCAAGCTTTGGTGAAGCTGCCCTCATTAAAGCTGCCAGGCATTTTGTCACTCTCAGCCCTCTGAGGCAATAGAATTTTATCACAGACTGCATTTTCCTTCGTGACCATGTTTCTTTGTCCTGAGGTTCCAATCTCTACCACTTTACTGTTCTCTCTGTGGCTTCTTAGCCTGGCTTCCCTTCACGGTACATATGGTCCTGGAAGTTTCTGTGTTCTCATCTACCCCTGCACCTGGTCGCATGACAGGTTCTCCCACCAACTTTCCATTCCCCTTGCTGTCCTTTCCCATCCCCCAGACCCAAACTTCGAGTCTCTTCTGGCAGGTCCACAGACTATATACTACAACTCATCTGGACCCTCTGCCCTCCCACTGTCTTCAGCACCTTGAACTTATTTCTGGACTCGGAAGCCCAAGCTAGAAGGAAACCAGGCAGTCTTGTATCAGCCAGGCACTGCCCTTTTCAAATGGCCACCTGGCCTGGGAACTGGTATTCCTTGGTCATCACCTGAACCTAGGCCTTCAGACAAGGTTACCTGAACTATCAGGGTCAGCTCTCTCAGCTTCCTACACTCTTTCCTTTCCCACCAATTGTCGACACATTCTTTGCAGCATAAGCCAAGAATCAAGGGCCTTCAAGTTCCCTCATGGTGCTTTCTTCCTGTGGTCACAGCCCCGTAGCCCAGTCCTCCCCAGTCTGCCTAAGCAGCCCTGTGTCTGGCCCCACAGGCTTCCCGAGGAGTCCACTCTCCACACACCTTCCCGTTTCCTCTGTCAGATAAGAAGCAACTGAACCTGTAAGCTTCAGCTCAGACAGCATATCATTATGAAAGAAATCATAAAAACATTATGAAAAAAATCATAGGAACCCTGTTTAACCATGGTCTAATACTTAGACCATGCAGAAACCAGAGGGACGAAGGGTGATGGGTAGTTGGCAGCTCAGTTTCAGAGAACATACAGAATATGAGGCGGTGTTACATAAGCCAAGTGTTTAAAGGCTTATAACAGACCTATATTAAGGCTAATACTGTGTTTATTTGGTCTAGAAGACAAAATAGCCTAATTACAAGTAGATGACCTAGTTACAATCTTCAGCATAAGAATATGATTACACAAGCACACAAGAGATTTAAAACTCATTTCCTTTAGGAAAACAGGGCCTTTTTTATTTTATTTTATTTTATTTATTTATCTATTTCTGTTTTTACTGTTAGCTCCCACAGAACCCAGCTCTGAAGCTGGTTTTTCATACACACTGGGATATAACAAGAGCAAGGAGGATTGGGGCTGGATCTTAGAGCTCTCTTAACAGGAGCATACAATGTCCCCACTACGGCTGCAAACCCTCCGAACAGCCATGAGAATGAAATAAACACCTAGCCTCCTAGGAAGAGATACTATCCTTTCTGAAACTGACCACTACATTCTACGAAGGGTAGAAACTCCCCTGAAACCTAGGCTTTCACTTGCCCTGCATGCTCCCTCTAAGAATTTCAGAAAGACACACAGGCTGAGTAAGGAGGGACATGAGGAAGACTTACACCAGGGAGGCTTGTTTCCCATTTATCTAGTTTAAAATGAATAGCTGGAGTAGTCAGTAAGCCACAGACACATTTTAGAATTCATTCAACCTCCCCCCCCCCCCTTACATCTCCCAAGAAGCCAACTGGCCCTAACAGCAGCAGTCCATAACTGGATCTTTGCTCTCCTTATTAGAAAGCCCCTTTCCCTCTGGCAGGGCTGCCTTGCCTGGCCTCAGGGGATGAAGATATGCTCAGTCTTGATGTGCCTTGATGTGCTGGGGAGAGTTGTTATGGGGGGGCTCCCCTTTTCTGGGGGGAAACAGAGAGGGGAAGGACAAAGGAGGAGAATGGGGGGACTGGGAGGAGAGGAAGGAGGGGACACCCTTGAAATATTAAATAAATAAACTGAAATAAAACTTTAAAAAAGAAAGCCCCTTTGCCTCCTTATCATTTTGTACAACAGCCTAAGGATTCCAAAACAGTGAGACAACAGAAGGCTGAAGTGCTGCCATGATGTGCAATTGCTTCCTAGTACGTGCAGACGCAGCAGAAGGTGGCATGGCTATTAGTGAGCTCGATCTTTAAGTTATGTGGTCACAAATTTACATCAAGGGAAAGAAAGAACGTGGTCTAGGAGTTCACAGATTACTCCTCCGCCATCTCTGTACTGGCAAGCTCTCTGGGGCAGCAATGATGGCTGTATGGCTGTGAGCAGCTCTAAGCTACATGTGAGTCCGAGCCAGAAGAACATTAACTTATTGTAGCTGAAAAGGATTTTACTTCATGAAAAAAATAAAACAAGCCTTCCCCTGGCAAAGTCTAAAAAAATAAATTGGCCATTAAAGAAACTTCATAAAATGAATTATTCTATCTATTAATATCTTATCAGTTGTAATTGCTAATATAAGAAAAATGTAACACAGAGACTGCTTAACATACAGTACTACTTATATGTCATGTGTGTGGGGAAAAATAGCATCCTAAATTAAAAGCGACAAACGTGCATGTTATACATCACTAAGGAGCCATGCTGAAGGCAGATGGTGCTATCTGCTGCTTAGCTATGGAGTTGTGAAAATATATATATATATATTGGTCCTAGCGCAAGGAAGTCTTACAAAATCCATTTTATCTTTAAAATACCTCTAAAAATTATGATTACATATCCTCTTTTTGCCTAAATTAATCATTGATATATTTTATGTTAAATAATATAACTAATATCTTTGCTGTTCAAGGACAATTTTTTCTTCCTCTGAACATGCAATCATATGTATATACATACTCACTTCTAGGTGTGCAATTATGAATGTGCCTGCTATTTCTCACAATTTTCTAGATACATAATATTGCCATACCTGTGATGCATTCTGGAAACATCACAATAGGGAGCAAGTACATAGATATAACCATTAGAGAGTAATTTGATTGGAAGATCAAAATATTAACAAGCTTGGTAAGTGACACAGCTTTCCTCAATAGCAGAAATTTCTTCTCAAGCTCATAAACCTATTAGCACCTTTAATGTCTCAGAGAATATAAAACTGATGCAGAAAATCTACTTATGGTTATATTCTGAACAGAAGCCTCCAAGAAAGGGATGAAAATGAAACTCTAATTCAGGCAATCACTGCAATGCTTTCTGGAAAAACTATCAAGTAACATTCACACTGTTGGGCTAAGATGTCCCTGAACATCAATTCCATAATGATTTGTCCATTTTGTGATTCCTACACTTACACCATTAGTTAGAAGAGAGATAAATTAATGCTATGGGGTTTTTGTTGAGTCTTTCATTGAATTCTGAAATAAGAAGTACTCTAAAGATGGTTTGGTCCAATCAATGGAGCCCAGAGTTTTTGTAACTTTTAAATCATTTCTCAGAGACATTCAGCCAAGGGAACAGAGACTAGAAAACCTAGCCCTATTTCTTGTTCTGGGTAAATAACTGGAGAAAGTCCTGTGTAAAATTCCTATCACATCCTCCAAACAAGGACCATTCATGGAGATAACATAGAACCCTTGCTCAGATGAAGCCCAAAAATCTGCTCAGGCTCCAAGTGAGTGCCCTAGTAAGGGGAACAGGGACAGTCTCTGATGTGAACTCAGTGGCTGGCTCTTTGATCACCTCCCCCTGGGGAGTGCATCCTTGCTAGGTCACAGAGGAAGAAAATGCAGCCAGCCCTGATGGACCCTGATAGGCTAAGGTCAGACAGAAGGGGAGGAGGACCTCCCCTATCAGTGGACTGGGGAGGGGCATAGAGGAAGAAGAAGTAGGGGGATGGGTCTGGGAGGAGATGAGGGAGGGGGCCACAGCCAGGATATGAATTTAATAAATTGTAATAAAGTTTTTAAAAGAAGTGACAAACATTCCTATTACAATTTGGATTCATTGGAATGAGGTTGAAAGTGACTTAAGAGGAGATCATAGGGCTGGACATGACTCTGAATGTAAGCATAGCTGTTGCTCAAGCAACCTAAGGTCAGATCCCATCATGTAAAAAGCCAGTCGAGGCATATGTGCCTATTAGCCCAGAGCCGTGGGAAGTGGAAACTGCAGGATGATTGGAGCTTACTGGAAGCCAGCCTAGATGCAGGTTCAGGGAGAAGCCCCAACTCAAAGAAGTAAGACAGAGTGATAAAGAAGGGCTCCCAACATCTTGCTATGTTTTCCTAACATACAGACAGGAGCATGCACTCACATAACATATACATCTACCATATACACATAGACCATGAACATACACAACAAACAAGGGGAAGGGTATTGTCAGTATATGCAAAGCCATATGCAGGGCAATGGGTACTCATTTCACACATTAATGAAAATATATGAGAAAGCGTTTGCGACAATATTCCATATAAAATATAATAATGACAAATTATTCTGGTTGAGAAGACTACACATCTAAAAGTAACACCATAAACAAGAAGTGCATTGCTTCATGGATACATCTCTAAGAGTCTGTATCAATTTATTTATTTGTTGCAAGTACTTCCTGAGGGTGCCATACATACTAACTGGGTACTAGTTCAGATTAGAAAACGCAGTGATCAGAAACTAACTTACCATTCATTGAGTATGGAACACAATTAAACATTTGTAACATGCAAATATTAATCCTGCTTCCCCACTAGTCTAATAAAACAGTACAAAAATAATTATTCCGCATGATTCTTTATTTAAAGTGTTTTTCTCCTCAAATAATATAAATCATAATATATGTGCTTCATATAATAAAATTATAATAATCATAATACATTATTTCAGGTAATACTTAAGACAACAAGGATCTAGTATAGAAGAAGTATAGAATATTTTCCTAGAATGGGGCTTAACCTGGGCTTTTAATTGAGAGGCTATAATTTTTCATACAGATGCTCCCCCCAATCTTTCTATATGCAGATGTGATGTATATTTTGCTTAAAGCAGCCTGGTGCTCTGTCCTATGTTTTTGGTGCACTTCACTTCCATTCATTCTTCACTTATTTCAGAAGTTGTCTCCGACTTTCCACCAAAATAACCTGACAGTTTGAGGGAGGTTTTTCAGTTCACTAACTTTTATGGTTTTTTCTTTCCATCCTAATCACTCCAAAACTTTACTACTGACATTAAACCATGACAGTTATCTCTATTTTTTATGGAAGTGATAAAAAAAAAAAGCCTTACCTCTCAATAGTGGGTAGTACTTGAATTTCTAAAAGTTAGTTCAGTCCAGTGCAAACTGTCCCTGGTCTGGGAAGAGGTGTGTATATATGACCATCTCGATAATGCCATGTAAAGAAACAACCTGCTTACGTGCTAATTTGAGAATCTGCTTGTCACAAAGAGAATGTTTAGTGGGTTCAGAGTGTGCCGAAGGGAAGAAAGCGAGCCACACTCCCAGTCCGAACCACTGGGCTACACATGTCCATCTCTGAGAAGAACCAAGAACTAGAGACCAACAAAGTAAGAGCCCCCAAAAGTTTCTAGCTTCCACACTACTGGTCCTGTGGCCAGAAACAGCTAAATTTTTAAAGCACTAAGCTCCAAAAATACACATTAATGTAAAGCATCTTCAGCTTTGTTTTAGCTGGCTCTTTCAGGATTTAGGAGTAACCTGAGGTCCTGAAGCTCACAGGGGCCCTCCAGGAGAGAAAGGCAGCCACAACTCTGAAGAGATGGAATTTAGCTGCCAGTCCAGTGGCAACTGAGAGGCACTGGGCATGTGATAAACAGAAGCTCCAGGAACAGAATTATTCCCATCTCCCAGGTGATCATTCATTTGCAAATGGATTTTAAACAATAAGCAAAAAAAAAAAAAAAATCTGGAATCTATCCCTACCTTTAAATCACTATATATTTACTGCTCAGCACATTTATCAAAGACACAATTTTGACTGAGCATTAGTGCAAAATGCTTAAAAAACTGTAAGCATTTTTAATGAAACTTGACCTAAATCACCCATACAGATTGATAAAATTATTGCATCCACACATTCAATATATCCAGACCACAACAGAGTCAAACACATGAGTAAAAATAATTTCTGTGTAGACAAGGTGTCACTTTGCAAAATCCTAAGGAATGCTAAAATAGCAGCAGAATTTTAAGAAACCGAACCTTTAGTATACATTCTGGTTTCATTGATTTTATATCATAAGAAAAACAGCCTGTTTATATTCAAGACAAATTCTTAATTTAAGACTGAAATCAATGTAAGCACATTCAAAAAAAGAGAATCATTCACTAGATAACTGATTCTAGGACCAAAAATAAAATTAAATCAGAGCAAATGTTGATTTTGGTTAAATATGAGACAGCATACTTAAAACAAGCGTAGGAAAATAAAATCTAAACTGTCATCACAGATCAACATGATGTTTGTAGGAGAATCGTAAATAATCTGTCTAAAATGATGTCAAGCTTATTGCAAGTAAAGGGATCGTCTAACGGCCCAGTTTTCCCTGTAGGAGAGGCGGGGGGAGAAGGACAGCGTAGCTGCACTGGCATCGCCAGGTCCTATAAACTGGGTGACAGAGTGAAGAGTTCACATTCTATGAAGTCCTGTGGTACATTTAGTGCATTTTTATAGTCACCCCAAATTTCACCGGTCTGAATCATTTAAATTGAATGCCTATGTCCATGTCACCCACCATGAGGCTTTAGGTTTGGGAACACTCTCAATTCCATTCATAAGTGTTGTCTGGCACTTAAGGGCAGGTCTACTAGTGCTCCATGACCTGCTTCGGCAGCAAGCCCAGGCCTTGTCACAGCCTCACACCTGCTCTTAGAAGAATCCACCACCATCTCCTTCTTACATCACTCCCACCTGAACCAACCAAGGCTGGTCCAGATTTTCCCACCCATTATTTACCTCCCTTCCAGCTTCTTGCTAACATGTACATCTAACAGAAATCATCTTGATATCATTAATGTCTGTAGATCTGTCTCTTCAGCCTGTGTAGGTAAGCTGTGACACAGACCGGATTAACCTTGGGAATGGGAGTAGCCTCCTTTTTCATTTTTCCCCAAAGTAGCCTATTTAACAATGTGGCATAAACTCCTGTCTGAAAGTATCTCGTACTTTGCCATTTATTATTGCCTTTTCATTACTATCAGTTGTAAAGACATAAGATAGCCAATACCAGAGACTTAGAAAAACATCATACTGAAAAAGGATCTGTTCTAATTTCATTGCTGTTGCTGTGAAGAAACATTAAGACCAAAAGGAACATAGGAAGAAGGGCTTATCTACTTGACACATCAGGTCACAGCTCATCACTGAAGGATATCAGAGCAGGAACTTGAAGCAGGAAGCAGGAAGCAGAAACCATGGAGCACCACTACTCGCTGGCTTACTCTCAGACTCATGCTTAGCTAAATCTCTTGTAGCCTAGGGCCATCGCCCACGGGCTGCTGCCACCCACATTGGGCTAAACCCTCTGACTTTAATTAATAGTGAAGACAATCCCTCATAGACAATCCCACAGACCAGCCTGATAAAAACTCAGGTAAGAGTCTTTTCAGGTTTTCCTAGGCTCTGTCAAGTTGAAAGTGCAATCAGGACAACTTCTAAGAACATGTCAGCAGCACTGACATGTCACCACTCAATGACTGCAATCTGAAACCTAGAAGGCTAAAGGACTCTTAAACCTTCCAGTTAACATCTGCTAATTACCACTGGTCCATGCATGGAGCTGAGGGCTCCTTTTCTTTTCCCAATTTACTGGCAACACCACCTGACCTTAAATACCTTTGTGTAGCATGCTGCTATTGGGATAACCTGAATGAATGTTCTCTTAAATAACTTTATCTTCCTTGATGTATTTCTTTGATAAAAACAACCATATAAGTGAGCTAAGTAAAGCCTCATGATGTTTAAGCAGCCCTTTGCTATTTGCTAAGATTTAAGGATTGGTGTTCCCTTCTCTAACCTATAACTCTTAGTTGATACAGAAGCTCCACATACATTTTACATCCTTTTATTTTTTTGAAGAATCTCTTCTTTATTTAAAGTTAAGCAATTATATATATATATATATATATATATATATATATATATATATATATATCCCTAACCATCGAAATCTTACAGTTTATTCACAACTGAACAAATATAATGGTACTTATGTTTCCATACTAGCCAGATACAGTATGTATGGTACTGAGATAGATGAACTAGATCTCCATACAGTAAGATCAACTATGAACTACTATACCAATGGCCACGTTTCCTTAGCAACATATAATGGGAATTCTGAGTTTTTAGTTTCATATACCCATGGAGTGACAGAGAAGTGCTCTACTGTGATATGTGACATAATTTACTTCATTACTTAAGCAAACCCTGTCCAGTGTTTTCCTGGGATACAGAGTTCTTTTTTTTAAATTTCTAAATTTATTACAATTTATTCACTTTGTATCGAAGCTATAGCCCCATCCATCCATCCCTGCTAATCCTGCCCTCCCTCCCTCTTCTCCTTCCATGCCCCTCCCCAGTCTACTGATAGGGGAAGTCCTCCTCCCCTTCCATCTGATCCTAGCCTTTAAACATGTTGAGGTTATCTACATATGAACCAGATGTAAGATAACTGGTTTTATAGGCAGCTGTCTTTCCGTAATAAAAGAAAAAAAATACTTACTAAGAACAATGTCTCCCCTCAGTCATTTATCAAACCTGAATTCTCTTTCTACCCCAAATTCTCAATATCACACACTACAAGAATTTTTTTGTTGTTGTTACTTAATTTTTAACTGAATGAAAATGGAGGAAAAACTCCTCCATGGTTTCCTTGACTCTTGATTTTCTAAATCTGCCTTCTGAAGATCAATTTCTCTCTCACCACAAACATTTCCTTCAGACTTGGGGGTGAACTAATATTTCACATATGACCTACTTCCTTCTAGTGCTCATAATTATTTGTTAATAAACTTAATTTCCTAGTTCATTAAATTAATTAATCCATTAATTAAACCCCTTCATCCATGAGACATTAAAGACTTACTAAGTATCCATGATGTGCTAAGACCAGGCTGGCACTGGGCATTCACAGGGGGACAGAAAGCATGGCTCTCAAGAAAGATTTCCACATAAAAATAAACATGTTCTTTTGTTTCTTCACCCTCTAAGGGCTTCTTTCTTTCCTCTTCATCCTTCAGCACCTTCCTAAAGCCACGTGACACCACGTGTATGTTCCATGTGTATGTTTTTATTCCCAAGGCTCTTTCCTGCCATGGGTCCAAAGGTCATTGTAAAGCTACTTCTTATCTTCTGCAGCTCACCTTACCATGTCATGACCTCTCCACTTCTTCACCATGGTTAGCTATGTCTGATCTTGGTTGTTCCTCTAACAAAGCACTAAAAATCTGTTTAAAAACAGTGTCTTGGAAAGAAAAGAAAATAAGAAAGAAAGAAAGAAAGAAAGAAAGAAAGAAAGAAAGAAAGAAAGAAAGAAAGAAAGAAAGAAAGAAAGAAAAAAAGAAAGAAAGAAAGAAAGAAAGAAAGAAAAAAGAAAGAAAGAGAGAGAAAGAGAGAAAGAGGTAGAAATAGAGAAACAGAGGGAGAGAAAGAAGACACAATGCTCTCTTGCTTTTATCTAAATCATCTGGTGAAATACTAGCATCATATCAATTTTCTCCACTAGGCAGAAGCTTCTCCAGACACCAGGGAGGAGAAAGTTTTCATTCTTGTTGAGGTTCCTGACTCGAGCTTTTGGATTTTGATCCATTGCTGAAGTTCTTTAGTTCTTGCTTCTTAGGGATAGCACTTCGCAGTAAGCCCTTCCAGTACTCTTTCTGACAGACCTTCAATACATATTCTAAATAAAACAAAAACAACAACAACAACAAAAAACACCCTTCCCCTTTGTTTAAGGACAGTCCAGTCAGGACTTCTTAGAGTTGTTTTTAATTTTTTTTTAATGGGTGCTTCTTTTTTAAAAATTTATTTATTTTTTATTAATCACAATTTAATCACTTTGTATCCCAGCTGTAGGCTTCTTCCTTGGCTCCTCCCAATCCCACCTTCCCTCCCTCTTTTCCTCCATGCCCCTCCCCAAGTCCACTGATAGGGGAGGTCCTCCTCCCCTTCCATCTGACCCTAGCCTATCAGGTCTCATCAGGACTAGCACCCTTTTCTTTCTCTGTGGCCTGGTAAGGGTGCTCCCCCTTCATGGGGAGGTAATCAAAGAGCCTGAGTTCATGTCAGAGAGAGGCCTTGTTCCCATTACTAGAAAACCCACTTGGACAATGCGCTGCCATGGGCTATATCTGAGCAGGGGTTCTAGGTTATCTCCATGCATGGTCCTTGTTTGGAGTATTAGTCTCAGAAAAGACCCCTGTGCCTAGATTTTTTGGGTTCTGCTGCTCTCCTTGTGGAGCTCCTGTCCCCTCCAGGTCTTTCTATCTTTCCCTTCTTTCATAAGATTCCCTGCACTGTGCCCAAAGTTTGGTCATGAGTCTCAGCATCTGCTTTGATACCCTGCTGGGTAGAGTCTTTCAGAGGCTCTCTGTGGTAGGCTCCTGTTCTATTCCCTATTTTCTCCCTCTTCTGATGTCAATCCTAATTGCCTTTCAGAATGAGGATTGATCATCTTACCCAGGGTCCTCCTTTTTGCATAGCTTCTTTAGGTGTACAGATTTTAGTATGTTTATCCTATATTATATATCTAATATCCACTTATAAGTGAATATATACCATGTGTGTCTTTCTGCTTCTGAGATACCTCATTCAGGATGATGTTTTCCAGATCCCACCATTTGCCTGCAAATTTCATTATTTCCTTGTTTTTAATCGCTGAGTAGTATTCCATTATGTAAATGTACCACAATTTCTGTATCCATTCCTCCGTTGAGGGACATCTGGGTTGTTTCCAGATTCTGGCTATTACAAATAAAGCTGCTATGAACACGGTTGAGCAGATGTCCTTGTTGTATACTTGAGTATATTTTGGAAATATGCCTAGGAGTGCTATAGCTGCTATTCCTAATTGTCTGAGAAAATGCCAGATTGATTTCCAAAGTGGTTGTACAAGGTTACATTCCCAAGTCCACGTGGATCAAAGACCTCAACATAAAACCAGACAAACAGGTGCTTCTTAAAAATAAAAATACACCTAAAATGAAATAAAAACATTGTCTTGTTTCCTTTAGCTTCTACATGCCTGAAAACACAGACTTCATTCTAGTGATTTTACAGTCAAGACCTCTGCAATAAAAATCATAGGGATCTTTTACGAAGTTCTTCAAGTCTCTCAATGAGCAATGGCTCCTTGAGCTATTTCAGTCATGTACTCCCCCTCAGCCTTCCTATCCCCTCCTCGCCCTTAGCTCTCTTCAGCTTAAGAACTACACATACTACAGGTATGGGGACCTACCAAACACTGTGGTAAAAGAAAGCCTTTTAGCAACTGCTGGCTGGAAGCTTGAACCCCTCTCAGAAGGTCAGACTGAGAACTACAAGGCCCACACACCCCTTCAGTCACGTGACCAACATTACTGTTAGTGCCACTCTTAGAATTAAACCTCTAAACCCATTTTAATGGATTTTTTTAAATGAAGATTAATGAAAAACAAATACATTTTCAGTTAAGAATTAGAAACATCACTGATTTCCATGGTGATGTTTCAACTCCGGCAGCACTAGTCTTAATTGTGTGATTCGAACTAAATTTCACTTAGTACTTCTCACGGCTCCCTCTTCTAGGGAAAAGCGGGTATCTTAGAATTCAAATTTCCCACTTCTGCTGAAGAAATATTGAAACTTTTCATTTTACACTCCATGGTGCAACTCAGAAACAACATCATGAATTCACAGTGTAGCTCTAGGTGTGAGGAAACAAGGTGGAAACATGCAGTTCCCTGTGTGGTCCAGAAACATAAAGGCATTCCTTCACAGCCTGCTGCAGTTGCCATGGGGCCGTTCAGACAAACAGAAAAAATCAGCGCTGGAAGCAAACCACCACCCTTCCTAGGGAAAAACAAACCAGCGTGCTGTATTTCCCACTATATGGCTATTAATACATCAGTATGGCTACATCATTTGTGACTAGGAAAACCCAGGGTCCTAAGAGTTAAAACACGCTGTTGCATGGTATCCAGGGAGGCTTGTGTGTTCTTTCAAATCCTAGCCCTCCATCAACCAGCTGAGAGATGACTCACAGATCTCCCACCTCTAATAAGACTGACACAATTTTCACATTAACTATCATCACATCCTGGGGGTCCATTTCTATTTCACCCCGGTTTTCTTGAGCATACCAGTTTCTCTCTGCTTCCTGCATTCAACAATAATAGCTCCAGTAATTCCTCAGCTTCAACACTTTTTCCCCCTCGTACCCTACTTCATATGTGCCCTTCTATTATACTCATATTCCCAGAATATTTGACATAATTCTCTCAGAGGAGGAAGACACCATTTTTTCTTTTAGAAAGTTGACGGCAGGGAGAAGGAGACTGGTTTAGTCTGAAGTCTTCACAGATCAGCGTTTGTGCTGCTGAAAGGGTGTCCCTTTTACATGAGGCACTGTCCCAGGTATTAGAACTCCACAGGTCACCAGGGACACGCAGTGCCTTCAAGGAACAGTGGCATGGGGAGTCACACTTACAACCAAATGCATAAACACAAGGTCACGAGTGCTAGCTAGGTGGGAGGCCTGCAGAAAGCCCAGCCCCCCAAGCAGGGCAACTACCTCCGTCTGATTACAATAGGCGATAGACGCCTCAACCGAAAGACAGAGGAACCAGGTTTATAATCACGAACAAAACTTAAGCCCGTGAAAGTGAAAGGACACTTCAGATGGGGAAATTTCACATTCCGGTGCAAATGCTGTGATAAACGGTGTGTCTGGGCCAAGACGAGTTACTTGGTCAGGGCACATGTGACAAATGAAAAAAAAAAAAGAAAGAAAGAAAAAGAGAGATGTGGGCAAGAATGACTGAGCATCATGAGTGGCATAGGACTGAATTGAGCTCTAGTTTAAAAAATAATAATAATTTTGGCAGTAATTACTACTGAGCCAGGAGGAAGAGACAAGAAGAAAAGGAGCCCCACTAAGTTTCTACGATGTTTGAAGTTCAGAAGAATGGAAGGGAGGCAGAGAGTCACTTATGAGTGGGTCCTCAGAGTTTCTGGGTCACCCTCTCACAGCAATCTCCTGTGTGAAATTTACTTCTGCTTTTGAGACCCACAAGCTGGTTGCTCTTTAAAGCTACTGTGTGCAGCATGAGCCAGGGAGCCTGCTACATGCAGGCTCCTATGCCCTGTGTCTTGATAAAGAGGAGAAGTGAGATTTCACAACTTTTAACAAGCTCTCAAGTAGTCAGCATTAATGGTCAGATCCACATTTTGAGTAACAATATCATCTGAGTCACTAAGATTTCTGATTCCTTCCCCCTAGACATTGGGGCTTCTTTGTGAAAACTACCTGGGACCTCATCATCAGTTGGCCAGGTTGGGAGGGTGGAGATGTGTTTTCCTTCACTGATGTTCAAGCATCTGCAGCGGCTACCCAGGGTACCCAGTCATTTTTAATATGAGGCAAAAGCATTCAAGTTATAGACTGTTAACTGACAACTCAAACCTCTAATTCACTCCAGTAATCTTATCAACATTCGTTGTCAGAACTGTATGGCTATTTGGTAGAGAAATAAGAAATATCCAAAAGGTACGTATGCTAACAGACTGCCTTTAATGTGTGGGAGGGTGGCATATGGTTTCAGTGTTAAATGACTTGGTCACTGCGAAGAATGCATGACATCACACAGACGGAAGACCTCCATTTGGCTTATCATTTCAAGGTTTCTGTGTTGACCCTCTAACTAGAGAACTATCTGTGTGGAGGACGTCTATTAGAGTCCTCGGAAGCAGTCAACACCACGAGCCAAGAGAGTAATGTGGGAGGAAGGTGTGAACAGAACAATGGATCTTGATTCTGAACACCTTTCTTTCCTTCTAAGGCAGCAGCTTTACCTGGATTGCAAGTTTCCTTTTCATCATTTTTCTGGTACACTGTGACACAGATGGTGTGAGGTAATTTTATGCACTCCATCTAAAGCATCGGTTCCCCTTTTCATTGACCAATCCATGCTGCTCCACACAAAGGAGACATATTGGTGATTTATCTGGTAGAGTACAAATCAAGACTAAACAAAAGCAATTCATTCCAAATCAGGACCCAGCCCGGAGCTGGAGAAACTTAGATGTCCCTTGATTGTTGCGAAAGCAATCAACATTTTTCTATCTTGTTTTCTTTCCTCTTCCACTAAAAATAGAAGGAAAAAATATCAAAAGAGTGTGGAAGTGAGAAGTTGTAGAGGAGCCCACATTTATGCCTCTTTGATATAAATTCCTTTAAAAGAATGAAGGGGGTCGTGAAAATCATATCACTTCACAGAGGAAAATTATGAATTAGCCATTTAACTTGTGAAACGCTGTCCTATCCCTCCCCCGAAAAACATTTTCTACATTTTATATGACTTATTTTCAATTGAATAATTTAAGGAACATTAAATAATGCCACTGCTTGCCCGAAATTTGTTTAGTTCTCCTTGCACAAAGCAGTAACTTTACAAAGATGTTTCAGGACATAAAAAGCAAAATCGATGCTAGGAAAAAAAAATGTTCTTTTTGTTCTAGGGTCTGTGTTTGGAAAATATTGCCATGTAGCATTTATAGTAACAGCTGTACGGTTAAACTTTAGGCACAAACTGAACTGCAGAGGATCTGCTGCATAAATAAAATCCCCATGGCAACTAAATGTGCTACTAGATAACAGAGAAAAAAGGATTTATGTGTTTGCTGAGCAGTCTTGCCCTAAAGGAATTCTCCAGGCAAACGCAGGCCACCTGCCACATGTTATATTAAGCTCAGCCTTCTGGACTTATTTTCAAACCCACAGCAAAAAGGTCCAACTACTTTTATTTGGAAGTTCCATTGTTCTTTATTCCCAGCCCCTCCAAAAATAAACAATTCATTTTTCAACTTGCCTGCTATGTTTTGCCCCGGATGCAAAAGATAATTAATGAATTTGTTTGTGCTCCTAAGCGTTTTGTTGATCTTAGTGAAATAACAAGCATATGTACAACCAAAGTTGTTGTTTTTTAATTTTGAGATGCAACTCACTTGCTGTTTGCAATATAAGGTAGACTGTGCAGCAGGAGACCGATGTCATGGGATATTTTGAAGATGAGAAAAACAACAACACAGCAGGGAGATTACTGTCATCTGTGAGTGTAACACATGAAGGGTTCATAGTCACTTTCCTCCTAGAGGAAATGGGTGCGGTGCACATCTAAGCTTTCCTTAGAGATGGTGGGTGAAGTCAATAACTTTAAATAGCGACTAGAAACCTTCCTTTTTCCTTGAAATGTATTTCTCCGCCTTTAACAATGACCACATCTAAACATGCTTGAAAACAACATGTATTTACGTTCATGGTATTACAGTATTATATAAGGTTAAGGTATTTTGAAAGGGAAGTTGAATGGGATGCATATTTAAAATTAGAGGTAACAGAAGACAAAAGAGCATTCTTCAGACTCACTCTTTATGAGGAAGCAGGTGAGTGACTCAGAAATATTCCCTCAGATCTGAGGTCTGCCTTAGTACAGATATCAACGCCAGCCTCACTGAGATGGCCATAGACTTCCCACCTGGGAATAAGTGTAACTCCTGTCTGTCCCTCAAGCCACTGAAATAGTATCACTGTCAGGAGAATGTGCTGGCTCTGGCTCTGCCTCAGTTGATAGGAAAGTGAAGGGAAAAAGTGCACTAACACAGAAATGTCAAGGCAGACCTCTTTGGCACACGTCAATCTGCAGTCTCCTTTCACTGCATGAATATGACAGGAATTATTTTCAGGTACCTAATAAAGCCAATGGACGTATTAATTATAACCTTATGAAGTAAAAGACATAAATTTTCATCAAATGAGATTATAATTTCAATAGAATGTATTCATTCTCAGATATTTATGGCCTTCGACAGCTGGATTTCCATGTTAATATCTGAAGAATGAGCAAAAATCTTTAGCAAGCTTTTGTTGTTGCTGCAAAACACAAATAAGGCTATTCTGTGATAAACTGAAGCCATTAAAGAGTTTCACAGAGAAAAAGCAGAATTAACTTGGAATTCTTTGGCTCACATAGCACAGCCCCTTCCTGCACAGTGAAGTGAACGGTCCCAGAATGTCTTTGCCCTGGCAGTCGGTACTTCATGGAAACTGCAGGTGACCATTCAACTGAGGCCAAGGACTTGGGTGTGTTCTAGGTAATGCACGGTCACAGCTCTCACACAAATTTTGACTGTGACCGTTGATTGGTCAAACCCTCTCCAGCCTTTTTGGTACAATGTAGAAGTAACATGGTGTGAAGAGGAACACATTTAATTAAAAACAAAGATTACGGTTACATATTCAGATTTATATTTATATTGTTCAAACTTTCTAAAGATCAGTATTTATTATTGCTTTGGATAGAAGCAGCATCCTACAATGTTGCTCTCTTTTCTCCCGGGGAGCCTAGCTGGGCCACACATTCTAGCGTCCCTGCAACTGAATGTGGCCAAAGCGCCGCCTTGGAGTCCACAGACTATGGACAGGAGGGCTATGTGCTGCTTCCAGGTCAAGCCAACCCTAAGCCCCCTCGGATCTCATCCCTTCTCTCTTCTAACTGACTAGACAGGAAACCATGCTCTGGTGATTCTCAGATTCTGAAAATCTGCTACAACCTTTGTGTTCGTGAATGACTGGGAGAAGCAGTAACTTCCTGTCTGCCAGCAACACGCATGTGGGAAAACCAGAAAGTGGCACATTGTGCTACTGATGGTTTTGAGCTTGTTACGGCAGCTCTCACAGCCTCACTGCTAGAAGGCTGATCTCAATCATTTAGTTAAAATTCAGAAGTGTCCTTTTGAACTCATAGCATATGACACATATGTGTGAGTTTATACATACATACATTTTCAAAGTTAAATTTCATTCTAATTTGCTCCACAACACATGCTCCTCTTAAGGTTCTTGGGAAATTATGGAAATTACTATGCATCCATGACTCCTAACGAGGATAAGATTCTGTTACAAAATGAGTCCAGGGTAGCTTTGTGCAGCACAGACTGCGTGTGTGCATCCTTTAACTTCTAAATTAGCAGGTAACTTATGGGCTAGCAAAATGCTGACATTCGCCGACTAGGAAGCTGTTCTTCCTGAACTGAGCAGTGCTGCCTACAGCGTCCTCCGAATTCCTGCGAAAATTACCTCACAGCCAGTTTTCATGGGAATGACTACTGGAGGTCTACACTTAGGTTCTACAAGACCCTAGAGGACTCCTGTGTTAGTCACTGTCCCTGCCCTGAGGAAGTGGCAGGCATCTGAGAGCAGGAAAGGTTCAGGTCTCAGTGCCATGGCCCATTGCTGCAGGCCTGAGGTCAGGCAGAAGAGGACAGCGGGCAGCGTTTAGAGGGACCAATCTGTTCACCTTGCTGTGGCCCAAAGCAAGAGGAATCCAGGGGAAGGGGCTGTGCACAGCGCAGACTTTCAAAGGCATACTGCCAATTCCTTCAGCTGGCCCTACCCTCTTGAAAGCCCCTGTGAACTTCTCAGTGGTGCAGCTGATGGATTTGGGACCTTTGTAACACATTCATCTCTCAGTTGCACCTCGGCTGACTACTGAGACTTCAACAAATCTGCATTAAGGAGACAGTTCAGATTTAAATCACAATAGATGGGGAAGCATAGGAAAAGGATCTTGGAGTTTCATAAAACACAAGACCAGTGGTACAGAAAGGACCTAACCAAACAGGCTTCCATTCTCAAATCAAGGAGCTAGCATCACGTTTCCCACACAGCAACTTAGACCAAATCATCAGATGGACTTATATGAACTGCATAACACTTCGCAACGAAAGCCATTAAGTATGGAGCACAATCATACTGCCATTTGTAATCGTGTAATATGGCAAAGACAACTGAAGACCACCTTGTACAGACATGGCCACATAAACTCTGAGTTATTCTTTTTATGCTTAGGTCGCACATGTGAATGGACTTGAAGTGGTATGCGGTTCTTATATGATTTCTTTACCAGGGCTCTTCTTCTAGGACAGGTAAGTTCTTCTGACACCAACGGCTTTATCCTACAGAAGATCTCTGGTCCACCATAACCTCAGACGTCTGAGAACAACTGCGTTATGTGCTTCACTGCTCAGGTTTTAAGTCAACTTATCTTCACGTGCACTGAGCAAAAGTGGACAAAATCATACCCATGATCTCTCCCCACCTACCTACATCTAGGGCAAGTAGCCTGTATTTACTCTACCTGTCTGTAGGCAAACCCTTCTCTTCATATATCCAGAAAGCTGAGTCCCTAATGCTTTCACTGGTTTTTCAAACGTCCAAACCACCTCTAGCCACCAAACTGAACAGCCTTGTTTCAGGCCACAGCCTTTTCTTTTACCTAATCCCTTTCCAGCTTTAACTTATTTCTCAAGGCTCCTAAGAGTGAAAGACTGACTGACAGGACTCGCCTGCTGCCAGGGGCACCGTCTTAACGCTCCTTCCCACATGTCTCCCGCAGAAGAGAGAACCCTTGTTGGTGTGTAGGGGTCACTATCTCCCACTCAGGCATCTTCAAATGTCAGCTTCTCCCCAGCCAGTTTCTTCGGGTGGCTTTTCATGTTATTATGTGTGTTCTCATCTTCTAATTGCAGTACTGTTATTCACCCTCATACACCTACACGCTTTAGTGCTGCGCACTCGCTGGACGAGATCCTTTTTATACGAGAAGTTACTTCATGTCTTGATTTGCAATCCTGCTTCACTTTCTCTTAAGACCATTATGTGCCCAACTTGACTTTTTTTTTTTTTTGATGACTAGATCTTAATATGAACACCACATAGAGGGAAACACCAAACAAGCCTGCTTCATGCTTTACATGCCACTACACCACGTAATAAGGCTGAGAGGGGTTCTCGCCTGCTGACTGCACTTCTCAGTCATTACTGATGGCTCTCGAAGTAGTGCCCTTTCTGTAGCCAGTGAGGTTCTTCATAGTCCCAAGTCTTGCACAGGGAGTGAGTTTACCACGTACCAGTGTCTCACAGCCTCTCGGCAGCATTCTGCTGGAAGCCACGTACACTTGGTTCCAATCTGTCCTTTAGAAAATGAATCTCACTGAGCAGCAGCAGGAAAATTCCAAATAGCATTAAAAAGCTGGGCAATATATAGACCTCCAACAATGTAATTTTGGAATTCTCTGAAGTATATTCAAACTAGCCTGCTCTTTTGTTTTGAGAGACCTGCACATTAATAATGGAACATTAGTATAATAATGGAAAATAGCTCATGGGGATATAAATTATAAAGTGAGTTGGTTTGCTATGTGAATTATGATAGCGCATTTAATCCAAAATGACAATGAACTACTTAAAAAAATAATTTCAAGTTATTTCTTTATGAGCCTGAATTCTCATAAAGCAACGGTGTCAGCCACTATGCTTTCTTATCGACCACAAGACCTCCCTTCTATGCTCTGTCCTAGGGTGCTGTCATTTTGACATTTCTGCTGGGCTGGCTGCTTCCTGTTAGGCTCTACGATGGGGAGTGCCATAAGGAGATGAAGAGGCTGACGGAAGAGAAAGGGCCCTACTGCCTGGAGTCGCCCTGAATGGTCAGTCAGCATCATCCAGCGGTGGTTCTTCCTTCTAATTAAAGGCAAGTAGCCAAAGTGGATGTACCATTTTTGTTAGCTCATAGAATCAGCTTCCTCAACCACATCACCATTGACAAGGTAGCCCACATCTCTGGCTTTGGGCTTCACAAGCTCTCATCTCTCTCCTCTCTATCAGGGTCGGTGCTTACACTTGTTTCCTACAATTGCTCATGGCCTAATATCCCAGGAGGCTCATTTCATCCTCTCAGTTTCTTTGCAAAGCCTCCTAAATAGTTCGTTGGGACCAGGTGTTCAAATGACCAGCATGGTCTTTGTCCCCAAACTGGACATTATACAAAAACATGTGCAGCAGTATTTAAACTTGGTTTCCCAAACTGTTCTCTGATGATTCTTTATGCTGTTTTGTCATTAATTTACTACTTATTTATTCACTTCATATGCCAAATGCAGCCTCCACTCCCTCCTCTCTTCCCAGTTCCCCCTTCATACACACCCTCTCCCATTCCCTCCTCTCTCTCCTCAAATCCACAAGGGTTTGAGGTCTCAAAATGGTGAAAAAGCAATAAATCAACACTCCCATAGACTGTTAAAGAATAATTTAGTAATAACAACAAAAAAATCTTTAGAAGTCCTTCCACAGCTAGATGCAGTAACAGCCACCTGTCATCCTTCCGGGGGAGCCGCAGGGAGGGTTGTGGGTATAAGGTCTACATACATATGTCACATATATAACACAGGATAATCATACTAAAATCTGTACACCTAAAGAAGCTATGCAAGAAGGAGGACCCTGGGTAAGATGCTCAATCTTCATTCAGAAAGGCAAATATAGGACAGACATCGGAAGAGGGAGACAACAGGGAACAGGACAGGAGTCACCACAGATGGCCTCTGAAAGACTCTACCCTGCAGGGTATCAAAGTAGAGGCTGAGACTCATAGTCAAACTTTGGGCAGAGTACAGGGAATCTTGTGAAAGAAGGGGGAGATAGAAAGACCTGGGGGGTGGGGCAGGAGCTCCACAGGAGAGCAACAAAACCAAAAAATCTTGCCCTAGGGGTCTTTTCTGAGACTGATACTCTAATCAAGGATCATGCATGAGATAACCTAGAACCCCTGCACAGATGTAGCCCATGGCAGGTCAGTGTCCAAGAGAGTTCTCTAGTAATGGGAAGAGGGACTGGATCTGACATGAACTCAGTGGTTAGCTCTTTGATCACCTCCCCCAAGGGGGGAGCAGAATTAACAGATCACAAAGGAAGACAATGCAGACAGTCCTGATGAGACCTGATAGATTAGGATCAGATGGAGGAGGAGGACTATCAGTGGACTGGGGGAGGGCCTTGGGACGAGGAGAGAGGAGGAGAGTAGGATTGGGAGGGGGCAAGGGAGGGGGCTACAGCTGGGTTACAAAGTGAATAAACTGTAATTAATAAAACAAATTTAAAAATAATATTGATCCTAATAACTCATTTTATGTCCAATATGAAACTCTTCCAAATTACTAAAATTACTATAAAGCATCATTCACACATAAAATATTCAGGATAACATTTAAGAATACTATTTCAAGTTTTCAAATGAATGATGTGCATCTATCAATCAAAGTACTTTCAGATGTAAGCATATTCAACAGATGCTGTTTGTTAAGTACACCACCTATGAAATAGCCATTGCCTAGAAATCATGTGTTAAATCCAATTTCTCAATATAATATACACTATTTTGATCTTTCTGAAAAATGCTACTGTGTGCAACTTTTCCCCAAGCATAGAAAATGTATCACAAATAAGTGGCGTGAGAGTCACAGGCACATGCTCATGTCCTCGTGGCTGTTAAACATGAAATCCATACTACACATACGTGAATTAGAGCTACACTTGTCTTCATTGTCAGCATTCCTGCACAGAGCTGCGTCACATTTCAACGGAAGTCTGTGCTCAACGGGATACCTGAGACAGAGTCAGCTAGCATTATGCTCTCAACATTGAACCCCTACACTTATGAAACACACATTCAAGTCACGACTGAAAACCCCATCACTTTCCCTATCGAATGCAGTGTCCTACCAAAGCAATGAACCCTACTGAAATCTCATCTCCATGTTTTACAGTATGCTAACCCAGATACACTGCGGGTCTTATCCTGTGTAACAATTTCCAAATGCTGAAGAGTATCATAAGAGATTTAGAGAAATAGGCTAGGTGGTTGCTTTTTCCTCATATGAGCTGTTTGTAGGGAGGGAAGGCTATGGAAGGAAAGGGTAGACTTCAGCTATATGGAAGGGGAAAGAACTGCGCAGTGGTAAATATGATCAAAGTGTTTCATATGCATGTATGGAAGCCTCAAAATGAAACCTTCTATGTTCTTTCAGTACATGCTAACACAGATTTTTTTGAGATTTTAATATAATTACACCATTTCCCTCTTGCATTTCCTCCCTCCAAATCCTCCTTGCTCTTTTATCATCAATTGTTTTTACATGTAAATATACATATAGTATTACTAACTATAACCTGTTCCTAGTATGTATGTTTTCAGGGCTGACCATTTGGTATTGGATAACTAATTGGTGTGCTCTTTCCTAGGGAAGACTTTTCCCCCCACCCTCAGGACTCCTTCATTGCCTATAGAGCTTTGTGTAAGGCTGAGGTCTCACGAGCTTTCTCTTGTCCACTCTGGCACGCCGATTGCTGTCATTCACATTGAGCTTACGTTTAGACCACCATGCTGATGATATGGGTGTACCGTTGGCAGTTTCTAGGGGAGAGGGTGCCACAGCAAACTCCCTGATCCTCTGGCTCTAATAATTTTTCTGTCTTCTCTTCTGCAACAGTCCCCGAGTGTCCCTAGGTGCAGGAGTTGTTTTGTGGATGAATCCATAAGGGTTGGTCTCTAGAACTCTAGTAATTCCATTTTGATTCGTTAAGATTATCTTAAAGAATTTATGCTAGATCACAGGTATTTGTCAGAGGAGAAAACTGAGGTTTTCAAGTTAAAAAGCACCCCTCTGATTGTATAATTTCTACTTGCTGAGTTGGGATTTGAAGTTATATTTTACACTTACACTCAGTTGCAGAAGTACCCCCTCTTGGCAAAATGTTGGATTCACACTGATCTTTGCAACGGCACATACAGTAATATAGAGATGTGCCATCACATTTCAAAACTCATTCCAGCAATGTGTTTCTTTATTATTATGAGGAATAGTTTATTGGACTTTGTAATAAATCAAATCAGGACTGTAAAGAAAACAAGATAAAACAAAATCTTCTTCACAAACACATAAAAAACAGTATAAGTTTTACTCTAACTTGATCTTTGTTAGATGCGATCACATAAAATACTCCACCAATAGATATGACAAGTGCACTTTATATTTCAATGTGTCAAACCGATTCAATGCTCTGAAACTATGTTGGAGCTGGCAGGCAAGCAGACTATATTAAATTTTTCTCTGGAATCGACTTCAATTCTAGACTGAATTATTGGAATTTTAGTGACCCTAAAAAAGGCTGTCAGAAATGATATTCAGCACAGAGATTTCAAATCTAATGCTCTATTACACATACTTCACATAAAATAATATAGTTTCAATATAAACAAACCAGTCAAAAAACACATTCTATTTGTTCTTGTAATTTGTACGCACTCCAATATTGATTTGTCACAGCAGAATCCTAAATGCATTTGCTTCTTATGACAAAACTCACAAGCCATACTTCACAATTCAAGAGTTCATTTAGATATGATGCCACTATATGCTGGACTATTAACACTTTGTTTATTTTATGGTTCACCTTTTAAAACACATCAGCACAACAAACATATAGGTGGTTAGTAATTCCAGCATCCTGAATTTCCTCTTTGTTTGTTGGACTTTGTTTCTTTGAGCACAGAATAGAATTATCTCAAGTGATATATTTCCCAGTACAATAGCGTTGTACCGAGAATCAAGTCATTGAGTGGGGAGATGGCTCCTCCCTTTTCTCTAGGTCTGGATGGGAATACAATATATCAATGGATGTAAGTCCCAGTTAAGACTGTAGAAAGCAGTTCAACTTTGAACATATTCTACTTCTTTTTAAAGAAGAAAAAGCCACTGTGGTTGCCTTTATATTGCCTGCTCCTGAAGGTCCTTGCTTAACATAATTCTGGTGTCATGTACCTGCCAAATGACATTAAATCTCAGGTGGTGTCCATGTGAGAAAATTAGGAAGTCATGTTTAGGTTGCCATGTTGGTGGGATTTCCTGGATGGAGCTTCTCTGATATTTCTCACACCAAACTCCCTGATCTTCTGGCTCTTACAACCCCCACGCCCCCATGCTACCCTGCTGTCTTCTACAATGAACCCTGAGCTGAAATGGGGCTGTGTTACAGATATACCAGTTAGGATTGGGATCCCCAAGTTTGAATTTTGATCAGGTATGATTTTCTGTAATGGTCTCCTATTAAATGGGAAGCCAATTTTCTAAGTTGCAACCTTTCTTTTTAAATGTTCCCACTTTTATAGAAAACATATCTTTTCAGGCTGCACAAAGCCAAAGAGGGTATACTTAATGTTTGGAGAGTGCAGTCCTCTGTCATCAGGGAAAAGGTGAAATAGTACTCCTGGGAAGGGTACAGACAGACCAAGTCCATGCCTGTATCCTCTTTAAAGGATCTGTCTAGTCTACCCTGAGACCAGAGACAGTGATGGCAAAGGTCAAAGGCAACTGAAGATTCTGAACTGACTTCCAAAGATAAATGCCCATGTAGAAAACACACACACATACTTATTTTCATGTGAATCATTTTAAGATACTCATTATATTCATGGTGCTAAGGGATGCAGTTTCCATCTGGTGTAGGAGAATTTAAAGCTGAAATAGTAGGAAATTAGATAGCACTCCAGATTTTATAATAATTTACAGTGCAACTAAAGCAAGTTGCTTAGATTTCCTATGTGTCTGTTCTAAAGCAAGCAGGTTGTGAATATCTACTGGGTTCTAATATTTTTAAAGTATAAACTATTATCATCACCTGTCATTAAAGCTAGCAGTTTTCATGAGCAAGTGGCTGAGGCAGTCTAAGGCACTTTGTTATTAACCCTTTCCAGAGGTTCCCTGCTCAGTCAACCACTTTAGGGGGAATATAACTTGCTTCCCTATTTAGACTGACAAACCATCTTTGCCACATAGAAGTCCTGGAATTTTTGCTATTGTCTGGCTAGTGTGGCTTAGGAACCTGGCATGAACACAGGCTCCTCAGAAACATGTGCCAGCTGCTTTAAATGGAAACAAAAGGCTCTTCCATGCCTGCTGATGTCTGTGGGACAGCCTTGCAGACAGTTGACTAGAGGTAAAGATGTTTTGTGTTCACCTCTTCCAAATGACGTCTGTTAGCTTACAATGGGAAAAAGTATGATGATTGCATTTGCTGGGCCATCACCCAGGAATTAGAGGCCTGGATCTTTACAAGGTCTTTAGGAATTTGTAGGCATAGAACATCCCATCTCTAAAAACATGGCCCATATCCACTTTCAGCTGCCTTTCATAGAACAATTCCAAAAACACAATCTAAAGAACCAGTCGCTCTCTGATGCCCAGGCTTCCAGAGAGAAGCAACAGCTATCTCACCATCTACACCGAGTGTCTTAAATAAGTGACCCTGAATTATATTCATGTAGACCAGTGCTTCTCACCCTCTGGGTCGTGACCCCCTCGGGGGTCAAACGACCTTTTCACAGGGGTCACATATCAGATACCCGGCATATCAGATAGTTACATTATGACTCATACCAGTAGCAAAATTACAGTTATGAAGTAGTAATGAAAATAACATTATGGTTGGGGTCACCACACCTGGGGAACTGCATCCAAGGGCGGCAGCATTAGGAAGGTTGAGAACTCATGCCATTTATTACTTTTTATCTTGTGTTTCGTTTTCATGGTTTTGGGAGCTTAGTGCCAGCCATTTTTCTCTACATAGCAATGCATGTTTAATATGTGTGGCTGAACTACCAACACAGTAACTAACACTGCAACTTACAACCTAAATTCACTCAGGAATCCGGTCTTGTTTGGTGCTGTCTTTTGTCAGCACATTATTTTCCAAGTCATCATAACAAGAAGTTGTTGCTGTGCCAAAGTGGCCGAGGCAACAACTTGAATGTGTAAAAGTAGGTCGAAGAGACAGCTAAGTTGTGGACAGACAGACTGGGACATGGAGGCCAGTCTGAAGCTGAGCCTCCTTTCCGACTCACATTTGGAGGGGGGAGAAAAGCCCTCCTGTGTGATGACCACCACGGCAGCTCCCTGCTGAGCTTCTTACTAGGCTCTTCTAACTTTTCTTTGTCTCGAAAATAGAGTCAAAGAAACATACTTCGGTTCACTCTGCCCATCAGTGAACCGAAGTATGTTAATTTTATGTAAGAAGTGGGAAATAGTAAAAGCTGGAGGGGACGGGAACTCCACAAGGAGAGCAACAGAACAAGATAATTTGAACACAGGGAACTTCCCAGAAAATCATACTCCAACCAAGGACTATTCATGGAGATGACCTGGAACCCCTGCACAGGTGTAGCCCATGGCAGTTCAGTGTCCAAGTGGGTTACATAGTAATGGGAAGAGGGACTGCCTCTGACATAATCTGATTGGCCTGCTCGTTGATCACTTCCCCCTGAGGGGGGAAGTGCCTTACCAGGCCACAGTAGAGGACAATGCAGCCACTTTTGATGAGAACTGATAGACTAAGATCAGAAAGAAGAGGAGAACCTCCCCTATCAGTGGACTTGGGGAGTGGCATGCATGCAGAAAGGGGAGAGAGGGTGGGATCGGGAGGGGAGGAGGGAGGGGCTTATGGGGGGATACAAAATGAATAAAGTGTAATTAATAAAAAATTTAAAAAAAGAAAAAAAAAAAGAAAATTGTCAACATTGAGCAGTCTTTGGAAAAATGTTTGACATGCTACCATAAAGCCTTCTGTAGCTATAGAAGTTTGTTATCTTAATTTGAATCAAGCTTTCACGTTTAATTTGTAATGCCTTGTATTGAACTACTTGTATGGATTGACACTGGAAAAAAAGTTGCCTTTATCAAAAAAAAAAAAAAAAGAAAGAAACATACTTCGGGCTTTTTGAAGATAATAAAATTTAATGTTCCTTGGGAAAATAAATTAAATGACAGATTGGAAGTGTCACTTGATTATAAGTGATTGTTTGCATAAATAACTATTTTTTTTATCCCAGTATCTAGCAAACATAGATGCAATCCAATTTACATGATAGCGGTGATTTCAACATTGGTATTGCCTATGTAGAGAGAAATATTACTTAAAGCAAATATACATCTATCCCACCATCAACATACAGTAAATGTTCTCCCATATCACAAACCTTCTACTAGAGACAGTTCTGCATACCTATGTTGCCTAAAAAAAAAATCCATCCTCAAGCAACAGGGTCAGTGCCAATTCCCATCATCCCTGCTGAGGCACTTAAAGATAGCTGCTTCTTCATAAAGCAAACTACACTGGAAACACAAATAAGCCAAACATAAAAATGGGTACCATATTTTTTTTCAAATCCATCTTGAGTACAGAATACACTCAATTGTCTAATAAATTGGTTAAAATTGGTGCCACTAGAATTGAGTCACTGACGAGTTTATTTCTGTCACCATATTAACTGTCATGTAGCAATTGCACCTAATGAACTTAATATGGCTTATGGCCATGAACTGCTTCCTCTCAGAAACAAAATCTAAATGTTCCTGTGTTTGGCCAACTGGCATTCACCATTCTATCAGCCAGGGGCACACAAGGCACTAGGTTCCATTCTAGCCTCTGGCTGGCTCAGCTTTATTCTGTGTGCTCTTTAAGCATAAGCCATTTACACTAAAATGCTCGGTAGCTTTGCAAAATAAAGGGCCACAGAAGAAATCTCTGGTTTCTTTCTAACAATTTCGCTGCGCATAAAATCTCTACAACTCAGTAAAGTACAGCTAAAGAGGCGCTGTAATGAGGTGAATTGAAATAGCATCTTCCTTTAAAATAAAATAAACATGGAAGAACTCAAGAAGACTTAAAATCAGCATAACATATCAGCAAGCTGGGAGCTGATACTGACTGCTGCCTCTACTTGATGCCCAACGGAGGAAAACAAGATCCTTCCATAACTTATAAAGATGGGCATGCTCAGTACACCTGGAAATGCAGAAGGCTTCACGCCTTGAGTAGACAAACACCTGTCTGTCACCTCTCTGGAGTTTTCTTTCTCCCTCTACACCCTGACTACAGAATGATTCCAGGAATGATTCCAGGAATGATTACAGGAATCACTGTAATTACACTCCCTTTTTGTCTGCATTTAAATTTGGATGCTGTTTCTCTTCCCTCTCACCCAGGGCTCCTAGTTCCTTTCCACAACCCAACAGCCACCTACACGCCTCTGTTACCACCTTCTAGAAGGAAGTCTCTCTAGTGTAGTCACACCCCTTCCTCCTCACCAAGAAGCTCAACAGTGTTCCCAGACAAAAACACTGGCTTTGCTTTTCCCCACTGCTCTAAACCTCACCTGTGATGCTTCTACTCCTGTCCTCACTCCTCTGCCTCTGTCACACAGCTCAAGGCTACTCCTCCCTGACTTAGAGGCACTAACCTCAAAATAAAACTGCAAAGTCTAATGCTGAAGCAATTAAAATTTCATGCTGCAAATAAATCTTCCCGATGGCTCTTTGGCAATCTCTTCAAGGATGCTATTTCTCTACAACTGGTCCTTGCTATAAAGGTGTTTAGCACCTTTTAACCCAAGGACACCAAAGTTTGTGAAAACCTAAACACAAAGAATAAATCTAACTCAGCAGTAGGTTGGTCAATAAGGCAAACCGGAAGTTTAGGGGCACACAGGAAGTGTGTGATGTGCAGGCACAGATACTATACCCAATGTCTATCAGATGAGATCCCAACATCAGCCAGAAGGGGCTGAGCATGCAAGGCTCTGGAACAGCTAAGGCTCCTGGGAAAGTTAAGGGCCAGGGGCTCTAACTGACCAACAGCTAGACTTTAGATCAGTGGTTCTCAACATGTGGATTGTGACTCCTTTTGGTGTCAAATAACCCTTTCACAAGGGTCACCTGAGACCATCAGAAAAAAACAAACAAACAACAGATATTACAGTAATACTCATAACAATAGCAAAATTACAGGGATGAAGTAATTTTTTGGTCGAGGGTCACCACAACATGAGGAATTGTAATAAAGGGTCACAGCATTAGGAAGGTTGAGAACCACTGAACTAGACAGGAGCATCTACTCTTCACTGCTGTTAGAACATCCTTCCTTCCTCCCTCCCTCCATTCCTCCTTTCCTTCCACCTATCCTTCCTTGTTTTCTTCCTTTCTTCTTCTTGCTTTCTGCTTCTTCCTTTCTTTTTTCCTTCCTGTCTTCTTTCCTTTCTTATTTTCTTTCTTTCTTCCTTTCTTTCCTTTTCTTTTTAATTGGTGAGAAACTAGAAAGTGTTGTGTTGCCCATGTATGTTCAAGGAATCCTCCTGCGCTGACACCTGAGGACCTGTGACTAAAGGTGTCTTCTACCATGCCTGGCTGATTTCCCCTACTATACATGATGAACTTGTCTCTAACTATCATTGTCTTTTTTCAGAAGGCATCAAACAAAGCATCCTTGTTTGCAAATAATTAAGTTAAGTATACGCTTAACAAATGCTTGCAGATTGCCAGATTAAAGATATGTATACAAATTAAAAGGTAAAGAAGTTAAGCAGTTTCAAGCAAAACTGAGAACAGCCACACAATTGAGTTAAGTTTTCATTGTTTTGGCTTAATTCAAAGCCTAGAAAAAGATCAAGTCAAACTTCTGTCTCAGGGCAACACAGGCTCCAGATTCAGTAGGTCTCACCTCATCCTCTCACTCTCATTACCATCCGAGCTGTGTTGACAGCAGCAGCAGCAGCACTGCATGGCAACGCCCTTAAGTTTGACTACTGGAGCTCTTGGGGTACCGGCTCATGACTCTTCTTTCTAGTTTGTACTGTAAAACAGACATGTTTCCATCTATATCATAGGGATGCAGAACCAGGGCTCTAAAGATTAAAGAAGGCTCTGCTCTGCCAGTGACAGAATTGACACACCTCATTTGCTAGAGCTAACTCCTTGTTCTTCTCTTCTCCTCCACTTTCTGTTCAAAACTAACCCTGAATTCTGTTCCTTGGGCTGATTGTCACTTAATCTTTATATCATGTTACAATGGGAACGTCTTCATAAACACAGCCACAATCCAGTCAGTGACAGGTGACCACATGGAGAATGGATAGATGAAAGAAAACAAGAGCAGACTGCGCCAAACCACCAAGACAGGACTCAAGACACAGATGCTGGCTGCTGCACTGGGTGTGATTGTGAAGCAAGGATCAGACAGATGTGACAACCACCAAGGGGACAGATCGCCAGGGTGAAGTACCTGACTGAGTAAGGTGCTCAGAGAAAGGGACTGAGAGAGAAAATGAGGATAGAGAGATCAGGATGGGTATTCCGTATCTGGCTCGTAAAACTCAATGAATGGTGATCCCATATATTTAAATAAAAACAAAAAACAGAAGAAACTAAATAGTCCAGGGTGGGACTGGAAGGTCATGACGACTATGGGATACTCAGCAAGGAAGAAGCAGGATGAGTATGGCTAAGCTCAGGAGGCAGAATTGAGGCAGCAACATAGTTTAGGGCCTTTTCAGTATAATGGCATGGTCCGGGTCCTGTAATGGAACTTGGGCTTTATTTTTAGAGACATATTCTAGGATGGTCAATGGCTTTAGAAGCAATACACTTTCTGTCTCACATCAGCATGACATTCGTTTTCTGCTAACTAAGCAATGGCTGTAAGAATATAATATCCAGACAGGTATGGTGGTGCACGCCTGTAATCCCAGCACTTGGGGACACAGAGGCAGGTGGATCTCTGTGAGTTTGAGACCAGCCTGGTCTACAGCACGAGTCCAGGACAAGCAAGGCTACACAGAGAAACAATGTCTCAAAAAAAGTATATATATATATATATTTTTTCCCAACAATATTCCCCGGTTTAAGGATAATTGTAGAAAACGTGTATCTGCTCCTTTGAGCAGCCATGTGCCCTGTCAGCAAACCCTGCACTGCCTTTCCTATCCAGATTCTACTGTTTAAGCTGTTAGTCTCCCTATGCTACTCCCCGAATATGTACTCTTGTTTAAACACACCATCACTCTCTTCTTCCATATGTATGTATTTTTAAAGATAAGGGTTTGTAGCTTCTTTCTTTCTAACTAGCCTAACTTTGGAAACCTTATTATGATTTGACTTCCAACTGCATGCAATAATGCGTAATATTTTCATCTCTAAATTCCGTAGTGATGAATCTATTAACTGTCTTAATAACAAGGAAACGTGTATTTTTTTCTTTTTACTGAGGGGCATTGTAAATGAGAGAAGATGCTGAGAAGGTAGAGGCCTAAATCTGCAAGCATACAGAAGTGCTCAGGAATGACATGTGTTACACGCTATGTGCACATGTGTTCGGCAAGTGTGAGTGCCTGCAGGTTGTGTGGCAAAATCCACCTAGAGTCTCGCTGTTCCAGGAAGACCTAGTCACATGACCCTGAATATTCCCAGCCAGAATCACTGCGTTACAATCTATTACCGTACTGATGACCTTTCCAATGCAATAAAAATCCACTAAATCATAGTCTTTGATAATTCAGGGTTATGTGGAGTTCAGGCTTACATTATGTAATAATGTGAGAACATACGCTCAGGTAAACATTTGCCTTCATCTACAACAACCTATTTCAGTGCTTTGAAAGCACTTACTCAGAATGAACCAAAAAACAAAACAAAACAAAAAAACAGAGGCCAGGAATTTAGGCTGGTATTTTAGTGCAATTAAAAATAATTTTCACATTTATTAAGACTGACCCTAATTGCCTACATTGTAAAACTTAAATGATGGAAAATATGCACTAAACTTAATTTATGATCCAGGACTTTCATTAATTCAGATTGACAAATCTCCATAATAATTCTTTAGTCATTTTCTTAAGTGAAACATGCAAATGGCTTTCCTGCTCAATTTTCACTGAGAAAAGGAGGAAACAGATTCTGACAGTTACATTTTTCCCCTTGAATATAAATGTATCTACAAAATGTCTAGGTAGATTATTTTATGAATGAATCAATGGGACCTTAACAAACACCTATAGATACAAATTCCACACACAGATCAGAATGCTTCTTTTCTAGATAAAATTAAGTAAAATTGTCATGAATGAAGCTTTTCACTTAAAAAATGGTTCAATTTAGTAATATATCTCTATTGCAACTCTGTATCTCAATGTTCAGCATAGAAAAAATTAACAGGCCTATTTGCCGCAATTGCCAATGTCCAAAATCACATAATCAAAAAAGGATTTGGATAGAGGTTACCTATAAACAAAATCACTCTGTTCTTAAGGTGGGGAAAAAACGCACCACCACCACCAAGACCTAACACAGTTGCATTGGCTACAGCCATCTTGCAGGGACAGGGTGACCTGGGCTAATTCTATATGTTCTATGAAGTTGCAAACAGTTGTTCTGAAATATTTACAAATCCTTAGAACAAGCTGTTCCTAACTCAAGGCCTATGTCTTAATCTTCTGTAAAGAAAAACAGAAGGCAGAGTCTAAACCCTGAGGCCAGAAGTAGCTCATATTATATAGCTTCCCTGTCCTGTCACTTTGATTTGGGTTGTTGTCACAGTTTTTGTTTTGGAATATCTCAGTCTCTACCAAGACTTCAGAACATTTAGATAACAGATTTTCAAGTTCACATGTTAAGTCTGTAGGATACAATGTTTTAGAAATGTTACTATTTCGTTAATGTGTCTCTGTACATCCTTTCTAGTTTCTTGTACCATTGTACCATGTTCTTATAAATGTTCAAGTGTATTTATGGAGCTAATTGAAATTGGTGTATTTATTGAAGCTAATATTGCCTAGTATTCTCATTCCTTTTAGAAAACAGAAAACTTTCTAATCCCATTTCTTAATGATCAAACTAAACTTTTCCTTTCTTGTATACAAAAAGAAACTTTAAAGCAACAATCTGAATTCAGGTACTCAGGGTCCACAGAATGGAACTTCTAGTCCTTGTATCCTTGAAATACAGGCACAATCTTTGCAAGTGTGTGAAAAATACACAAGATAATATACTTTTCATAAGATTTGTTAAGTCCACGCCCTCAAGTCTTATACCAAAATAATGCTTGTACTAGAACACTTCATGAATTACAATGCTCACTTACACTGATGTCCTGTGTTATACAGCTAAGTATGCATGGTGGGACCTGGCAACAGCGGTATCCTCACAGTGGCTGGGCACAGTCTGCTAGCTCGTTGATGAGTAGATGGCCTCCAGTTAGACCTGACCTTACCCTCAAGAGCTTTTGTATATGTTAGGCAAAGTCTGCAAAGGCCCCCTCTCTGGGCAGGCTTAGCTCCATGGAAGTAGCGCAGCATGTAGCTAAGGGAACACAGACAACTCCAGGCCAACAAAGCTTCCTAGCTGGACACTTTCATACAGCAACACAAGCTCCACACTGAGTTTTGGTCTCAACATAGATTATGAAAGAAAAATTCATCCGAGATTTCAAGCCAGACTTCATGGTGCATGCCTCCAGTCCTAGCTGGGCAGGCTGGGGCGTGGAGAGATTATAAGTCTTAGGACTGTTTAGGCAATATAGTGAGACCTTACAGCCAATGAATAAGAAAATAAAAAATGAATATAAGACATCATATCCCAGTGTCCTTGATCTATTTCTAAGTTAGTTCATTTCACTATCCCAGTTTGCATATTCCAAGTTACATAAAATTTTTAAAAATCCTATTCTGCTATATTAGTTCTATTTTCTTGCCTTTTTTTTTTTTAAGGAAGAAAGGGCTTGAGTTTAGATGGTGAAGACGTGGAGGAGATGTGGTCTTTGATAATGTTCTTAGATTGTTCCACAGCTATTACACATAGAACTTTGAAGTTGGGATTTTGCCACAATACACACATGGCAGACTATTATTAGATCTATGACCTTTTTTGGTCTAAATATTAAAGTAAATCACTAGGCCAAGGACTCAGCACAGCACAGTTAAATGTGGACAGTCAGCATAGTGACCATTGTCCCCATTGTCTTTGGACCAGTCAAATAAGCATCATCCAATTGGATCCTCTACAATTCATATTAAATGTGAAAGCCTTTCTGTAAAACATTAAATTCAAATAAGTATTGGAATCGCATTGGTGGAAATCTAATCAAAAGAAGACACCACCACCCTGCCATAGAGTGAAAATTACGGCAACACAACGGGAAGAAGTGAGTTTTTCAGATACTCACCTCCCTCTTTCCTCCCACTCTATCCCACAACCAGCTGCCATGCGTGAGAAATTAACTCCACATCGATGCAAATCAAAAGGGCTTTAAAAAGAAAATGGGTAAAAATATTTTGGGGAGCACTAGAGTTGGCAAATAATTCTTTTTTTTTTTTTTTGATTACTGCTTCAGGCTTTTAATATTATTCCAAAGAGTAACCCAACTTCTCAAGTTCACTTTTCTCTTTTCTGAACTAACATTTCTTTCATGTACTTTACTCACCAAATAACTTTCTATTGTTCCTGTATCTACTTTAAGCCTTGCTGTCTTTCTTACACTTATGTGTCCATCATTTCCTAATTTTTTTTTTATTTTTATTTTATTTTTCTTTTTAGTTACATTTTGTTAACTCTGTGTCCCAGCTGTATCCCGCTCCCTCATTCCCTCCCCAACCCCACACTCCCTCCCTGGTCTCCTCCCTGCCCCTTTCCAAGTCCCCTGATAGGGGAGGACCTCCTCCCCTTTCATCTGACCCTGTTTTATCAGGTATCTTCAGGGCTGGCTGCAAAGTCCTCCTCTGTGGCCTAACAGACTGCTCCTCCCCTGGGGTGGGGGTCAAACAGCCTGCCCTTGAGATCCTATTAGAAATAGTCCGTGTTCCCCTTACTTTGGAAAACTACTTGGTTACTGAGCTACCACAGGCCACATCCGAGCAGAAGTTCTAGGTTATATCCATAGATGGTCCTTGGTTGAGTGTCAGTCTCAGAAAAGACCCTGTGCCCAGATATATTTGGTCCTTGTAGAGCTCCTATCCTTTCCATATCATACTAACTTCCCTTCTTTCATATGATTCCCTGCACTCTGCCGAGGGTTTGGTTATGAGTCTTAGTGTCTGCTTTGTAACACTGGTAGTTAGAGTCTTTCAGATGCCTTTTGTGGTAGACTCCTGTCATAAGTTCAATGCACATCCCATTTGTCTTTCTAAATGAGGATTAATCACCTTCGCCTGTGTCCACTTTCTTGATTATCTTCTTTAGGTGTGTAGATTTCATTATGTTTATCATGTCTTGTAGGTCTATATAAGCGAGTATATACCAAGTTTGTCTTTCTCCTTCTGGGATACTTCACTCAGAATGATCTTTTCTAGATCCCACCACTTGCCTGCAAATTTCATGATTTCTTCCTTTTTGATTGCTGAGTAGTATTCCATTGTGTAAAAATACCACAATTTCTGTATCCATTCCTCCGTTGATGGACATCTGGGTTGTTTCCAAGTTCTGGCTATTACAAATAAAGCTGCTATGAACATGGTTGAACAAATGTCCTTGTTGTGTACTTGAGCAGATTTTGGGTATATACCTAGGAGTGGTATAGCTGGGTCTTGAGGTAGCACTACTCCTAGTTGTCTGAGAAAGCGCCAGATTGACTTCCAGAGTGGTTGAACCAGTTTACATTCCCACCAGCAATGGGGGAGGGTTCCCTTTTCTCCACAACCTCTCCAGCATGTGCTATCACTTGAGTTTTTCATCTTGGCCATTCTGATGGGTGTAAGGTGAAATCTCAGGGTCGTTTTGATTTGCATTTCCCTAATGGCTAATGAGGTTGAACATTTCTTTAAGTGTTTCTCTGCCATTCGACGTTCCTCTTTCGAGAATTCTCTGTTTAGCTCTGTTCCCCATTTTTTAAGTAGATTACTTGGTTTGTTGCTTTTCTGCTTCTTTAGTTCTTTATATATACTTGATATTAGCCCTCTGTCAGATAAAGGGTTGGTGAAGATTCTTTCCCAATCTGTAGGCTGTCTATTTGTTTTGATGACAGTGTCTTTTGCTTTACAGAAGCTTTTCAGTTTCATGAGGTCCCATTTATTGATTGTTGCTCTTAGAGCCTGTGCTGTTGGTGTTCTGTTCAGGAAGTTGTCTCCTGTGCCAATGAATTCTAGGCTGTTTCCCACTTTTTTTTCCAGCTGATTTAGAGTATCTGGTTTTATGTTGAGGTCCTTGATCCACTTGGATTTTAGTTTTGTGCAGGGTGATAAATATGGATCTATTTTCATTTTTCTGCATGTAGACATCCACCCTGGGCAAATAATTCTTAAATAGGACATAGTACTTTAAGTGAGAAAAAACATAAGTTATATCATGTCAGAGAGTTTGTTTTCATCTCTGGATATAATTGAAGGAGTGAAAAGGAAAGATAGAGAAAGAATAGGTGTATCATGTATATTCAATGAAGATCACATCTGAAACAGACAAAGAATTCCTGCTACTTAGTGAGGTAACTCAGTTTCTATCAGGGTACTTTAAAAATCTTAAAGTAATTGACCAATATATATTTGAAAAATGTGCTCAACCTCACTGCTCAGCATATTTTCACAAAGGAAAGCAGTGCTCACCAGAATGCCTAAGAATGTAAACCAGAATACATACTGGTAAATACACAGAAGCATTAGAATTCTCTGTCACATTTCCTTGCTACAGCCATTCTGGAAAACTGGTGTCTCCAAAAGATAAACCATATATAGAGCCTACGGCTGAGCAATTTATGTGTCTGCACACAGAGCAGAAATGAGCAGATATCTGTCACCCACTGTTTTGACATTGGTCAAAACAATTCCAGGGTTAGTCAGAGACCCCATCTCAAAAAATAAGGAGCACCTGAAGATGCCATTCACCATTGACTTGTGGCCTCCGTAAGCAACATTACACTTGTGCACATATACCTGCATTAGCACATACAAACATGCATGCTCACACACATACACACAAGCACACAAAAGGCACGAACAATACTGTGTAAATGCATGGCTCCATCTCACAAATATTGATCAAAAGATGTTAAATATCAGGGGTAGAGAGATGGCTCAGCAGTTAAGAACACTGGCTGCTCTTACAGAGGACCCAAGTGCAAGTCACAGCAGCCACACAGCTGCTCATAATCATCTGAAACTCCAGCTTCAGTGGCTCTGATTCCCTCTTCTGGCCCACTGGCACCAGACATACACATGGTAGACAGACAGACAGACAGGCAAATCATACATACACATAAAATTTTTAAAGATGTCAAACATTAAAAGAATGCATACTACAAGATACCATTTTATCAAGGATAATAGGAAAAAAACAAATTTATGATTTTAGAAGCAAACTTATTCTTGGACTGGAAGGAAAATGGCATGAAAGAGCCATAAGCGTGTCTTGCATTATTTCTTTATTTTATTGTTTTTACAATTTATTCATTATATATCCTGATTGAAGTCCCCTCCCTGTACTCTCTCCTTCTTCCCCTTCCTCAAGTCCACTGAAAGGGGAAGTTCTCCTCTGTCATCTGCCCATAGTTTATCAAGTCTCATCAGGACTGCCTGGATCCTCTTCCTCTGTGGCCTGGTAAGGCCGCATCACCAGGGGCAAGTGATCAAAGAGCAGGCAACAGAGTTCATGACAGAGACAGCCAGCAGGAGATAGAAGCAGATGCTGAGACTCAGCCAAACTTTGGGCAGAGCACAGGGAGTCTTATGGAAGAAGCAGGGGGGGGGATAGAATACAGAGGGGACAGGAGCCCCACAAGGAGACCAACAAAGCTAAAAAATCAGAGCCCAAGTGGTCTTACAGAGACTGATGCACCAACCAAGCACCGTGCATGGAGAGGACCTAGACCCCTGCTGAGATGTAGCCGACTGGCAGCTCAGTCTCCATGTGGGTCCCTGTAAGGTCTTGCATCATTCCGACAGTGTTTCATTTCATCACCAGGGTGCAAGATACAGACACTTTCCATTTGATTTGCTCCAGATGCTCAGGAAAGTGGCTAGTTTAAGTGGTAGAGCATTTGAAAAATGGCATCAGAGCCAAGATGATCACACAACTGTAGTAAAGCAGACACTACAGTGACAAGAACTGGGAAAACTTGCTGAGAGACTTCCATAGTCCTTGGCAACCAGCACAAGAGGCAACTAGAAACATTCTCCTTCCAAACACCCTGGCAGAGACAGAGACTTCTTAAACTCAATGAACTTCAGACCATGGAATGTACACACAATGCCCAAACAATCCGAAAGAAAAATACCTCTAGCAATGAAATACAGATTGTGTACTGAGTTCCGCTCTAGCGCTGTCCCTATGAGGAAACCAAGGGACAGAGTGGCCAAGCATTATTTGCAGCCATACACAACTGTGACGAGTGGCCTGAGCTGGACATCTGGACTACTTACTTAGTTAATTAGCTTGAGTTTGAAGAACCAAGTAGGCTCAAATTCAGATTTGTACATTCCATAAATTAAGTTTGAGCATGAAAAGTGAGGATGGTGGGGGTCTTGGGGCTGACTGACCATAAAGTGTCAAAAGCCACAAAAACTAGAGTCCAAGAACTGGCTAAGCAGAACTTCTTAGCACTTCCTAGTGATGATCAACCCCATCAATTCACATAATTTCCTCAGCCTCCAGCAGCTATGTCACAAGTTTTGTTGTTGCTGTTCTTGTTGATGTTGTTAAGATAACTTCAGAATTCCCACAGGAACTCTTTCTCTCCTAAGAAAATCTATTGGCCTGGGAACGCATGGCGCTCCCAAGGCCAACAATACTGTATTAAAGAGGAAAGGAAGCGTTCCCATCACTTGAAATTCAGAACGTATGTGCTGCTGAACTAACCTCCCTTTTGTGTACACTAGACTCAAAAAGCTCAGTTAGAATCACCTTCACAACAGAGAAGAATGGTGTGGCTCAGGGCAAGGCTTTCCTCATGCGAGGACGAAGTATCACAGCAGCATCCTGACTCTGTGCCGTTATTCATCTGGACAAGACACCTCTTCACCAAGACTGCCAGGAAGCACAGGCTTTATAGCCATAATGAATTTCCTTCGGGTCTCTGTTTTCTCCGCGGAGGACAGGAGGAAAGCGTTCATCTCACCAGGCAGCTTATTAGGATTAGCACTGAATGAGACACCACAGAATGTCAGGCCTATCAGTTACTAAACACGCATCATACAAACTTTGTCTTTGCGAGAACCTCTGCTCGGCATTTGTCATCCACCTGAATAATTAACAAGTACATGCTGCCTGCCAGCAGCGTAGGGAATTAATTTCCCCTGATTACACGCAGATCACGTCCATGAAGACTCAGACCACACGCACACCACACTCTCGCCTCTCACTGCTACAGGTAAGGACCGCACTGTGAACCGTCCGCTCTAAGATGATTTAGAACTCAGGACTGTCAAGTTACCAAGAGTGTATTGCGTACATTTTGATGGTTGCTTGGCATTCTGCCCTCACTTATTCAAAGCCACAGAACTTCTATTAACTACTTTTCTGCCATTTTAAAATAAAAATCTAAATTTTATTTTTAAAATAAAAATAAAAATCTTCTACTCCTATATGTATGTGTATATATATATGTGTGTGTGTGTGTGTGTGTGTGTGTGTGTGTGTATATATATATTCACTATTTTTTAAAATTGGTGTGTATAACTAACTGCACATTATGAAAACCAAGCTCATTGAAGTTTTCAGCAAATAATCCATTTCAGGACAAAAATAACACCAGTGGTAAACACAGCAGAACTGAACCTTGAAACAAGTATCAGCTTGACAGGGACTTACATACATAATTATGACTGCAATGGAGTCGGACTCCTAATTTCATGTGAAATCTACAAGATAAAAAGTGCGGCTAGCAATGGCGAGGGAAGATCGATATCATAACCTAAATTCTTCACAGTTGAACTTTTGGGTGGCCAGGTCTAGACAGAAATGAAAATTTGTTGAGTACATCTTTTGAAATGCCTGCCTTCTAATGGTTATTTCTCATCTGCATCGTCAGTTCTATAATGATAGAGACTATTTTTAGACCTTAGTTAAAAGTTACTAGTGTAACTCGTAGCTGATTTTTTTCCCGAAAGCGTGTAATTTTTAAGGCTGCTGTCCAGCCTTGTCATGAGGGGCAGTTGTTACCGTGCTCTGAGCATCTCCCATGTACGTCCTTGCTTCAGTGCAGCCTCCCGTGGGTACACACTGCTGGTGAACATGGAAGGAGTGAGACTCCGGCTGCACGCAAAAGCTTCATAGGCGTGTGCAGGCCACTGTGTCCAGCAGCGCTTCCCTTATTCTAGCTGATGGCAGCACTGGGCACCTGTTAAAATGCACGCTTCCTGTCGTGGAAGTGAGTCATGTTGAAAGGCTATGCCATCGTCAAAATCACCTGCTTCAGACAGAACTGCTGGGATTTTACTCCTCGTTCCGTGAGATAATTCAATCCTTTTCTCGAAGATCTACTCAAGTATGCACAACTGTTTAACAGATTTGTATTTAAATGTATAGTTTCCCTTCTACTATTATTAGATCAATGTTTAGAACCACTGTCTTCTACAGTTATTGGGTTTGTAAAGTTATGACTTGTGAGCCTGTTTTAACACAGTTAACCAATCTGAATGCATCATTTGGACATAAATCTTTCTTAAAGACTGTACAAAAGTGAGGTGGGTTATGCTTAGCACCGTCCAGCACTAATATGATTATCTGTACAGAAGTCATTAATAATGACATCGTCAGAAAACAAATATCCCACACAAAGCTAATTTGCTAGGTTTGACTTGATTTACTTCTAGGGGAAATGTGAGGCTTGGAATTTTTTAATTTTAAAGTATATCTGAATGGAAAAAAAAACTTTGTCTAATACCATTTACCCATGTTCTCATAGCATGGTTAGCATTGTTGTCACTCACTGAAATTTAAATTGAAAACGCTTGGCTTCGTCTGTAGCCTGGAGACCTAGATCTAACTGCAGTCCCTCTATCATGAGGCAACTAAAATTGAGGCCTTGGCCCCGTCCTCTAGGCTCTATTTTCAGACCATGCTAGAATCCGTGCAATTCACAGAAGATCAGCAAATTAAAAAGGATGACAAGCCTTTCCTACAACTTTTCTAACTCCTACAATAACCCAGGATGGATACCTGTGCTCGCCAGGCCGGGGTAACAGGCCAGATAGAAAGGAAGAAGAGGTTATATTTCACTAAAGAGGGTTGAAGGAAAATGAGAAGAAATCACCCAAGGTCAAACATTGGAATTCATTTTAAATCAGAATGAAGGCAGGCTTGGTGCAGAGTGGGGGAAAGCTTGATGCGCTCCATCCATCTCACCGATTTGCTCCCTCCTTTGCCGTAGGTTACATGCACAAGTCTGCGTCTTAGGTGTTAAGTTCCCCTTCTTTCTCTACAACTGAGATGGTAACTCAGGAAACCCCAGCTTGGTAGCAGGCATCCTATTTTTACTGTGATCCTTTTGGAAACAAGAGGTTTCTATAGAAATTGCCGAACCCTGATCCCAAGTCCATCACAGCAATTAACAGTAACAGGAGGAGACCTTGGTGCAGCAACAAACAGGATCTATTTATAACGTGGTCCTGTGGCAACAGCTCTGGCTCCTATGTTGCTGCCCGTGCTTCTCAGCAATCCTATCCTCATGGAGACCAGCAGCCTAGGACTTCCAAATCCAGTGGAAGGTGCTCTGCTCCACAGCAGTGTTCCTGGCTGATAAGACGGAAGCACACAAACCTGAGGTGGCATACTTCCAAATCATTTCTATTATAAAATATATAAACCACATGGGAAAGTAAATTTAAGACATAACAGAACATTAGCCATAATCCAAACAGAAATGGTTAAAAGCTAGGAAACATAGCCCACATGATAGTTCATCAGGTAAAAGAACCCACCAGCAAGCCTGACGACTTGCGTTCCATTCCCCAGACCCACATGATGGAACAAGAACAGATCCTTTCTCACATGTCCTCTGCAAAGCAATAGCATGGCACATGCATGCATATGCACACATACAAACATACCATACACACATATGACACACACATACCACACACACGACACACACACCACACCCCCACACACATCACACGTACCGACATGATACATATAACACATACCATACACACACAACATATACACTTGACACACACACCATAAACACCACACACACACACACACATCACACACACATCACACATCAGACACAAATACTACGTACACACACATCACACACAAACACTACACACACATCACACACAAACACTACACACACACAGTTAAATAAATGTAAAAAAACTTAAGTTAGGAATCAAGAAGAAGAAACACAAATTGCATTAACTGACTAGAGCAATGCAACAAGGCAACACAAAACAAAAACAGAAACCTAAATCAACTAATATGCTCATTTAAAAATACCATGAGGATACTTTTTAAATTAAGAAATGACAGTTATGTTGAAGTTATTGTGTAAGACAAAGTAATTCATAGAAAATTAAGAAGTCTGGAGTTACTGCAGTCTTAACAATTACAAGAAGATATTAGTTCTAGGGAGACTTGCTGAACAGCTAGAAAAAAACACACCAAAACAATGAAAGTAAGAAAAACCCTGTGTACTAAGATGGCAAGGAGAAAAAAGGATGACATGATGCAATGGGTAAAGCCTGATTCTAAAACACGTGGCTTGGTCTCTGCCATGAACCTAGATCAACAGCTTATCTAGTCCTGAACCTCACATCAGGATCGGAAGTCACACACAGCATCTGAAATACTAGATTAGGAGCCAAAAATATATCTCCCTATAACATTTTCACAAAATAACTTCATATAAATACAATTAGAAAAAAGTTGAACCTTTTGAGTTTTAAATGAGAAGAATATAAAGGGACTGGTGGTTAAATCAAAACACAGTCTACATGCACTATGTAGTCAGTCAAAAACACCCTCAGTAATTGCTTAATCAAGATGCTCTATAACCCACATGGTCAACTAAATAAAGCCTCCAGTGCCCATTATATTGAAGAAAAGTGCACATCATTTTGAACATATAGTCATATGTCCGATCCAGGACGAGCATCTATAGCCTTCTGGGTGTCACAGAAGAGAAAGCATAATGACCTTGTTCCGGGAGCGTGGGGAGAATGTGCTTATAAAATATATCAAGAGACAATATGCTTTCCACTCCTAGGAGACTGTTGGTAAATCTTTTTTATGAGTGCACTACGAGGTGAATAATTAACACTTCCAAGTGAAAGTTGACTACCATCATAATATTTAGTCAATGAATTGTTACAGCTGAGTTTTAACTCACACGAAAGTAACTGTAATACTTTCAGTCATAATAATACTTCAACATAAATCTAAAATAAAAAATAATGAATTCATTTCAAAATGTCTTCTCATAGACCAAGGTTGGTCTGGGAATGTATTTTAATATTATTTAAAAAATGTAACAATATCAACATAAAATGCCTTTTCACAAAAAATTATATGCTTAATATTTTAAGAGTGCAATTTCTGTGGTACAAATCTACTAGGCAGGAAGAGGATTCTGCCTAACACAAGGATCTACACACCCTTCAGGTTAATCACAGAACTCGACCACTGAGCCTCTACAGAAAGACCCAGCCCATGTTCCATGCACCAGACAATTCCAGGGTTCCAGAGAGTTCCACAGCATGGCCAAGGACCCCCTCCCATCTGGAGCAGACTGTCATGATAAGTGCCAGACCCATCAACTTTGAGACAACTGCTTTGGTTTTCTCACCCTGCACGTACAGCTCATTGTGCTATACAGTGACACCTGTCACTCACAGTAGCTCACATGAAAGACAGAGGCTTCCCTCGGTACTGGGCAGGCTTTTTTGCTGCCATCATCAGTTTCACCACTACAAGGTAGGTTATTCACTCTCTAGAGTCAAATGATTCAAGGGTTTACCATCTTTCCTTTTCTTGCATATACCATTTCTTTGACAGAGGTTATCAATGATTCCCTTGCCTAAAGTTATCCTAAAAATACCAAGGAATGGCACACCTTTATTTTCATCAGTTATTATATACTCCATCTATGATACAGTTTTGTGAGGCAGCACTGACTTATCAACTATACCCTGTTAACTACTAAGCTCCTAACTTATAGAATATAACCCATTGCAAAATGGAGGTCTTATTGAATTGGGGTTTACCCACAAATTGTTGTGGGTAAGCGATGCTCTCATTCCAGTGCATATCTTACTTTAGACTTATCACAAGGCAATTCCCAGAATAGCAGAAGTACACCTGACTAGACCTTCAATATGTATATAATAAGGTAGAGAAAATCCTGGCATTTTTTTTTCACAATTTATTGGCAGCACTAGAGGGACACATAGATTTCTCTTTGGGATAGGGGAATTGAAGATAATTTATGGATGAGCTGCTGGGTGGGAATGGGAGAATCAGGTGGGGAAAGAGAAGGGCGATGGGGTTGAGGGAGAGAATGTGGGGAGAGACAGCTAGAACTGTAGAGCACAGTGAGGGTGCTACAGAAACCTGGTGTAATGGAAACCTCCGAAGATACATAAAGGTGACCCTTCAAATAACGAAGGAGATGGACCCCAACCGGCCATCTCCTGTCACCAAACCAGGCTTTCAGGACTGGGACTGGGTTGCATCCAATTGAGTTGTTGGCCGAAGAGGTCCCATGGAAATCCCCCAAACAACTCGGGCTGTTGCCAAGACAATAGGTTGCTCTTCACAAACTGGCAGCAAGGCCTCATTGCTGAAGTCAACGCCCACCCATCCCCTTGAACATAAAAAGGTCAAGCTGGTGCCTACATTGAACCATCACTCCTATATTCTAGTTTCTTTGGTATAATAAGGTACTGCGGGTTACCAAAAGAGAAATATAAACACTAACCCAGCCACAAACCTTTTCCTATATAGTGCTGTCCTATCTGCAAAGTATGCTAGCGCAATGGTGACACAGAGCTCGTGGGGGCAACCAGCCAGTACCTAGGCCCGCTCCATGAGATGGAGCCCACAACCAACACTGTTTGAGTGATGAAGAAGCAGAGACCAGACAGAGAGGAGAGCTGGGGTAGAATCAGATACCACTAGTCTCAAAAAATAAAAAGTAGTGATAAAATGATTCTTGATGGTATTCTGATACACTTATAGATCAGTGCCTCATTCAGCCACCACCAGAGAACCTTCTCCCTGCAGAGGATGCAAACAAATACAGAGATCCATAGCCAGGCATTATACAGAGAGAAAGCGCAACCTTGGAACATAGGCCTCTAAATGGGATGTCTCCATCAAATCCTTTCCCTCAGAACCCAAGAAAGCCCAAGGAAGAAGAAGCAGAAAGATGATAAGAGAGAGAGGAAACGAAGGACCAGAAGAACAAGCCTCTCTAAGCCAAAAGAGCAACACTCGTAGGAGCTCACAGAGACTGAAGCAGTGGGCACTGTGCTTGCACCAGCCCTCACCAGGTCATCTGCGTTTACAATATAGCTCTCAGCTTGGTGTTCTTACAGGGCCCTGTGCAGGCAAATGAGGCGGTCTGAGTCTGTGCCTTCTATTTGGCTCTTTTCCTTCTGTGGTTCTTTGTCCAGCTCTGATGTGGTAGATTTCATTTAAACTTCCCATGTTTTGTTTTGTTATGGCTTGTTGTTATCTCCTAGAAGCCTGCTCTTTTCTAAGGAGAGACAGAAGAGGAGTGGATCAGACAGGAGGGGAGGTGGAAGGGCCTGGTAGGAATAGAGGGAGGGAAGATTGTAATCAGGATATACTGTGTGAGAAAAAAAAGTGTTTTTTCAATAAAAGTGGGAAAAGAGACCGAAGACATTTGTATGTCATATTTGGAAGTAAATGAACTATTTTTGGTTTAAGTTTTATATCAAAGGTAAGCAAACATAAGGCATAGTTTAGTAACCTGGGAGTCCACTTGGCTTGGGGTACATACACACCTCTCTTCTAATAGTGCATTTGGAAGCCCAACATCCTATCTACCCGCAACACACACACACACACACACACACACACACACACACATACACACACCTCTAACAAAGCACTAAGTAGTCCGTTGCCAACCTACCAGGCCCTCACCTTCATTGACTTATATTCATACCCATCTCTGAACAACTCAACAAGTTTTCCCTTCCCTCATCATTTACAATAAATGGTTGTATAACTCAGTCTATCGAAATCAAGATAGAGAACCGTCTAAAGTATGCCCCTAGTAACCAAGGTCCTCCTTTTCTTTAACCCCATTAAGGAAATCCCCAGACAGACACTGGCAATTGAGTAGTTTCTTCACTCATGTGGTTTTCTGTCAGTCGTGGCATTGTAGTCCTTGCTAATCTGTACTACTGTTTCATTTTGATTAACATTTCTTTGTAGTCTTTATTACACTTTGTGGCTTTATTTCACTCTGGGATAAGATGCCAAGCATCTAGAGACACCTGGTCTCGCTGCCAGCCACCAATAATATAAACATACTGAAGATCTCGCTCTCCGGGATGTAGTTCTTACTAGAACTTCTATTGTCTGGGAAAGGATCTGTCTTACAGTAACTGAACCATATAACCCCACACACATAACTGCTTCTTTGGGAGCTCTCTTGGCACAGCTTTCAACACTGAGTTACTAAGAGTTGAGACAATGAAGAAACTGACAGCATAAATTCCAGGTCTGAGAACTTGCAGTGGTCTTCCAGGAAAAAAACAGGAGTGTGGATCCCATTCCTTCCCTAGAGCACGTGTGGTCCTGTTGCACCTTCTCACACTGGGGAGCCCACAGGGTGCTGTGCTCAAGGACAGACTCACTGGGAAGCAAGTCTCAGACTCCTTCCTGTCTTATAGGGCCCACTAACTTTCAGACATGGCAACTTTATCTAACAAACACACGAATAATGGATAGAAAGAAGTACATTTTTAAAAGCATATACAGCAAAAAGCTTGCTTACACTGCACCCTGACTCCATTTGTCCTGTGTGGGGTCTTTTCAGGGGAAATAGAACTGAATGGCAGCCCCAACCCAAATCTAAAGCACCATCTGTAAGTGAAATTACTACTCCAACTGCCTCTTTCTAGACGTCCAAATTCTCATTCGGAGTCCTCCAGAATAAACCATCAATCTCAAGTCTCTTCAGGTTGACACTCCAAGGAAATGCCAGCACTAACCAGCTAGTCCTCAAATGCTCAGAGGTCTTCTAAGGAAAGAGAGGAGATTCCGTACATAGCTGCCTTGCTTCCAGGCCAGTACAAAGTCCTCTGTACTCCTTTTTTGATCCAAGCAGGTCTTTCCAGACTTGTAGACTTGACAACAGTGCATGAGGGGTGTCAACATCAACACAGTGAAACACAGATGGTAGAGTGTATACAAACAACTAATATAAACAACTCTACTCTGCTGGAACAAGAAGCTTCAACCAGGTGGGACAAGGTCTAAAACAGCTTTTGTATCAAACTTCCAAGCGAAATCTTGAGAAAATGCACATTTCAGAGACCTTCCAAAGTCAGCTGGACTTTACCAGTTCCAACTATATGTGCCTTCCACCTGCCAGGCCTCCTCCTTTATTAAACTAGACCTTCTGTGGCAAACAGATCAAAATACTCTCACAAATGTCATTAGTTAAAGGAACACAAATGAGAATCCATCTTAAGCTTTTCAATTAGTTTCTGTCCCAGTTCTCATTGGGCTGTTTGGTCAGTACTAGTCAAATGCCAACTGTGTTGATAACACAATTTTCCTTTTCATGGATGCCTTAACAGTGCTTATTTCTCACTGGCATGACCAATCATTGGGGACAATTGATCTTTTAACAAATCTTTAAAGAGAAATCATTGCAAGTTTGGTTGTCTAGGAAAAAGTCCTATAAATCAGTCTATGGTAACAACGTTAGTCTGCCCGCCAGAGCATTCCATTTTGCTCACACCAGAATAACCCAAAATACACAAGTGTGCCCCAAGGACTATCACGAAAAGTAGCTCAATATAAATTGATTCATATACACCCAGAGCTGTAAAGAGGCTCCCTTATGAGAGTAAACAGCAAGTACTGACTGTCCTGCTAAATGATGAGTGAGAGGTAGATAGACCAGTTCACTACCCCTGAACCACAGCAATCTTGGATCCAGTTTAGATTCTGGACACAAAGTAGTTGAAGATAATTTAGACCAGGGCATCTGAATCTTCAGTACCCAGAGACTGTTCAAGTGAATGCGAGTCTGGAGAAGAGTGCAATGATGGTTCTTTTCACTTAGGAAGGAAGGCAGTGTCTACTTACACAAAGCAACCTCTTTGCAGAATGCTGAAATCACTTCTATTGGGATGCAGAGCAGCAACAGCAATGCCAGGCAGTGGACTGAAAGTGGGGCTGGAGCACCAGTTCCTGTTTGGCAGCTGGTGGCCTCACATGAAGGTAATGTTCTCCAGAGATAAGCTTGGGTGAAGTTGGCCTCTTTTCCTCCCTTAAACTGGGGAGATGTTTCAACTCTCACATCCATACGGACTGTTATGAGTTTATTTACAAGTTCTGAAGTGAGAGTATGATTCCTCATCCATGACTCCCAGACTGCTCCAGGGAGTCAGTCTCTTTGGTGTATATGCTTTAGGATCAGCCTTCTGACAAGTAGGATGGGGAAGTGTTCCTGGCACAGTTCCCTTCTAATAAGCTCATAGTACACACCGGCTCGTTAACAATGTACACCATTGGTAAAGAAGACCCCTGGGAGCTAACTCATTTTTCAAATGGCACTTATTAATAGCCTACAAGAGGTGCTGCGGGAGTAATACACAGACAGGGAACATTCAGGAGGAAAGGCACGTTCTCTCTGTTAAGCAGGCACCAAGGCAAAATAGAAACAGAAGCAAAGGGGAGACCGAAGCCTGGGCAGGGTGCAGCATTGTGGCAGGGTGCTCACCCGACATGCTCAATGCCCTGGCGTTGATCCCCGCCAAACAACAGCTTAGCAGCTTCTTGATGCACTCCCTGCTTGTATGTAACCTCTTCGCTCAGACCACGAGGCTCACATTAGAAAGTAACCAGGGAATGCCCAGTTTTGCTTCAAGACTTTTGCTCCTCTCATGTGGCTCTCTCACTTTGAACATTTGGCAAAGGCCTCAAAACTTCTAGGTGAACTCAAAACTTTCATTTTCTTCAAGGAAATCTCTCCAGCTTCTGATTCCATCTTCCTCTGGCCTGTACTGTTCTTACTATGGGAACATTGACTGTGACACTTGTCCCCTATCCATTGGTTATTTCTCAACCATCTCATAGATTGGGGTCTTGCTTCATTCTTGTAAACTAACATTAGAAGAGAACTATATGCTACGTTCAGAAACATTGATCCTTAATAGAAACCTTCTCCCCAGCAAGAATGTGCAGAATGTTCTGGTGAGTAAGAAACATGTTTTTTAAAGTTTGGAATTATCCCCTTTCGGCAGTGATAAACACACAGGAAGTACTCAGTGCTTGACTGTCTGAAATGCAGACAGTGCAAGTCAAGAATTCAGGGAGGCAAATGTGCAAACAGAGAGCACAGTGGCTACCTGGAGAACAGGGGAAGGAGAGCACTGTGATGTGACTCTTTCTTACCACACTACACACAAGTGCTCAGGTGTGCTAATCTGTGTCCTCAGGTGCGTGGGCAACCCCAGCACCAGCCAGGCTGTGTTTGTGCCTCACACAGAAGCCAGGCCATCAGCAGAGGAAGAGCAGCTATATGTTTTCCGAGGTGATGGAGTCACTGCGAATGCTAGTTTACATAATTCTCAGTTACTTTCTGATATCAAACCTAATTGACCCCATACGATGCCTAACTCCAGAGCCACTTTAAATTCTCCAAATGTTAATGGCATAAGAAACATGAAAACTGTGATACTGCATGCTGTGTTACCCATATCTCTATGTGAATTCTCTTGGAAGGAACAAATACTTAGAAATAATTTTTGCTTGTTGAGAATTTCTTCCCACTGTACCTTAAATGGGGACATGTTTATCAAGTATGTTATACTAAAGCTATTTTACTCAAGGAGAAAATTTCTCTCATGCACTCTTAACCATTCTGCCACTTCTTAAGCTCCATCTTACTTTCTAGCATTTATGGGACAGTTGTGGCTTACGTGCTGATATTCACCTTACCGAGTGACCCTAAGTCAGTTACAGTACTGGCACCTGTCCAAGAGGAATCGGAAAGCCAATCAAATACAAGGCCCTCCAAGTTGGAAAGACAGCAGAATGAGAGCCTCCTCCACTTTATTTCTAGGCTCAAAGTCAGAATTCCTTGCCTATTATTAAATAAGTGGTCAGTGAGCTCCATCCTGGGGAATAACGCAAGGCTCAGCTGACACACCCCGAGGCAGCCAGAGTTGCAGCTGCAAGTACCAGAACCGCACGTATTTTTAATAAAGAGTCTGGCAGTGAAAATAAATTATCTATTTCACGCAAACTTGAGCCAAAGGGGGGGAAAAAAAAAAACAACTGCAATGTTTCAGCAAGGCAGCCCTGGCTCCCTTTAAAACATTCTTTAAGGTGCTAGAAACTGTAATTAAATCAGGTCCTGAAAAGTGTTAAGCAGAGGGAAAGTGTTAATTAGTAAATTAGTAAGGATGCCATTTTGAGACGGAAAGGCTTTCTTTTACACTTTTAAACATTTACAAAACACAGTTTCTTGTTAAGGTGCAATTTGGAATATTTATGGAAACTTGATTTTTTATGTTTTCTTCTAAATAATTCATATCACTTTTCACCCAGTGAGTTCAGAATATATGCTTCCCCACACACCACCCCAAGTTAAAAAAAAATGCAGAACACTATAAAATGAGCCATCCATTACACAGAAAACATAAACCCAGAGCGAGGAAGCACATCCTTGGCTAGAGCTGACATGGATGGCGCGGAGGGTCTGTGACTGCCCGCGCCCCGTGTCCTCGCACGGCTCACGCCGCCATCTAAACATCGCTCTCTCAGTCAGGCCTTTCTGGCCACACCACAGCACTCCCCACCCCTTTGCATGTCTCTCGCTGGTCCACCTGCAACCTGTCTGAACCTCAGTCACATAAACAGACCTTTACATGTCCGGTCCACCGCCGGATTCCTACCAGTGCCTTGTTCCTAGTGGATACTTGAAACGCTTATTACATGAATATATATTCCACTGCTTCCTTATACAATACACCTATAATCCTGGATGGTTTTCAGAAAACTGCTGTAGAACTAAAGTCTCCACTCCAAAAATTCATTCTTGTGAAGTTATAGATATTTAAAAGAATAAATATTCTACCGTATATATTCAGTTGAAAATGCATTCTTGTAAGTAACACATTGCTTTGGATTAATCAGATAAAGATGAAAGTCAAGAATTTTGCCAACAGTGTTTCTTTCTGGCATTACTCAGTTATGCCTTTCAGCTTAGCATATTGTATATGAAGGATATCTTGTTAAAACAACTGTTGAAGGCAAGACATGTCATATCAGCTATACTCAGTACCCGATGGGAACACAAATGGCCCAGAGTCTATGCTAATATAATCTTCCTGCTCCTCCGTTTTGCTACAACAAAATCAGTTTTTCAGTGGCATGAAAGCCTTCACAGAAGCTCCATATTATCTATATGTCTTCCAGAAAGGAGGAGCGTTACTCTGTAAGGATTATGTGGAATCAATTTCTGAAGGTAAAAATTGTTAACAAATAGCATGAAATAACCTAGTAAATAATTCCAGTCTCTATCTGTCAGCTACTTGGTAGCCTGTGCTCCTGTCGGTGGGATTAGCAAATTGGCACCTATGGGAAGATAAAATCCCCAGCTAGGGAACCAGGTGGCTTCTGAGCAAGAAACTCTCTGTCTCCTAATGCAGGGCCTCCCACACTAGCCTCCCAGCAGCTTCCTAAGTCTCCTGTACCGTTTTCCTTGAAATAGGAGCTTTATCTCTTATTAGCTTCTGAGCATTATAAATTGTCCCATTATTAAAAAATTAAAATACCTTGGTTTTCAGGGTTTTTGATTGTTCATTTGTTTGTTTGTTTTATGATTGAAAGGAGTATTAGAAATATAAGCTATAAGGAATTTATATGAAGAAAATACCCCTTTCATAGTGTTTGAATTCTAGTGATAATTATAAATATCAAGTATGTGTTATGTACAAAATTTGGGTGATACTTTAATCACTTAAATATTTTAAAGCTCAATAGTCACTGTCATAGAAATATATAACCACAGAAACCCTTTTAAATAGAATAATTTTAATACTAAATTAAATCTTTAATACAATTCCATCTCTTACTATACCAATTAATGAATACCAATGTAGGCAGGTATTCAAATGCCAGAAATTCTTGAACTTAAAACTTTTACTTCTTAGGCAAAGTATATGTCTGTGGATTTAAAAATTGTTTGTTAAAGACTTACTGAATTCTTAATTAACAGTAGCGTTCATACACCGCCACCTCCCTTAACTAACATTACATAAACTAAATTAATGTCTACATAAGCTCTCTCCCTTTTCACCAGCAAAGTTGCACGATATTTAGTGCAACTGATGTCATTTTCTAAGCATTTTTAATCAATTTTAAAAAGTGGCTATAAAATGTATTCCTGTACCTAGCAGTTGGCTTCCAAGTGAACCACAGACACCGTGACCAGCCCTGTGGGAGGATGGGTACCAGTCAAACTCTAGTGGCATCAGTTTCTTGAGCTCAGACTCAAGGTGAGGAGGGTATGGGGGGTATTCCTTAGAAACGAAACTCCCAATGAACTTCACAATAATAAATACAAAACGAGAAACTGAAATGCCAATTCCAAAGACGTGAACACGGTTTGAAATGATGCAAGCTAAGATTCTAAATATGCTAATAGAGTGATGCCCCGTGCTGTTTTAAAGCACAGAGTTTGACCAAAAATGTAGAGCACCACAAAAAATATCCATAGTCTTGATAGTTTTAAGAAATAAAACACTGGATATAACAATAAATACGATAAAGATGAGCCCAGTCACAAACCATACAATATTTTTGTCATGATTCCTACAAAAAAAAAAAGAAAAAAAAAAGGTTTGGCCCCGGTGCCCCAGTAACCAATGTTATAAAAGATAAAAAACACTTCCTATGTAATGGGTCATCTCTCAGATGGGGCTTGTATAATGAAAGAAATAAAATTCAATACTTTAATTACAAGTTCTAAGGAAATTATTAAAGTAAGATTTGTTCCCTTCACCTAGATGGGAGAAATAAGATAATGAGAACAACTCCTAGAGTTCATAAACAACGGATCAGAATAAATTTATGATATAGACTCTCCTTAATGTGGTGGTTTTCAAATAATGAGCACTAACTACACATGCTCTTTCCACTATCACCAATCCCTGACTTAAAGTTTTCATATTTAGTCAACACTGAAATACGGTGCGTTTTCCTGCACAGGTGGCACCTTATTTCAAAGACAGACCTGAAGTTGATGCATTTGATGATCACCAGCTTCCACCTTTTCTGTCACATTAATGTGCATTTGTTTCTCGCATGTAACTGAAATTAACCACTTACCACATCGTGTGATTAACCCATCTATAGAACCGTTTTAGCTGCCTGTGAGCGCCCAACAATATCTCCAGAATTCTTTTTGGTGCTCTATCAATACATTAAAGATCTGCTCCCTGAACGAATCCTGCCAAAAAAAGTTGTCATCCTGTGAACTGCCGCCACCACACAGGACTCAGAAGAGCAACTTTCACACTCTGCAGTGTGTAAAGAATCTTCATGGTATGCACCAATCCTGCCACTCTGAGTTCACACAGAAGCCCATCAATAAGTCTTGAAGTCGTCTGTCCTTGCAGCCAGAAATTACACAGTCACAATTATCATTCGGCCTTTCCACTGTCCTCCTTCTTACACAGTCCATACAAACACAGACACCAAATAGCCCACATACTCCATGTTTCTTTGACTCCAGCATACAGTGTATTGGAAACATGCACAAGCCTATATCCACATTCCTTACTTCTTCATAGGGACACATCAGCTTTGTTCTCATCTAGTCAAACCTGAGCAGAAAAGCAGAAGCAGCCTTTCCCGGCCTCCATGTCATACACAAGCACAGCTCATTCGTTCCCATCTTTCGAGGTCAGCTTTAAGACTTACTTTCTTCAAGAATACTCCCTAAGTTCCCCCACAACAGATGTTGGCTTTCTGGACATGTAGAAAGTTGTGAGAATTAGGCCACTCTTAAGACACTCCCATGTCCTGTTTTGTCTCAAAACCATTTGTCAGCTCTCTATCCCAATTACGTTCCTTTTTCCAGTCATTATGTGTTCGCATAGTGTCTGCCCTTCTTGATTACACACCATCTCCATGCTACAGGATTCCAGGTGCCCTGTTCACCACCAAACACTGAGATGCTAAAGGAATACCTAGTGTTTGCCAGGCATTCACTGAATAATTAGGGAGTCAGTTATCTCCCTCAGCTGCCCTGAAACTTAACACCTGAGCTGCCTACAGCCCCCAAAGAGAGGTAAGTACTTCCTTAATAAATAAATATTCATACCAAAGACCCACCCTAGCAGTGAGTGCCAACTCCTCACACTATGAACGATGCTCTGCTAAGCTTGCAGACAGAAGCCTGGCAGGGTTGTCCTTTGAGAGGTGCTACCCAGCAGTGCCCCAAAACAGATGCTGAGACTCACAGCCAGACACTGGGTGATGCATAGGGTAATTGTGGAAAAGTGGGAGGAAAGAGAAAAGGACCCGGAGGTGACAGGAGCTCCACAAGAAGATAAACAGAGTCAACTAACTGAGGGTTGAGCCTAGGGCTTCGCACAAGCTAGGAAAGCCCTCCATGAGTGAACCACAGGCCTAGTTTCATAGACTGATTTTGAACATTGTGTAACTTGTGTAACGAAGATCAATTTCCAAACAAAATTTTAAATCTTTCCTTTTTAGGAGAAATGATTTTCCCATCAACCATAACTGAAGGCAAAAATATTACTACTTGGCACTGCTCATTAAGTCAGAATTATAACACTTTTAAAGGTTCCAATACATAATGCAGTCTTCAGAAGTTTGATAGAAACATGCATTTGCAGCCCTGATTAGTAGAACTACTTTATAATTTTGGCTTTATTCATATAATTTTTAGAATGAAAGAATTTTACATTTATGTATATATTTTGACTAAGCTATACAGGCCTAACACTTAAGCCACACATAAAATTAAGACACTGATCAAGAGGCTATACAGAGATTTTGTATTTTTATGGTTTGTATGTGCTAAACAAAAGCAGTGGAATTTGTGCAGCTAATTAAATAAACTCAAAAGCACTGCAATTATATATTGAAAGTGTCACAAAATTCCTATTCTTTACCCATTGCTCTAAAACGTATTTCCACTTTGGCTGTTTTACCTTGATTATTACACATCATTTTCTGACTGTTTCTATAGCTCAGTAGTTCTCAGCCTTCCTAAGCTGTGACCTTTGTGTTGTGGTAACTCCCAGACATAAAATTATTTTGTTGTTACTTCGTAACTATAACCTTGCTACTGTTATGATTCATGATATGAATATCTGATATGCAACCCCTACGAAAGGGTTGTTTGACCCCAAAGAGGTCATGACTCATAGGCTGAGAACCACTGCCATCGCTCGTCATGATCTAAACCAAAGGCTTTATTCTGAAAGGCTTAGCTTATAAAAATATTTCAGAATGGCCTCTTTGACCACGGGCTAGAATCTCCTAAGCATGTGTATACAAAGCTTACATCTTTGTCTTCTTGTGACCATGGAAGTGTTGGTCTGGAAATACTTTCCATTCAACACCACCCATGTCTTTTACCAAGCTTTATTCATATTCTCTTACGAGAACTCAAAATATTAACTGCTAATGGTAATGTTGTTCCTAATGATGATAAACCATTAATTTATCATGAGGTTCAACAGTTGGGTCAGAATCACTTGACAGCAAGTCAACTATGGCCACTCTTCCGGGACCTGTGTCATGTGGCTAAGCTGTACCATTAGGTAGCAAAGAACAACCTAGGAAAACATAGAGAGGCAAAAATTCCTTCTTCCAAACACACTAAAACAAAAAGTTCACTCTCCCACTGTCATAACTATATTATAGACTAGACAAAGGTATTTGAACATGTGCAAAAAGATAAGAATATACATACATTTACAGACCACATTTTTGTCATAAACCTACTTTAATAGATTTCTAACTATATGCTACAAAGTACACTTTAATCATACTTGGTAAAATGCTTTTCCCACCCTCATGCTATGCTAAAACAAACAAACAAACAAAAATAAATAAATAAATAAATAAATAAAAACAAGTATCAGTTAGTTTGTCCCCTGAACTGCTGCACCTGTCAAACATGACATTAATGCGGCCCCAGGTACAGGAAAAAAAAATAGAAGCCTAGCTTTCTAATTCAGCCTGACCCTCGCATCACTTACTATGTCCATGAGTGACGGAGCTGTTCAGACTTCACGCTACTTTAATGATCCACAAAGTTAATCCGAACAGCTCTCCTGTTCAATGTTTGCCTGATACTCATTGACAGCCACTGTCTGCATTCGTGGCCACATAGGAGGCATGAAATGGGTCCAAGAATACTGAGTGCAGACAGAATTTGAGTGCCTCCCTCAAGTGCCAGGCACAAGGAACACAGAATAAAACTGCTCTTCAAAGTCCTCTGATGCTAAGAGTCTGCCTGAGTTCCAGAGCAGCAATGCATGTGCCTTCCTAGATTGGGAGCCAAATAAGTTGCTAGTGATAAGAGGGATAAAGGTGACAACAACTGTGCTCAAATAAAAGATGGGAAAGAAAAAGAAGAAGAAAGATATTAGGCATCAAGGTATAAACATGGAGGGAAAACAGTAATTTCCTGTGTTAGGGCAAAAAAATATTATCCCCTCTCTGATGTGATCTCATCGCTTTTATGTACTAGAAAAGTCATATCTATCCTGAAAATGATTTTTCTCATTTTAATACACATTCAACATTTTAAGCCAAAAATAAGAAAACACTAATATTTTTATGTATGAGATACTTAAATGTTGTTTGATAGTCTGTCAATCAAATACAGCCAGAAAGGATGCTGACCAACCTCCATTACCATGGCCAGCAGGAGGCAGGGAACAGACTGATCACAATGCAACCTGTTATCTTTCTTCTGTGGACAAGAGAGCAAAACTCACTGCAGGAGCATGTTCACACTTTAGCCTTGCATCTCAGTGGGTTTGGAGTATGGACGGCTAAGGGGTATGTGTGTGTGAGGACGGGTCACTCCAGATGTAAGATTTTCTTTCAACAAAAATTTCCCTGAGAATCTACTTCAGAATGGAAAGCAGTAATTGAGTACCAAGTGTGTGCCAGATACTACTCTGATGTTCTGGTAGTTAGTATGTATGAGGTCTCGTGGTAAGCCCTGGAAGACTACAAGAAAATACAAACAAGAACAGAGAATGTGTAACATGTTCAAGATGAACCAGAAAATTCAGAATAAATGTAGGGCTTGCTATCTCAACAGAGCCTGGACACTCGCCCACACACTGTGGAACCCCAGCTGTCACCCTCCAGCGAAACAGTCCCTTCCAAGGAGACTTTCAAAGAGTGAAGGGTGACCAAATGCATGATTTAACCGTATTGCTCATAGACACTCTAGTACTATCCAACTCTTCATCTTTTAAGTTTGTGATCTTGAAGAATAAACATGCACATATATAACTGAATGATGAATATATGTGAAAGAATAAATGATATGTTGGGGTTTAAACTTGAATTTAATCTTGATTTAACTTTTCTTTCATATTCTTCTTCATCTCGTCTATCAGAAAACCAACTTTGCCTTTAAAAATATCTTTCCCAGACACAGGTGCACATATCTTTAATCCCAGGACTTGGGCAGAAGAGACAGGCAGATCTCTATGAGTTCAAGGCTAGCCTGGGTCTACACAGTAACTTCTAGGCCAGTCTGCATAGTGAAACCCTGTCTCAGAAGATAAAAATAAAAATAAATGAAAATTAGAAATAAATAAATTTAGTTTCAGGTTAGCCAAGGCTATATAGGACTTTGTCTTTTAAAAAAAAGAGAGACAGAGAGTGTGTGATACAGAGTAATAGAGAGAGACAGAGAGAGAGAGAAAGAAAGAAGGAAGGAAGGAAGGAAGGAAGGAAGGAAGGAAGGAAGGAAGGAAGGAAAGAAGGAAAGAAGGAAAGAAGGAAAGAAGGAAAGAAGGAAAGAAGGAAAGAAAAAGGAAGGAAGAAAAATAACTAAAGAAAATAGTCCAAGTTCTTCCCACCAGTTCTTCTATATTTACAGCATGATATTGAAACTATGACTGGAGGCCCCTGCCCCCATTCTTGTCCCCTGCGGATATATTCAGCTGGCAGCCAGGCTCACGTTTATTACAGGGCCTTCTGAGGCTTACCAGCTTTCAGTGTACTGAAGAGACTGCACTTGCTCATTTACACAATGCACACCAGCTCCTCAATGATGAATACATTAGCAACTCTTCAGCTTCAGGGCCTTTCCACCAATGCTCATCATACCTTGAACGTTTCATTCTGGCTAGCTAATTGCCCATCTCAGTCATTTCCTTATAGTGGTTGCCCAAATGCCATCTTTATAACAGGGCCAGCCCACCTCTGCTCCAGAAGGCCTAACTCTTCCCTAACTTGTTTCTGCCCCATGGCCTCAACCACTATCTAAAACACCGCATTCTCCTTCATTCTTCAGGCTTGGTGTGCGCAGCCTAGTCCAATGCCACCTAGCCTTGAGCACAAGGATTATTAAGTCTTTGTTCACTAGAGTGTCCCATACAATACTTCCTTCTTATCGAAGGTACTCAGTCAGCATTTAACTAAGAGAGAGAAAAACCACTGTGGATGAAATTAGAGAGGCTTCACAGAGAAGGAAACAAAGGCAAGAAGCTAGTGTCTGAGTTGTGGCTGCATCCATGGACAGACACTGCGGCAGCCTGTGGAGGCCAGACAGCAAAGGGGACTGAAGGAGAGCTAGGAGTGCTTTGAACCGTTAGCTGAAATTCTAGATACCGTGTGTAAGAATGAACAGTAACTCTGAGCAAGAAGGCAGGTTGAAAACAACCCTGAATCTGGTAACTCTGTGTAAGGTATCCTGGAAAGGAAGGGGAGCTGTGCACTGGTTAGCATAAAATACTGGATACCTGGGATCAGAGTATTTATCTGTCTGCACCAAGTAGGTCAAGAAAATAAATGAGACTAATTTGGAGTTTGTAACAATCTAGGGATGAAATGATGCCCTGAATTTGGAAAATGTGAAAATAAGTAATTCCAAAGCTCTAAACAGGAGATTGGAGTCAAAAGAGGCAGAATGAAAGATAATTCCAGAAATGAGTTTGAATGACCACAAAAATTAAAGCAAGAGAAGTGCAAACTAGGAGATGAGCTTTCTGGGGAAGGTGTTGTGGTCTATTTCCAAGGAATGGTTACACTGTCATGTAGAAAACTTAGAGTGGGAGACCGGGAAAGTCTTGATTGACAGGCCGGCCTTGTCAGCACTTAGCCATGCCACCAGAGTTTGTTTTGTTCGATATACAAATGGATGCAACACATAGCACACCATGATGCTTTGAAGATCAATTATATATTTCCGTGGATGTGGATGTGCTTACAAACCTATTGGCTCTTATCTATGGGGGCTGAGGTAAAGTGGAATTTATGGAGGAATGCAGAGCCTAAAGATAAAACTAGAGTCTGGCAAGAGGCAGCTAAAATCTAGGCCCCATCTCACTTTGTGTCCTCACTGTGGTGTAGACTTTAGAGGTGTTCCACATCAAAGGAACTGTAGTTCTTAGGCAGGCATGTATAGTGTTACAAGAACAGGACGCTGGCCAGGTGGTCTTTAAATGACTTATACTCAACAGGACGGGCCTGTCCTCCTCTGTAGGGAATCCTGATTCTTCCTAGGGTCTTGCCTTCTGCAGACAGTTCTAAACAGAGCAGCTTTTAATAGAGAGCAACGTGTGTCTGAAGTAAAACATCATTCTGCTCCAAGGGCCAGGGTGAAAGGCTGCAGACAGGATTCTCATTCTCTTCTCTCCTCTCCATCCTTCCCTTTCTCCATCCTTTCCTCCTTCTCTCCCTTTGTTCCCCAATCCTCCTTCCTTGCTCCTTCTCCAATGTATCTGAATTCACTAGATTGTGCCTTATTAGCTGTGTGAACTAGCAAATTGAGTTCTTTGAGCCTCCACATCTCCCAAGCACAAATCAGAATATTACCTACTTTAAGTAGCACAAGCAGATCAATTACAAAAATGCCTGAAAACCACAGAATACCGTTTGCATCATGCTAGTCTCTGTTCTTCCAGCACCATCCTCGTCTGTTGACATATATGGGAAACCAGTCAACACAGCCATGAAGGTGGTGAAATTCTCCCCTAACGTCACTTGTCTGTTCATCATCACTGTGTGCCTCCTCACTCCAACACTCCCCTCACCAAAGTGTGGGGATCGAAAGCCTACCACTGCCACAGACCCCAGTTAGACTGAGGACACCTGAAAAGTTTCTCCAGGGGATGAGGCCCCAAGATGCTGCACCTGTCCCTCCTTATTCCCCGCAGGAAGTCCCTGGGAGATCAGGCTGCTTCCCCAAAGCAACAAGCCTCTGCCACTGCTCTAAGCGCTATCTTCACCAGGACATCCAAATGCCCCCAACACACACATGACAGGAGGCTTTGTACCCTATGGAGCTGTGCTGACTCAGTTTTGCCCTTAAAAGTGTTCTCTTAATGGAGCTGAGAGTGGAAATGAAGAGAAGAATCATCAAGAGGTTGTTTGTGCGATTCCAGTTTCAAGGCAGGACAGCACTGGACTGTGATTCACCAGAAGCATCCCTGACAGGAAATCGCCAGACAAATGGTGCTGCGGTGAGAGGTTACATCCGTAGAAATGCAAAAGTAAGGCAGCAACAATTAAAAGCTAGAGAGGAAGATAGCATGGTAACATGTGTGGGCAAGCAAAAGACTGAGGCCTGAGGGACCTCTGCAACTGTGCTGAGTGAGGGCAGTGGGAGATTAGTTCTAAAAATATTGCAGTGATGGTCCATTTTGTGACATAAACCTCAAGCACCAAAGAATTCCCCATTCTGTGTATTTCACAGAGATCTCAAGCTTGCTAATGGGAAACCACCAAAGCAGCGTTCTTCACTTTCTGGCCCACCGGCCGAAATCCTCAAAGCACCCACCCCTCTCCTGGCTTTGAGAACTAGAGCTAAGCATCTCAATAAACAATACACAGAATTCTTTTTTTCAGGAAGCCAGACAGTGGTGCCTCAGAGCTGGCCGGTGAGAGATCGGGTTTGTACAGGAGCCAAAACTTGTCAAGTAACTTAGCAGCTACTGTCCTGCATGTGTGTCTGGATTTTATGAGGGCGTGTGTTCCTGCAACCTGCCATGCCTTTCTGAGCAGCACACACAGCCTCCTGCAGGATTTCCACACTTCAATACTGGACTATCTCTAGATGAAAATAATAGTGAGCTGGCAGAGAAAGACTTTTTTTTCTGCTGCAAATCTTCTCACTAATCAGCTTATTTGTGGTTCTTGCCAGAGGAATTTAAAGTCTCCCCACTCCAAAACAAGCAATAAATATCCAAATCATCTACACAAGCTACACTAGTAAAATCATCCCTGCAGATAACAGTTTCCATGCAGAACTTCACCACATGGCCTCTAGCTTCCCCTGCAAACTTAGCTCCAGAAACTTCCCAGATAATCCATTTGTGCATCCATGCACCAAAACACACCCACAAAACTGGGTGGTGCCAAAAAAGAGGCCAGGCAGATAGATGCACAGTCTCCACCATATGAGCGGCCGCCATCTCTGAGCATTACAGAGACAAATGGCTCTGCTGTCATTTTTCCCCTTGACTGGTTGCAGGAGCAGGATATACTGCATCTACATTTATAAAGAACTACTCCAAAAGAAAAGAAAAAATGAAAAATATGGGGTAAAAGACAACATTCGCCATATGATCATGGGGCTAGAATCAAGCCAGATCCACTTTCAGTCATCCACAGTAACGACCAAATGCTACCACATGAATCTGTGATCACAGAGTGAGTAGCTTCTCATTACAGAGTGGACGTAATTCTTTTCACTCTGATACATGAGCTAAGTCCAAAGATTCAATAAAAGGTATGCCTACAACACACACAAAAAAAGCTGCTGTTATGGGGAACACAACTTACTGCAACCACAGTTCACACATGACTACAAATTCCCAGCTACTGTTGACGTCTGAATACACATACATGGTATAGCTGCCCGTCCCTGAAACCACCTGTTGGGGACTGTGACCACAGTCAACACATTCTTTAAGGGGCTCTCTCTAGCTACATTCCTTCCATCATGCTTCCATCAAGCTATACCTACTTCCTGTTCTCAAGTTGGTGGGGTTCTACATCCTACAGGTGTGTCCCTAACGAATTACTTCCTAAAATATAAGTAGTCGCCTCTCTTATAATGAAAATACACTGCAGTGAAGTCAAGTAATATACTTTCCTTCTAAACCATACCGCCTTGCCTTGCATTGTTTTTTCTCTGGCATTCGACCACTTACAATTATGAGTGGTCTAAGACAGAGAAGTATGCATGGGACTCCCCAAGCAGGCAAAGCAGTCAGTTTAAGGGAGATTCTGAATGGACTACATAGTTGGGGAATTCTCCCTGATGTTTGCAAGTCAAAACAACTTCAAACTAACACAAGCAGAAGCTCACAGCCTTGCTTTCAAAGCCCAAAGTCAATGAAGCTGTGCACCCTTTTCTGCTTCCTTGCACAGGAGGCTTTGTGATTTCCCCAGGCTGTGCCACACCTCTGCCCCTGCATTCCTCCAGGCTCTCACAGGGTGACTGTCCTTCAGCATGATGCTGTTGCTCTCCTTTCCACAGCAGCGTCATCTGCTTCTACCCTTCCTCTGCTCTCCCATGCCTGCTTTGTGAAATTGTAGCATGCTACACCTGGAATGCCCACCTTTCACTACGCCTCTCCTGAAGCCTTGAAGCACTCTCGTTACAGAGGTCAGGTCTCACGTGCAGACAGATTCTAGGGAGTGCGGGACACTGAACAAATCTCATATTCTATTTCTAACTCTTTGATTCCACTTTATTGTCTGCCTCAAACACAACTGGCATACGTTATTCTAATGTAATGGAAAAGATCACATAATAGCAAGCAATCAAGCTAAAGAATTTGCCACCCCTTCAGCACAAGCGACCAGATATCTGCAGCTGCCTTATGAGACAAATACACTTTGTACTCCTTCTCTGGGCTGGCACATGACAGTGATTAGCACCCAGACACAACACAGCTATATGACTCAGGTCCTCCCTTCTCCTCTTTAGGAACCCTGTCCATTTCTTCCCATTTCTAGACTCAATACTTCTTGGCCAAGACCAGGCAAAATGTTATCCTGGTTAGATCCCACATTCTAGATCTGCTATTTTAGAAAAGGAAAAAGAATCACCCCTTTAGATTTGCTCATTGAACATGTAGAGCCCTGGGTAGACAGCTTGGCCAGTAAAGGGATTTACCACCTAAGTCTAGAAATGAGTTGGGTTCCCAGAGACCCTCATGGTGAAAGGACAGAATTGTTCTCTGACCTCCCAAGTGTAGCATGGCACATGCACCCCCTCCCAACCCCCCCAACCGAATATACCTCAATGCAGGGGTCTGGGACTAGGAGAACTATCATTGAACACCAGATCTGCCGTGAGGAATGCAGAGAGTAAGTCTCCATGGAGAAGAGCATGTGCTGAAGCCCTAAGTATGTAGACAAGTGGAATGAACTTCACGGAAGAGGGGGAGTGGTCTGGGGCAGAGTAGAAAGTTAGGAAACCAAGCTTACAGCTCTGCCAGTAACCTTTTCTGATTTAGACGGCAGGAATTTAAGGCAAATACAAACTGATTCTCCATCCGGGTTCCTCAGCATCAGCTGTACTGCTGAGCCAAGCTCCCCTGGATGGGGCCTCTTCATTGAACGGAACTTTTGCCTATTGCAGGGCACTGCAGGCAACACTGGTGACAGATGGCAGTCCTGAGATCACTGTTCTTGACCGCAGCCTAAATGACATCCTGCTTTCCTGCGAATCCCTCAATCACAGGGCCCAACTCTATCTAAGGTGCACTGCAACTTAACCCTTTCCAACCACGTTCATCTTCTACTTCTTCTACTTTGTTTCAGTGCTAGAGGTCATATCAAGGTTTCGCACATGGTAGGTAATCAATCTACCACTGAGCTACCCCTACACACACACACACACACACACACACACACACACACACCTCTGATTGAGTGTCTATGTCTATGTGTGTACTGTATGTGGGTGCATGTATGCATGACAGTCCAAAAGTACAAACATGCATATGTATACGGAGGCCAGAGTCAGACATCTGAAATTCCCTCTACTGTTTTCCACCTTACTTTTGAAGACATAGTTTCTCCCTGGAGCTACAGATGACCAATGGCCTGACTGACTGGCTAGTGAGTTCCAGGAACCCTCTGTCTTCATCTCCTCCCACCTCAGCACAAGGTTGCACCCCCATGCCACCATACCACAGCCTTTCTTTCCGTGGGCACTGGTTAGGCTCTCATACCTGAGGGACAGATGCATTATAGAATGACCCCTCTCCCACCCCAACCCTTAGGTTTTCTGTAACAGTATCAAGCTGTAGAGTTCAAACTAGCCTGGAATGCATAGTCATCCTGCCTCAGTTCCCTGAGTGAGGGAAGGGCAAGTGTGTGCCACCAGGCCTGGGTCAAAAACATTCCTGATACTTATTCTCTTATTTCTACAATGCTGTACCCTGTGGATAAGTGTTTCACATGTCAAACATTTTCCTGTTCTCATTTGAAAATGAAACTTGAGCCTGTGAGATGGAGGCATCCTCAGCAGTTGGAGGAAGTTGCCACCATGCCTGATGACCTGAATTTGACCTGTGGGACCCACATGATAGAAGACAAGATACAATTGCCATCCTCTGATCTTCACACGTGGGCTGCGGCATGCTCTCCCAATGCAAAAAATTAATTAATTAATTAATTTAACATAAATTTTTATATATCTTTAATTTTGTATTTTATTTTACCTTATTTTTTTATTGATTGGCTTTTTAAAAAGTTCTTCCAATGTATTTAATCACATTCTTTCCCTACCAATTCCTCTCAGATACCCCCCACAAAATAAATAAGTTTTTAAGTAAATGAATAAAAACTGTTGTTTTCCCTTTTCTGGTATTCTATATTGCTATTACTTCTACACTTTAGAGACAGAAAAACCACACAATTGTCTTAATCTGGAAAAACATCGGCATATCCCAATCAAATCCAGTAATCTATAAATGAGTTTGCTAAATATTAAAGTATATTATTGTAATCTATTAAATCAGTTAAAATAGAAAGAATTTTCAATAACAAATTAGAACTGTAGGAGCAGTTAATCACTGGTTTTATGCCTATATTTGTTTAATCTTCTAATATTATTGAAATGATCTAGCCATTCCAAAAGTCTCAGGTAAAATCTAAATGCACTAGAACTTCACAGTCATTACAGAGCCACAAGCTAACACTGGCAAAGGATGAGTGACCACTTGTGGAGGGCATGATACACATTTTCCAGTCTGTGTGGTGCAAACACCTTCTCTAATCCCACCTGCCCAACATGAAGTCATCCCTCACAGGGAGAAGGGTGGATACAAGGCGCACCCATCGAACTTGGTTGCTGTGCATCCCTGGGTGCCATAGATGGATGGTCCAGTCTCTTCCTTCCTGAGGCCCTTCTACTGTTCCCTGGATACATGATGACGCAGGCCCACACGCTCTGTTTATATTTATCTACCTGACCCTGCATAACCGGATTTCTCATTCTTTTGGGTATTTGAAAAGGAGTAGGAAATGCATTTTTCCCTTCGACTCACTCAGCATATAGATGTGCAGTTGATTCTACACACGTAGATCTGTTAAAAGCAAAACAGAAGCTTTAACAAACATACATGTGCTAACTAACCTACAACACATGAAATTATTCTCTTCCCTCTCATCTAGCACTAAATTAAACCATACCTCCTGTTTGGGTCACAACCCAGAGCTCAGAAACACTTCAGCAACACAGACTACAAGGTCACTGAAGACAGGCTAATACGGCATTTACCTGAGCTGCTCCTATACACAGGAGTAAGTATGGTGGTCCAATAAGGCAAAGCTATTTCTCCAAATATCCAAGAACCACACTTGCTAAACGAGGCCTCAAAGCAAGTCATCAAATCAGGATGGTTACTGCTTTGACATTAGAAGCTAGATAGCCTTCCAAGACAGATACTGCTTCACCAGAAGCTGGCATGGGCTCTTTGAAAACATGTCTTTCCTAATCACTGATGAAAGTTTAGCCTATTGCTCACCAAGGTTTTGTGTCCCTCTCTGCCTAGGACGCAGATCTGAGTGATCACCATTTCCTTCTTCCTGGTAACAATCCCTAACTGCACTGAAAAATGCCATGCGTGGTTCCTACAAAGCATGTTCAGGCTCTCAAAGAGCAGAGCTATGTAAATACCGGTTAGTAAATAAATCGAAAAGACAGTGTCCATCACATACACTAGCGCCAGCTTCCCAAGAACCAGAGGTGCGAGAGGTGAGGTAAATGAGATCTAAAGTGAGAGACTCTCCCGACCAGCCCGCTTACACACTGCAGCTCTCTCCAAGCGCTGAGGAGTGCACACTACACTTACAGACAATGCGCTAAGCATCCTCAGTAAACACACACCACCATTAATCATCTCAGTGACAGTGCTCCAGTTGAACATCGTGGGGATTTCCTCCCCTTCTTCATCATTTATTTGCCAATATTTCCTTGTTATGAATATCCCCCAAGTGACTTTCCCTAGCCGTCACAGCTGTGCTGCCGACTGCGTCTACCTCAACTGCAAATAACACCGATTCTTAAAACAACAACAAGCCCCTGAGATGATGCCTGTGGTTAAAGGCAGGGCCTACTACAGACTGAAGAACTCAGGGCCCACCCGTGTTCCTCACTTTACACTGACCAGCCTCAGCCTTTCAAGCAGATGGTAATTTCAGACAAGTGAAGCTAGCTTAATTACAAATGAACAATAGCTGACTGCTAGTAGCCATTATTTGAAGGGTCAACAATCAATTGCTGCTTTAGTCTGTCCTTGAAGGACTGCTTCCTACACAACAAAAGGCTTCTTCAAAGAATCTGCACATCACATGAAAACTAGACATCACCAACAAATTATAGAAACCTAATTACCAGGAACCACAAAAAAAAAAAAAAAAAGACTCAAATAATTTGGGGGGGGGGAAATGGAAAATAAGTTTTCACTGTGGTTACACAAATTCAGGTGACAAAAAGAACAGACTACCAACCAATAAATAAAGCCAGAGATGAACCGTGGTAACTATGCACCCATGCAGTCATTCTCAAACACTGTCATCAGCCACAAAGGCAGGGAACAGCCTAGGCTGCCTCTAGAATCCACTCCCTGGCAGTCCCTGGCCTTCGCAGCCACCAGCATTTCCTGACTGTCTTAAGAATGGACACCATGAAAGAAGATGCTCCACTGTCAGGGAGAGAAATGGGTGAGAGCGGAGCTCCCCAACTTTATCCTAATCTCAGAAAGGATTTTTAGGGAGGGGGCACTTTATTCTTTCGAAAAATGGTATTGTACTCCAAAAGAAGTACAAAGACAAAAACACACTACAGCATATTTGCAAAACATCTGCAGAAGGACTAAAGCCTTCCGGGGAATCGTGTTGACATTGCTTTACATTTTCTATAGGGGAATTTGATATTAATCTCTCTTCAATGAATATTCCATAACTGTTTTGAAAAGCATATATTTTTACTCTTTTTCAGAAGACACTAAATGAACCATTGGTTGAGGGTGGGAGTGACAAAGAAACCCGACTTCCTTCTTATCAAAAGCAACACAAATTAAATTCTGCTGTACTAAAATGCCACTGCCTCCCCAGAGCCACGTGTTTACTTCAGCAGCAGCAACAATACCTCATCACCCAGAGGGTGGATGCTGTTAAGTAATGGACAGAGCAAAAGGCAGCAAAGACAGAGGACTCAACTTCAATTTAACTGTCCTGTAAGGTACATAGTAATTAGCTGCAAAGCTCTGAAATCTTAGCTAGCATGTTAAGTCTGCTACATGACAGTATAATTTGACTTCTTAAAGGATTATGCAAATTACAACTCATCATTCCATTACAGGATTGAAAAAAAGTGACAGCTAATTTATACATAACACACCTTTCAAATCCCTAAGATGCGCAGCACCTGTGCGATGTATTTTGCCGAGATTTTCTTGCACATAAGTACTTGTTTATTGCAATATAAAGAAGCTTACCTATGAGCTTTAATACAGTTATTTAAAAAAAAAACTTTTAGACCACAATTTCAAAATAATAGACTTTCCCCCCCTCAATTTCAAAGGTAATTTTTTGTTTGTTTGTTTGTTTTCATTTTGTTCTGTTTGGTTTGGCTTCCCCACCCCAATAAAGTCAACAAAAATAAGCTTCATAACACAAATATATTATTTGAGTAGCTGGCAACCACAAGCACCGATGCACAGGCCAAAGGCAGACTCACAAAGATTTCAACATACTTCTGGTAGGTAGATTCACAGTAGATTCCGTCATATCGGTAGATTTTCCTACATTCTGATTGGTTGGGCAGAGGATGCTGGGCAGTTATTCTGTAGAGGCATCAAAAACAGATAGTCATGACTAGAGGTTCTCCACAGTCAGGCGGAGTGCAGGGTAACAAGTGTGCTGAAATGCAATCATTTGCTCTTTACCCTTTGAGCTCTGCTCATAACAGGAATGTGAACACACACTTCGGCATGGGAGCTCCCACCCCGGAGAGCTGTGGTCGGAGGAGGCTCAAGCATTCCAGGTCTTCCTGGGAGCAATTTTACTTTTAATCTCATAAAGTCATAAAAGTGGCAGAAAAGCAGGACAGGTCTAAAGCTAAACTCACTCTATGTCCCCATGATTATTTTCTAAGGAAATGTTAAAAACAAATGTCATTAGTGTTTTCGTTACAGGACTGTCATTAATTCAATCATGCATTACGAGAGGAGGCAGCTGTAAATTAGCTATAAAACCATAGTTGGGTTAATATGTTTTTCAGCTTTATTCAATTTATATGGAGTTTGTACCCTCCTGGTTTCTAAAGGGCTGTAAGGCAGCTTACAGAACTGAACCCAATTAGGAATGAAAACACAAGCAAGGCCATCGGGAGTGAGGGTTAGATGTTAACAGGCACCTGAGATGAGCTGATTACAGCAGCTCCGGGTTTCTTGGCAGTTAAGGAAAAGGTGTGGGGGAGCTTACACAGTTTTTGTTTGTATCACTTAAGCATATAAATTCATCTGAGACTCCCTGCATCATACAAGACATAAAAACGCTGAGAGGCATTTTCTGACCATTTGTTTCTATCGAAAATCTCGCTCAGGAGGAAAAGCACATAGGAACCTATCTGGCTTTCTTTCAGTGGAGAGTCATGGAATTTAATCAATACAAAATAGAGGTAAAAGTGCTAAGCAGTTTGCCCTAACATCTCCAACAAAAAGTAACATAATATCTAATCCTTAAGCATATAACATACATATACACATTCTATATGCATATATACACACATACACACACGTAATCCCCTTCAGTAGTAATTAAATCATGTAGTGCACCCCTATTTTATAAAACCGCAGATGAGTATTTTCTAATCTCCGTGTGCTTCTAATGTCATTAAGTTTACTTAATATTTCATAAAGTGGAATATACCTGGGGACAGCACTTTATAGAAAGTTAAGTTCTACTCTGGAGCTGTGTTTATATGCTTTCCTCAGATATTATTTAACATATTCTCTGCGTTATAATAAGCCTGGCCCCAAATCTCTTATTAAATTTAGTCGGCCAACAGTTCTATTTATAATTAATCATTTGCCCCTTGTTTAAAGTGATTTTAAGCCCCATTTGATTATTGCACTCAACTTCCAGCATAAATGCACTCATTAACTGTCACTGGAATTCCAAAGGTTTTCATTAACCTATGTGGTATTGCATTGTAAAACAGATCCAGGAAAGCAGGAAACATAAACAGCTTGAAATGAAGAGCGAGCTGGTATGAAAGATGCAATTACAGGGTCAACCTGACAAATTCGTTTTAGCCATTAAGTTCACAAAAACAAATTCTGAGAAGAGTTTTTAAGCAGTGACATCAGATGATGTAAATTAAAAAAATTTTAAATGGTGTGAGGTCACACTGAAATACTCCATTTCTCTTCAGTATTGTTTTATGTTTTAAAGTTGGTT
>NW_026590701.1:1286166-1359444 GCF_907164565.1 Psammomys obesus
AATATAACTTTTATCAAAATAATTTGCTTACTTGATGAGCTTTTTGTCCTCAGTAGTAGTGTGACAAGTTCTAAATACTAACCTTAAAAAACAAAAACAAAACAAAAAAACGGGAGGTAAGATAGTTCAGAGGTCGGAGCAGAGATGCTACAGCAAGCCCAGAAACCAGGCAATGAGGAAGCAGATCCTGTTTGATAAGACATGCCCAAGAGTGTCCAGCTCAGACCTTTGAAATGCTAACTTGCAAAAGAGACTCACCTGGCATGAGCCCACCCAGAGACTTACATCCGAAGTGCTGAAGACATCAAGAGGCAGATTCCAAAGGGGTGGGGGTAAAACGCAAGTGCCCAAATCTAGACAAGAATCAAAGGTGGGCTCAGGACAGCCCAGATCCTTGTTGTCACTGGTGTTCTGAACCAGTCCAAAACTGACCTAGCATGTTCTACAACAGTTCTGGAGCATCAAACCTGGAAAGGAGGATTATACTAAAGGGACACTACTGGAAAGGGGGCTCTCCTGGGAAGGGAGCCTCCCAGGGAAGCGGGCTGCACCGGGAAGGGAGTCTCTGCAAGGAAGGGGGCACTGATCACGGCTGGCACCTCTGCTTCCAAGCTAAGCCTCCCAATCAGTGGTAGCAGATACAGGACCCTCAGCAGGACAGGAAGGGTTTCTTCTGCCTTTCCTGCTGACTCCCGACTGCTAGCTAGAGTCACAGGATAATAAACTGAAGGTAAAACAAAGGACTCTAACAGAGTAACTAGAAAGTCAGACAAAGGGGAAGATATGAGGTGAGGCCCTCTCTCTCTCTGTTCCTTGCTCTCCTTGCCTCCCTGGTCTTTGCGGCTGCTCACATTTGTCCATTTTCTGGGAGACATGTCTAGATAATGCTTAAGGTCCAAAGCTTAGAAACTAAACAGACATCTATGCAAGTGTGAGCTTCGTCAAAGCTGACATTGAAAAGAGGACACTGCCTCTCTGAATCTACAATGACAAGAAACAACATTTGTGCATATTATAGTAATATAAGCCGGAAACATAGTATCTAGAATGAAACAAAGGATTGTGATCATAGTAACTACTCATTCACTTATTCAGCAAACTCTACTGTCTTTGCTGGTCATTGTGCAGGCACAGCAAACATGCTACTTAAACCCTAGACACATGACCCTGATACCTAGAAACAAATTACAACTTCAGAGAAACTGAGCTGTGGCAAATCACAGAAGGCTAAGGTCAGCCAGCTTTGGGCTGTTTTATAAGTTGAAAAAGAGATCAGTGCACTGAATTGAAGGTCTGTATCCAAGCCCTTTCTTCCCACATATATATACATATGCCATCTTCCTTCCCCTGGGCGCTGTGTGCCTCTTAGACAATGAAAGCAACGGTGCTGGTCTGTTCCTTCAATTCCTATCTACTAAGTGTTTGAACCCTGGACTGCAACCCTGTTGTTGAAGGGTCTCAGTGGGGAAGGTCATTCTGCAAATTAGAGGTCAGTTGTGAAATGTAATAACTGACAAAACCAGGCCAGAACCATATCTGCACATAGATTTAAAAATAAGCAAAAGGCATCAGAAATGGAAGTCAAGCATGGCATGAGACACAACCCCACTAATGGCGGTTGAAAAAGTGAGTGGACAGCAGGCAAACAAAGATTGGTCTGAGTCTCCCCAAAGCCAGGGCAGCTCAGAAGCCCGCACCAACTGTAGGAAGTATGTTAGGAAAGGTAATATTCCTTGAGGAACTGGCCGGCTTTAAGCACAGGAAGTGAGAAAGCAGTGGGAAAATGGGAAGCTCCTACCATTTATCTTTCTGGACTGCTACAGTTCTGTACTTATCCTACAAGGAGTCTGTCTCCAGGAGTCAGAGAACAGCACAAAAACGATTGTGTGTGAATAGATTAGGTTACCAAAAGTAGTGAATGACATATTTGCAGATGTCTATCTTCACAATAGGCATGTATTTTTATTAAAATGAGTAAATTAAAATGTTTATTCCACATAAGTGATGAGTAAGCAGACCCTGTCTTCTTCTAGGACCTTAAATCCATAGTTTTCTAAATAGGAGCCAACTCAGAAAGTGTTATTCCCAAAGCAAATTCTACTGAAAGGTCAATTATACATGCAATCCCAAATAAACATTCCTAAGTTCTTCAGAGGGCATAGACTGCCTTTCATTAATGCATCATATTCTACATAGTGACCCTCAGTGGAAAGCTTTCAAAGTACTAAAAACAAGTCACACAACCCATGCCATCATGAAAGAAACTGAGACTATGACAATCAAGAGAGGCAGCAGACTGCACCCAGAGGCAAAGCAAGACACAGCTAGACACAGACTGAGAACACTACCAGCCTTTTTTTTTTCAGTACCTAAGAAACTTCAGCTTTTTTTGGTAGAACAGCCCCTTGACCAATCTCTCTATTAGATCTTTTTAAATTGGTTGGAGATTGACATGTTTCTATCAATGTTTTCCTTTCTTAGAACAATCATGTGTCCAAGGCTCATTAGAAATATGTGTTAATCATTAAACAGCTTCAAATACTTAAATGAAGATTTTCTTGCCCCCTAGCCTCTGATATCACAAAGTCATTGTTTGCCAGCTCAGTCATTTCTAACTTTTGCCTTGAATAGGAAAAGATAGTAGCATGTATAGGGGAGGGAAAGGTTGACATTTGGAAATAGACATCAAATTTACATTTTCGCCGGAGAGATGGCTCAGGCTCAGAGGTTAAGCGCACTGACTGCTTTTCCAAAGGTCCTGAGTTCAATTCCCAGCAACCACATGGTGGCTCAGAACCATCTATAATAATATCCGGTACTCACTTCTAGTGTGCAGGTATACATGCAGGCAGAATAATGTATATATAACTAATAAATAAATCTTTAAAAAAATACATTTCCATATTGAGGATAAACTAATTTCATCAGTGTTCATGGACTTTGATTGGAGAAGTATTATAGGCATTGAAGTTTGAGTACTAAAACTATTATAGTACCAAAAGTAAGTTGCATAGAAATGAATTTATTCAGTAGCCATTATACCCTTCCTTCTTCAGCCCAATTTTAAACCATGGCTTTGAATTTCTCCCGTCTACTGACAGCTTCCAGCTCTCCATCTTCAGCTCTCATCGTAACCTCAATTCCAAACTTTCTGTGTTCATCCGTCTCCACTTACCTGCTCTCTTGAAATACTGAACCCTTCACTTTCCTGCATGAGTGGCCAGTTCTTCTACCCACACCACCACAAAGCCCTTTCATGTTGTGGTCTACATCTTCCTTACACCAGTTCTCTTCACAGGCTACGTGGGTTGCCGCACCCAGTCACCACAGCCTCCTTTCTCCTAGATATCCTGCTTTGGACTCACTTTCTTCACCTCATCAGTCACACTGCTTCCACCCTTGTAAAAGTCAACATGATGACATCATGCTATGGCTGGGGTGGAATGTCTTCCAAGGGCTCATTTCTTGGGGGACATTAAAGGCTTAGTGTTCGGGCCGTATTACTTTTTGGGGGGTAGTGAAAACTTTAAGACATAGGATCAACTTTGAGGTTTTAGTCACTGGGGCATAGCTGAAGAGGTCTATGAGACCTTGGCCTCTTCTTCATTCTGTTTTGTGTTCTAGCCATGAAGCAAGCAGCTTGCCCTGTGACTTACTTCCTATAAGTATCTTGCTTCATGCAGATACTTGCTACTGACTGAAAAGCAATAGGACTAGAGATCATGAACTAGAACCTCCAAAATTATTCCCAAATAAACTTTTTCGCTTAACAAATTATCTGAAACTCAGCACAGAAATGCTCATTTGACCAACACAGATCATTACAACTCTCCACAGAACCACAGTGTGGCATTCAAAGTTTGTCTTATTCTGGCTCATGCCTACCTGCCCAACTTCCATACCTTTTAGCAAGCCATTTTCTCTCCATTTGACTTTTCCATGGTTGAGTTGCATGTGATTCTCAAAGATGAACTAGTTCATCACCTTGAGTAAAGCATCAGCAAGGAGAGCACATGCTTCATATGCTACAAAGAATTCTCTAGTAAAGCTTCATTCTCTGGTCATTGCTAAAGTGATGACATGCTTTACAATTTAGACTTTCATTTCTAAAAGCTGTTGATGAGCTAACAAGGGCAGTTAAGTGTGCATAGAAATGTGGATCTATGCTGCTGCTATCTTTGTGGCCCAATCCATCCCAACTCAGCCCAGGTTTCTTCCTTAGTCCAAAGGCTCTATAAATAAATGCATCTTTCATTAGACAAGAGGTTCTAAACCTTTCTAATGCTGTGACCCTTTAATTTAGTTCCTGATGTTGTAGTGACCCCCAATCATAAAATTATTTTTGTTGCTACTTCATAAATAATTTTGCTACTGTTATGAATTCTAATGTAAACATCTATGTTTTCCAATGGTCTTAAATGACCTCTATGAAAGGGTTGCTCAACTTCCAAAGAGTCGCAACCCACATCTTGAGAACCACTGCATTAGGTAATTAACCACTTTCTGCTTAGCCTTAAGACCTAACTAGAGTTTCCTTCTTAAGCCTTATCTCAATTTATTTACACTGGAAAAAATAATCAACTTTAAAAAATGACCATTAGACTCTTCTTTACAACATTCTTGCCCATTTGAACTATACTTAGTAACTCTCCTGGCAAGAACAAAAATGAAGCCCTAAGACAAGATTGTATACGATTTATCTATTCAAGATGTTAATAAGTCTGAGGTAAAGGTGTGCATGCCACCGTTTGACAGGGTGCTACTTTGTTAGCTAGCAATGCTGAAGAAGCACTTAGTATTCAGGCTTTGGAGCTCTTGCTAGATAAATTAGAATTAAAACAATTTTGTGATTCAGACAAAAAATAAATTGAGAAATGAAAATTTCTCCAACTAGATCATGATAGAGGAAAACACATCACAGGTTACAACTCAAACTTGATGGTGTTCTCATTACTGGGGTTCCAACCCTGGGGTCTCACAAATGCTATGCAAGTAACCTACAACTAAAAAAACTCACCAGCCTTTTCCTTAAAGTTTATGAAGTGGAACAGGTTTAAAAATACTGAAAATGTATGAATAAAATGTAATGAATTCACATACATATGTATATGAATATATATGGATAAAAGCAACTTTTGAAACAGTTTTTTCACTCTAGGATAACATGGGATCCTTGGAATCCGGCCTTTAGTAGCCATGTTAACAGAACAACACAGCCTCCATTGCAGCTAAGCATGGCGATGTGACTATGTTCTTCTTAGTACAGGAAGAGCAGGCTTGACACATGTTCTTCATGGGCCTAGAATTTCTGGCACTGTCTATGTGCTCTGTCATAACTTTCCTTTCCTGGGAGTTGTTCAGAAGTAACCAAAATACCAGCTTTGACTAGATAGACAAGATGGCAGAGCCAAGTTTACCTGGGGTTGTTAAATAATATGAAATAGACTTCAGTGTTCTTTCAACTAACGCATTTTCTTTACTAAAAACCCTTTGAATTTCATCTGCTAATGCACTTGTCCAGTCTCTCTACTCCTACTTACACTGCCAAAAGGAGCCCTTTAGAGCCTGAAATTCCCTTCCTCTATCCACAACCCTTCTGTGCCACCAGCATCCTCCATGCCTAGCCCTCTTACACGGCCTCTCAGAGTCCAGTTAGTAATTGGTTACCCTACAAGTTCCTAAGGCAGAATTCATGCCATGTTACTTTATGCACAAGTTTATAGCTGAATAAGTTCTAAATAAATAAGCCAAACTGAAAACTGCCCATCCTTCCCTAAATTGGCTAAAAGTAAGTAAGATTTGTTAGTACAAATATCCATTGGGTCACTCTCAACACTAATGTGCTGTTACACATTAGAAGAAACGTTCAGGTGTTCCAAGAATTGTGGCCTTCTCTCCATCAGAAATATGAGCAAAATATATGGTTGTTATGGTTTAAATGCACAAGGGTAATGAAGCTGAAAACATAACTACAATTAAGTGGAGAAATGAAATGGCAGAAAATAACCTTTGATAAATCATGTTAAATTACCTTAGTTGTTATTTAATGTTAATTATTCTGTTGTTAAAATTAATGTGATTATTCACAGTAAGAGGTTATATAGATTCGGTCGCTATTTTTTTCAGTGTTTTAAAAGAAATGCCCCTGCCCCAATGATTTTGCACATTACCTCTGTTTAACCTCTGGCCTGGATGTGACACGGGATTTCATCGTCTATGGAAAAATGCTCTGTTAGAGTCAAATAAGAAATATGCCACGTAGGAAGGTATGTGAAAGCAAGAACATAACAGTTACGACAATATGAAGGAGATTAGAGCTAAGTCCTTCAGATGTGATTTTTTTTTAATCTGAAAAATCTTGCATCTGATAACAAATATTTGCAAATTTTTAAAACTTCCCAGACATCATTTTTTTTTTGCAGTATAACAGCATTTTTTTTCATTTGAACTGTGGTAAGATTGTTAACCTGAACTGAGACTTTTAAAACAGTGACTGTGCAACGCTCATGCGCTGCCTTCTGTGCCTCCTCCCCCTCTCAAGTTCCACTAAGAGTTAACATCTCTGTCGCATTGCTCTTTCTGTTTAGGATGAGAAGTAACAGCTAAAAGCACTCGCGGTCTTGACACATGTATTCTATTCATTATAACAATTACATTTACAGAGTTAGACAAATGCTCTGGAGGATCTGCTTCCTCAAGTTTGATTTGGGCTGAAGCCAAAACATTTCAGCTTTGGTACTCAGGAGTATTATTTAGAAGATAAATTGCCTGATATCAGATTTTGGAAAAGGTAGAATTACCATCAAGTCTTGTTATACAACAATTCATTGGAGGCAACATAGTCTGTATTATTCAGTTCTGCTTATCATAAAAAAGGATTACTACTAAGGAGAATTTAATTGGAATAAAATATCACTGAATTATAGTTTAGTGTAGCATTACAATAATAAACAGACCACCTCCTTCTCCATAAAAAAGTTTTATCTTGAGGTTTGACTTCGCAGATGCTATGTAATATATTTAGAAATATATTCTTATCATAAATCTTTAAACACCAAAGTGGACTATACCAACTACAGGAGAGCTTCAATATTGATCCCCCACTTCTTCTGAATGACGAAAATGGTTTCAGCTTTCAGGGTGGCAATTTCTCAAAAATAAATCTGAGTGAAGGAGATTACATTCAACCAAAACTCCATTATGAAGCAGCAACTGCAGCTGGGCAATACAAAGCACTTTCCTTGGGTATATTTGAGATCTGTACATATTTTCAGCTTCTTTCAAGGTCTTGATACAGCAAGATTTATTAGCACTGTCTTTTATAAAAAAAAAAATAATCCCATGTAAAAATTTATATTTTCTGTATCAAGAATCCACACTTCTATACTGACCTGTCTCAAAATAAGGACTGTTAATGAAAGGCTTTTTCTTAACTTGGTTAATCTAAATTACCATTGAATTATAACTAAGACTAACTAAGACTTACTCTTTTTTCTTTTAATCCAATATAGATAGCAGACTCTCGAACTGGGACTATAAAGCTGAAAAGCTCACAGATAATGTGAATGCCAAACTTATACTGACAGTGGATGAATGAAATGGCACGTTGAAGAGGAAAGACACACTTCCTCCCTTGCTGGTGGGAATGTAAACTTGTACAACCACTTTGGAAATCAATCTGGCATTTTCTCAGACAAGTAGGAATAGTGCTTCCTCAAGATCTAGCTATATCACTCCTAGGCATATATCCAAAATATATTCAAGTATACAAGGACATCTGCTCAACCATGTTTGTAGCAGCTTTATTTGTAATAGCCAGAATCTGGAAACAACCCAGATGTCCCTCAATGGAGGAATGGATACAGAAATTGTGGTACATTTACACAATGAACTACTACTCAGTGATTAAAAACAAAGAAATCATGAAATTTGCAGGCAAATGGTGGGAACAAGAAAAGATCATCCTGAGTGAGGTATCCCAGAAAAACAAAGACACACATGGTATACACTCACTTATAAGTGGATATTAGACATATAATATAGGATAAACCTACAAAAATCTGTACACCTAAAGAAGCTAAGCAAGAAGGAGGACTCTGGGTAAGATGATCAATCCTCAGAAAGGCAAACAGGATGGACATCAGAAGAGGGAGAAAACAGGAGAACAGGACAGGAGCCTGCCACAGAGGGCCTCTGAAAGACTCTACCCAGCAGGGTATCAAAGCAGATGCTGAGACCCATAGCCAAACTTTGGGCAGAGTGCAGGGAATCTTGTGAAAAAAGGGGGAGATAGAAATACCTGGAGGGGACAGGAGCTCTACAAGAAGAGCAACAGAACCAACATATATGGACACGACGTCTTTTCTGAGACTGATACTCCAACCAAGGACCATTGATGGAGATAACCTAGAACCCCTGCACAGATGTTGCCCATGGCAGCTCAGTGTCCAAGTGGGTTTCCTAGTATTGGGAACAGGGACTGTCTCTGACATGAACTCAATGGCTGACTCTTTGATTACCTGCCCCTAATGGGGGAGCAGCCTTACCAGGACAAAGAGGAAGACAATACAGCCCAGTCCTGATGAGACCTGATAGGCCAGGGTCAGAGGGAAGGGGAGGAGGACCTCCCCTATCAATGGACTTGGAGAAGGGCATGGGAGAAGATGAGGGAGGGATGGTGGGATTAGGAGGGAAAAAGCGGTGGCTACAGCTGGGATACAAAGTGAATAAACTATAATTAATAAAAAAAAGAGAGAAAAGGGGAAAGACAGTGATATGAGTCATTAAATAGGATTGGGAAAGAAACAAGAAATATGTCTCAAAGGTAGTGATTATTTTAGAAGAGCTTTTAGTTTGACAGAGTTTCCTGGGTCAACTTGGATAGTTCTATCAACACAATTTTCATATAATAATCTTCAAGTTCCTTATTCATTGGGATAGATGGACAGGCTCTCATGGTACATGATTATGCTTCTCACTGTGAGCACGTCTACTCACTCAAATGTGCTTCCACAGAGAGGATTCCACACCCAAAATGCAAAAGCGATAGTGTCGTCCATTCGCTCCTTTCCTCCTCACACCTAATATCCAGGGACCAAGCTTCCACAAACCATCTCATCAGAGCACCCCACAGGTGCCATGTAGCCCTGGTGTGTCAAGGATGTCCTCAGTGAAGGGTCCCCAGTGCTGACACCCATGACAGGCAGACATGCAATGTGGAAAGCTCCGTCCTCAGTGTATTGCTGTGCGTGTTTTAGAACCTTTCATTAACCAGTAAAAATCACTTTTAATGTGCCCACAAAAAGAAAATGTAACATATTTGGGAAACAAATATATGAGCATTTAAATTTTTTTTTTACATTTGTTTTTATTGTATTAGTACAAAGTGACGAAATTTGTGACATTTTCACTCACAAATGTCATGTACTTTGATCATATTCACTCTCCTCATTATCCTCACCTGTTCTTCCTCCTTCTCTTGCTAGTCTTTCTATCTACCAAATCTCCACTCTATTTTCATTTGAGTGTGTGCATGTGTGTGTTTGTAATTGTAAAGTCTAGGTTTCACATGTGAGAAAAAACATCGATCTTTCTGACAAATTTCATGACATAGGCTTTGTCCATCTTGAACCATATTCCTGCTAAACATGTACATTTGTTCTTGATGGCTGACCATAACTCCATCACGCATGTGCACGGTATTTTCTTTATCCTGTCTTTACCTGTGGCTAGATGCTTCAGCTGAATCCGAACTGCGACAGTTGTGAACAGAGAGAACATCAACAGGCCTGTGCCCTGATCTCTGTAGCACGCTGACTTTGCTTCCTTCCAGTATTTTCTCAGTAGTATGACTAGCTCGCAAGGCAGTTCTACCCCTACTCTCACTACCTTGAGGAAGGGTAGCCTTTAATTGTTGAACAGTCAATTTTCTAATCCAAATAATCATGTTACTCTGTGTTGGGAAGAAATCAACACCATCTCCCAAATCACAGGGTCTCAAGGGGGTTGACTTCACGTTCTTCATGCATGGCTGTGTGCTGAGGTATATATGCTCATGCCTTATAAATGGGTTTTAGTGGAACTGACCTGAAGCCAACCTGGAGTAACATAATTTTCACTAAACAGAACAATGAATGAATCACCAGACTATTAAACTTTAAAGGCATTGTTTTATTGGTGCATTTTCTGTCAAAAGCCTGCCAGGGCTAGAGAGGTGGCTCAGCAGTCATAACTTACACCACTCTTGCAAAGGACCTGAGTTCAGTTCCCAGCACCTATGTCTGGCAGCTCACAGCCACCAATAACTTCAGCTCCCGGGGTTTCTTCTGGCCTCCATGGGCACCTAAACTCACATATACCCTACACAGGTACACACAAACACCTAATTTTAAAAAGAAAGCTTCTAAAAGAATGGTCTCTGATACCACGCCCGTAGCTCCAGAAATCTGATAGTAACAAACCACCCTCACTCTCACCTCCCATCCACCCAGAGAGCTGTGAATGAGCACAGCAGGCTCCAGGCCGTTAAAGCTCCATCATGTACTTCCAGAGCTCCTTTCCAAGCCCTGCTTGTCCGATAGAATCAGTAAGTAAGTCAGAGGCTTGGAAATCAACACAAAACTGGAAAAATGTAGCTTAGGTGTGATGTTAAGTGTTATCACTAGTGTTACAGATACACAAGTCTACAGCCGCAAGAGGTACTAACATTGACCACACCCACCAACTTCATTTGATAGGCGAGAGAATCAGAGTGAAAAGCGGTGAGGAGACTGAGGTGAAGGCCACTGCTAGAGGCAGGCTGGACAAGGATACACCTCAAGACACTAACGTTCTTCCTTCTGATGTTACCTTCCGCTCACAGAATGGGGAACCCTGGCCACGGGGGCACAAACCACTCCTGGGATGTAGAGGCCTGTGTATGGCAAAGTATCACTGACAATAAACTTGCTGCTCGATAGACCGTTTCATATAATAATATTCATTATTAAATTGTGACAGGGTGTGCCTGTCACTGCCATATTACTTTTGTTGTTTTTATAAAACATCAGGACCAAAACAACTTATACAAGAGTCCATTGGGGTAGAAGATTCCAATGGGATACAAGTCCATCATGGTGGGGCATCATGGCCGCAGGAGCAGGAAGCAGGAAGTCACATGTGAACCACAAGATGGAACAGAGAGAACAAACCTGTGCCTAGTGATAGCCCCCCTCCAGGAGGGACATACTTCCTAAAACCTCCCAAACACTCCACCAACGGAAGATCAAGCGTTAAAATCATCAGTCCGTGGGGGACATTCCTCATTAAAATCACTTCCACCATTAAACTAATTGAACTTTAATAATGTTAAAAAGACACAAGAAGCTGAGTGCGGTGACACAAGCCTGTACTCCCAGCACTAGGGAGGCAGGGGAAGGTAGAACTCTGTGAGTTCAAGGCCAGCATGGTCTACAAAGAGAGTCTAGAACAGCCAGGGCTTCACAGAAAAACTCTGTCTCAAAAAACATGAGAAAAAGAGTCATAATAATGATTCATTTAAAAAAAAACTTTTTTTAATTGAGTGCTTGTAGGGAGAGAGCTATGTGCATGGATATAAGTGCCCACAGAGATCAGAGACTGGACCCTCTGCAGCGGACTTATAGGGCGTTCTGAGCTACTGAACATATGTGCTAGGAACTGAGTTCAAGTCTTCTGCAAGAAAAATAAGTGCTCTTAACCACGGAGCTACGTCTCCAGGTCTGGAATTAACCCTTTGAGACACGGCTGTTTTATATAGCATCTACAAGTCTGCTCTGATCTCCACTCCATTCAACGATGCTGGACAAACTCTGCTAGACACAGCACCTCTATCGTCCTTTTGATTTCTAGTCTGCAAAGCAAAGGCTACCCAGCTAGTGAAACAGATGTTTTCTTAACATACATAAAAATGTCTGCTATTTCCTAGAAATGATAGAGTCCTCCATAACATGAGGGACTGACACAAGGCTGAGGGGACAAGGTAAGAGAGGGGTGTTTGGGGGAGGACAGTGGTGTGATCCGTGCACAGTGAGTTTAAGCACAGGAATATCACACTGGAACTGACTAATCTGTATAATTAATATGTGTATACAGTGATTATTATAATAAAATAATAAACTCATTCATTCAAAAACCTCAGGAAAATAGCTAAAATGCCATGGAGAGCTACTCCTGCTTCCCCTATCCCACTACACAGAGATCAAAATGAGGAAAGTCTCCACAATATTGTCACTCTGCAAAGTCATTATAACACCCAAATGCTGGAATTTTATTAATTAAAAAAAAAACACTTTAACAAAACACCAAATATTTGTCAAATGCCCTTTCTTATGCAAGGCCTTAAAATGTCATATTAAAAATATTTCCCCAAGGAAAAAAAGTATATAGAGCCTCCCATAGGGAAAAATGCAAAAGGTGTCAACAGAACTCAAGAAGGAAAAGACTGAGGCGGTAAAAATGTCTTTGACCCCTTCTCTATCCAGCCAAACTTGGGCAGAGCAGTGGAAATAGCTGTCCCCGGGCCCCGGTGTGCAGTGTACATGGACTATGCCTGCTATTGAAAGTATTTAATAATACAGGAGCTTGCACTTCGTGTAATTCATAATTAGAGGACGACGAGGACGGCGTTCTTTAAAATCAAGCCTTTGTTATCTGCACCAGTTTTAGACAGAAGCTAAGAATCATTTGTGAGCTGTGGCAGACCCAGGCTGTTCAAAGCAATTGCTGTTCAGCATGAAAGCTGCAATGGGGGTCACAAAGCAGGTCAGGAGGAAAGATAGTGTATCGATTTCACACCAGGAATAGAGGCAAAGCAAGGGCCCACTGTTGCTGCACGTGATGGATTTCACTTCAGTTTAAGGCACATTTCATTCCCGTCCAGGAGGGGGCGGGGAGCAAAGGGCAGTGGATTTCACACTGAATCATGATGAATTCTGGACTTGTGGATTCCAGTAAATATCTTCTTCCTGGCATTAAGTATTTCTGCAGCAGAGTGAATATAATGGAAATTAAGTCTCCAGCCATAGAGAGAATACACCTTTAGAAAAAGGTAAGCGTGCCACAGGAAGTTCACTTCCTTCAGTTACTAAAGGCAATAAGAGACGGGAATGTAAAAGCACAGAGTGTATTTAAGTGACCAGCTCTCCTGGTCAGCGCCATCTGTGTAACCAGAAGGGTGCTGCGCATCTCTGAATGAGACATGTCTACTACCAGAAATAAACCTGTCAACAAAACTCTTAGCTGTGCAGCAGTGGCGCACGCCTGCGATCCCAGCACTCGGGAGGCAGAGACGGGCAGATCTCTGTGAGTTCTAGGCCAGCCTGGTCTACAAGGTGAGTCCAGGATACCCACACAGAGAAACCCTGTCTTGAAAAAATAAACAAACAAAAAACAGAGAAAAAGAGAGAGAGAGAGAAAGAGAAAGAAAATTCTTAGATTTGGCCTCATGTGAATCTTCAATGTCAGATGAAATACTAATAGCATCTAAATATGCCATTTGTGTTCCCACATCCTGTGTAGTCCTCTCGGCATCCTGGGCATTCTCATGAGGTCAAAGACGTGATGTTTGGCCTGTGTGATTCCCAGCAACACCAGGAGCTGACATTTCTTTCTAATAAATGTAGTCAGTTCATACCAGTCACCCTGTGCTGTGGCTTGATTATAGCCATGGTCTGGTTTCCTTCAAAGTTTACACTGGTGGGTATGGCTGAGAAAGAAACCCAGCTGATGGAATGGTTATAATTCTGGACAACAAGGAAGTGGGGCTTTCTTGCTCTCTGCCTGCCCGCCAGGAAAAGACTGATTTTCTAGTGCACGTATCCAACTTACAGGAAAGTCAGTCAACCCAAAGGCTGCCATGACATAAATTACTTTCTGATGACAACAACATTGTCCCCTTAAAACCTATTAATTTTGCTGTGTGTGCACATACGTGAATAGACATATACAATTATTTCTGAAACATTTTGTTTCCCTGTTTAGAAACAAACGTTTTCTCATTTCTGGAAAGCAGGAGTCTATTAGAAAAAGCACTGGAAACTCTCAGAAATCACTCAGCATTTCTCCAGCTAGACAGATCCGGAGCATTCCTGCAGATCTCTCATGTTTTTTCATCCTGCTTTTCTCTTGATATCTTTCAGAACACAGAGATGCCACAGAAATACGGATGACAGAAAAAAGCACGCAACCCAGTAGGTTCTTAAACACCAATCCCTTCATTCCCAAGCCTCCTTCACTTAGGGAGGAAAGATGGAGAGACCCGACGTGTAGAAAAACACTGTTCTGTTCTACAACAAAATACTAAAATCTTTCAGGGGTAGATGTTCAAATAGAGAAGAATCGGACTTTCAGTTTCCCCAAAGTGAAGTTTACTTACCCAAACTGTTCAAGATAGGGAAGTTGGATGGAAATCAAATGGCATGAGACTTCCCCACACCAAATGTCTTTAATACTGAATCCAAAGTCTAAAGGGCTGGAGATATACAGAACCTGGGTACAAACCCCACCAATACAGAAGCCTATAAGGAGTATCAATTCAGTCATTTAACAGGACTGTCAATTTAATCCAGTAAAAAAAAGTCAGATAAAGAGTAAGATGGAAATTTTCTGTTAAACTACATACAAAATATGCCTGGCAATTCACCATTTCTTTGAATGGTTCAAAGGCATAAGTTCATCTTCCACAAGTATTTTATGGTGTCTTTCTTATAAATAGACATGAAAGTCTTTAATATATACAGTAGGACTTACTTCTCCAACAAACACCTAGGCTAACATTATAATACGGTGTTTCCATATTATTAGAACTCAGTAACACTAACATTCTTAAACCTAATCAAAATAGCTTTCATATTCATTCCACAGATAGCAGTGGGATTCTATTTGGATATTCTCCTTGCTCTAAACAAGTTGTGGTAAATGCTTGCTGGTGAGAAGCATGGGATCTAAATGCATTTTAAGCAAAAAGTAGCTGTTCAGCCTCCACTCAAAAGATGATAAGGCTAAGAACAGCTACCTCAGAAGTACAGCTTTAAGCCCATTTCCAGTCGGCAATATGGCTGTGATGTTTCCGTAGCATAATAATTACAATGCCTTGAAGAAGATACCTAGATGTGGGCAGAGCAGCCCTTGAGTGGTCTGAAACAGCGCAGATGTGCAGCATATTCTTAGCCAATTTGTTTCACTCAGGTACCAGAAAACATGCACACTTTCATCCATCAAAGAGTCTCTTCTGGTTTATCAGAAATGATCTCATCTTTTTCTATTTTCATCTTTCCCCCCCCCCTATTTCAACCTGGAAATAGAAAAACAACTTCTTTCCACCTTGTGACATATGGTGGTAATATTCTCATACAGAAAAGCATTTTGCATTTTAAAAATTTTCAAATTACCTTTAAGAAAATCTCCAGTTCAGGTGTAACTCAGCACAACAATAAAAGGCATACTGTGATTCACTTCGGCAAAACTGTGAAATTCAGGAACTTGGCTTCCTGTACTTTCCCCATCATCCTTTAAACATTATATTCCCTTTAGATGTTCAACACCCTCTTTGGGACCGAAGGTCTTTAGAATTTGTGCGCACACCAGTGCATCAGGTACCTTCCTCTGTTGTGCTTTACCTCACATCTTTGAGAGAGTCTGTAACTAAAGCTGAGAACTACCATTTCAGCAAGGCTGACTGGCCAGCAACATCCTGAGTTCCTTCTGTCTAGGCTATGTCCCTCCCGCGCCCCACTGTTGTAGTTACCAGGCAGATGCAACCTTGCCCGGGCTTTGCAGCCTTGCAGCCTTTGTTCTTTTTGACAAAGGAGCTAGAGATTTGAACTTGGGTCATTCTGCTTGCATCACACCCACTGAGACATCTGTCCAGGACCTACATGCCTGTACAGGTTTATGGTGCTCAGCTGGGGCTCTCGTCTTCATGAGTCCACGCTAGAAATACATGTATTACCTTGCTATACCCTGGCCCCAAATTCTAACTCTTTGCTTTGCATACCTTTTTCATTTTGAATCAGAAAGGGGAAAAGATGAAGGCAATGACTATGGCACAATGCAAGGATCTTTCTGTCCAAATATAAGCCAAAATATTGTCAAAAGGCTAAAGTTGTAATTCAGATTTTACAGGGTGAGGAGAGCAGTTTCTGAGGTTCTTTCAAAATAAGCTAGGAAAACACAAAGTGATTTGCTTTCATCGTCTTGTACCTCTGTTCTGCCTTTAGAGCAGTGGTTCTTAGCCGAAAGGCTGAGAACCCTTTGAACCGTCTAAAAACCCTTTCACAGGTTTCACGTAAGACTTTGGAAACTCGTAACAGAAGCAATATTACAGCTACGAGGAAGCAACAACAACAATGGCTGGGGTCAGCCATGAGATGCTGTATTATATAGGTCATGGCCTTGACAAGGTTGAGAACCATGGCTGGGGTTAGCCCATGAGGTGCCCTGTTATAGTCCATGGCCTTGACAAGGTTCCTGCTGAAGAGCAGGAAGCTGACTGTTCTTACACATACAAGTCTACGAAAGCCTGGCAGTAGCCAGGAAATGACTGATGAATTTCAGGAACTTCCCTTCACTGAAAATGTCCCCCAAACAAAAATCGGGGAGGGTAAAGATGCTGCTGAGGGAAGCCATGGCACAAATGGAACAAAGAGAAAAGCTTGAATCCCTGAAAGGTGTGTTTATGCAGAAAGCTACAAGGGTAGCCCAGGCAACTCAAAAACATCCTTCGGAAATGTTTTCTGCACCATATCATGACACAAAAGCATCCTAAGTGTCTGTCTAATGTCACTTACATTTTCAAATCTCTAAGTGGCAATAAGAAGAGAATCATAATGAAGAAGAGAAGGTGGAAGAGGAGGTTGGGGAGAGGTAAAGGAGGGGAAAACTAGTTCTGAAATAAAAAAGTATTTCTTGAGCACCCACTATAAGCCAGTCTTGGGACTTCGGGGGAGCACGCACTGCTTAAGGCCAGCTTCTTATTCACTCGGGAGATCAGATGTGCACACAGTGAAGGTGAGGCTCTAAAATAACACAAAAATACTGAAGGGTCAGAAAACACCAGTGAATATTTCCCACTCAGAACATTGAGCTGATACCCTTCAAAGGCAGGACATAACTGCCAATGTAGGAAGTGTCCTCTAAAAGACACTTGGTTTTTGCCGGCCCATCTAATGAATAATATATATGCTTTAAATAGATCTTTTGCTAGGCTTAATTTATATGCAAAATCCACTAAATACATTCAGAAAATAAGACTAACATTTTAAATGAGACCCTTTCACTAGGTGTCTCCAAACTATCAAAATAACTGATTGGTACAGCCATTAAGCAAAAGAAAAGCCATTAAATCAGCAACAAGCCTAACAGACATTTTCCTACGGAACTAGCTTCTTATTAACCAACATATGATGACTATTCCTAAACAAAATTTTGCAAATGAGCCCAAACTGCTGATCTGGGCTGTCACTGGTCCTAAGGAAGGCCTCCTTGGTCAACTCATTCTTTTTCCTCCCTTAGTTTTCTCATTCATGACATGACATCATGAGGAAGATCTCTCTGTGAGCTGTAACCTCAGGCTGCAGCAGGAAGACTAGGTAATTATTCAAAGAAAAAGACAAGCTAAGCCCTACAGTACTTTTTATTTACTAAAATGTATGTGTCTATATACATATATTATATAATATATAAAGGTAAATTTATTTATATGTTTAATTTCATACTTAACAACTTTATCAGTAAAATCAAATTCAAGGTAAATTAAGATACTAAAATTCTAAATTTAATAATTAAGTTAAAGTTTTCAAATTCTAATTTTTAAGAATGCCTCCTGTATAAATGAGCCAATTTAGTCTCTTTTCTGGTTGGGTATATAGTGAGCACACCACAAAGCACAGATGAGGATACTTACATTCTCAAAGACCAAACATAGGACTCAAGGTTTCATTTACAGTGTTACATAAACTTTGTTAGCAGTACCTTAAGATAAGATATACTTATAACGATTCTTGATTTCATGTAATGGTGTATCTCCTATCTAAATTCTTTAGGAATATCCCTTAAAATGAAAAGGTACATAAGAAATAAACTTTTGTCAAACACATGTTAGTCATTTACTTAAGGTCTGAAGAAAAACTGCTGTAAGTTGAGCACAAAAGGTACAGTGGTTGAAACCATTCTTTAAAAATATATCCTGAGTAAGTGACTGTCTAATTTATATAGCTGTCATTGTCTTCATATATAAGCAATATTTGCTATGTTGTCTTTTGTGAATTTGTAAATGTCATTAAATATTGTTGTGCAGAATGTATAAAGTTCAAAGTGCGATGGCCGGCCAACAATTGTGTCTATGACAGCAATAACAATGCTGTTCTTAATAATCTACTGTAGTTTATTAACATATTTGAGGCATGTCAGTACGCCCATTATCAGGACAGAGGAGCACATAAAGGCAAAGATGATCCTTAGCCAATTCAATAATGCAATTGCAAAGTAAGTGGCACAACTGTGGGCAGTAAAAACAGAAGATGCCATTATTATAACTTGTATGAAAGTTCTGAATGGAAAAGTGGTCACCAGTTAAGCAAATGAACCATCAGACAGAGAATAGCTAAGACACTGTGTACCTGACCTACTAATTTCTGATAGACAAATGGCTCACAGTATTACTGATAATGCACAATGTGTAGTCATCTACATAAACAACTAGGTATATATATATATATATATATATGTATATATATACATATATATATACATATATATATATATATGTACTTGGGTAAAATTAAGTTATTAATACTTTAGTTTTTTACTTTAGACAAAAAAAAAACATTTTGAAGCGATTTGATGTATATGAACAGACTGAACAAAATCACTTTCTGGAGTTGCCATTTCATTGGACAGTTTGCCTTGGATATCTATAGAAGACTAGAAATAAGCTTAAGAAACTGCTAGGTGATGAATAAAATAAAATTTAACTTCTAGTCTGAACCAAATTTGGAAGTTGGTACCTGTGAAAATTCTGACGCAGGTGTCTGATATATATTGTAATCTCATATGACTATGTAAATCAGGATGCCTGCATGAATGTACCATAATCTCACATGATGACATAGGACTTCAAGGAATAATATCTTCTTAGTGCTGTTATGCTCTTTAGGATCCCCACAAGCAGACCATGGAGTAAAGATTTTAGTACAAAGAACTTATTAGGAATGAAAGAAATGTTGAGGAAGTGACAACCACAAGGGTATTCAATCAACACAACCACTGTGGGCCACCAGAGCATCATCCCAGGAAGAGAGTTAAGACACCAAAGTCAACTGCATACCAGGAGAATCCCATCCAGGAGGGAAGAGGCTCGCTCACTGATAAATGGTCAAAACTAAACACAGCCAATATCAACGGAATGAACTCCCTTGCCAGGGCTTCCACATCCAGAGCTAGCATCCAGCAGATGTGCATCAAGGAGGGGCCACTGATCCCATGTTCTCGGGGAGCCCACACTCTCAGAAACCCTGCCCAGTCCCCAGCTGGGCCTTTCAGAGAGAAATTCCTTTGCCTTGAGTGTTATAAGCACCATCTTACTGGTCCTCTTCTTAGGTACTCCACTTCAGTTTCCCCTCTACAGATGTGCCAAATTCATCCTCCTAGGACATGGGTCCAATCTGTTGCTGCCTCACTCAGAACCTCCTTTTACCAGAAGCACTAAATCAAAATGCTACAGTCTGGCTCTCTTTAGACACAATACGCACTTTTCTCTGGCATTTATCTTCTTGCTTGGATGTTATTAAATGTCCCTATTCACATGGACATATTTCTGTCCTTGATCACATCTTAGCCTTGGGGAATGTGGATGCCATCCTTGTCTAGTCAAGAGGATGTCTACATCTCTCTAAGGAGACGAGTCTTCCTCCCATGGGCTTTTCCTCCATGTGGTCCTTCAGTGCCTTCACCACCTGACTTCCTTCTCCACTGTGTATTCACCGGGGTACGTGCTGGGTCTGCACACATGACATATTTTCTCTTTCCTCCTACATCCTCATTGTAAACCACACTCTATTTTAATCTCTTTGTGTCACCTAAAAGATGTAAAGTGCCTGGGACACACGGTCCATATTCACAAACACATGGTGTCTCAAAGCATGAGTATAGGCAAGGCCACTGTGTCATAACGTAGGAAGTGAACCTGGAGTCTGACATCAAAGCTATGGTCATAGCTACGCATGTGACATTGGTGTTTCCTAAACTATTCTGTGCCTCAACTGGCTTATCCATAAAACCACCCTTTGATGCACATTTTACACAACTTGAGAATCAAATAAATCACCACCCATGAAGTTTCTTTGAAATGTTTAGTAACAGCCCGTCACAGGCACTCGCTTCCCCACAGTGAGGTACTGTCCTCCAGAGGACAGTGAAGAGGGATCCAATTCAATGCTAAAACGCTATGAGTCATTTCATCAGGAATTGCCCAGACATGCTTCCACGATTGGGCTCTCCTTAAAGCCAACGCCGCTGACTGAGTAAGAAAGAGAAATCGGCACCCAAATTCAGTCTGAGTTAACCAGCCTCGGATGGAAACGCAACGAAGGACGTTGACCTCATCACACCAAATTTTCACCGACAGTGTGAAACATACACACACAGTGTACACATTCACATGTGTGACATGATCAAATTGAATGGACATGTATGTATAGACTCAATAAACAGAAAGGTTTATTAAAACAAAGAAGGATGTACAAAACTGTTTTGTATACATTACACATATACATTAGTTTTAAGTCTAAGTATAGAGTTGAATCCGCGTGTTCTGTCATCTTCCTGTCTCCCAGGTTGCACCCCTAACTTCACGGTGCGCTCCACCACTGGCCCCTGCACACCTTTTAAACGTTACTAAAGGCTGCCTCTCTGCAGTGGATTAGGCAGCTGCTTGCATATGAGGATCTTGTTGTCCAGAGTGACAGCTGTATTTTCGCCTGTTTTGACATTGACTCTGATCTGGGTGAATAGCTCATATCCATTAAAGTGCTATTACAACACTGAATGACTGCCAGGATACTTCCTGATCAATTTTAAAAGCCAGCTAGCTGTCATCATCTAATCGCAACAGCAAAAAACAAATCTTTGGGGAATAAAATGAGATTTTTAAACATTTTTAAAGCAGTGTGTTAAATATAATCCCTAAAAAGTATTTGAAAAATTACAAGCCACAAAAATGGGAAGGTAGAAATAATATGTTCTGCCCTCTGAAACCCCTTACACTTTCAGATTGGCAGGCAGTCTGAAATACCCCTTAAGCCCACCATCTCGGCAGTGGCAGAGTTTGAACTCCTGCCACTACATAACTTAATAAGCAGTGCTGAAAACAATCGCCGCCAAGTGTGCGTGTGGCCGCCATTTCTAGAGTCACTTCTAGAAAACTTCAGGCTGAATTCAATCATCTTTCCGTCTCTTTGCTTCATTGGGTGAAATCCAGCTGTTCAGGTTTACTTTTGACTTTTCTCGACAGGCAGACAATATGCACATTTTTTTTAAAGCTACAGCACCAGCATTTTAGATTCCTGTCTGTTGAGCATCACCCAATGGAAGGCAGAGCTGACTGAAACAAGCTAAGACCACTAGAACAAACATGTTAATGGGGGAAGTCGGGTTCGATGGCACAATGCTATCCTATCTTTATTATTTAGTATTTTATGTTTCTTTAGTGTCTTTTTAAAGTGAAACCCTCCATCTGCATAAACAAGGCTGTCCTGGAAATTTGCGATCCTCCAATCCCAGCTTCCTGAGTGCTATGACTAGGGCATACGCCCACGTCTCTTTCACCATAAATACACAAGTGTCCACAGGCATACAATGTGTAAGCTGGGACAATCAAGAATGGAAGGTAGCCATCTAAAGAAAGCAGTTTGTTGGTACACCCACCAAACAGGGATTTTGTTTCCCTGGTGGTTGGTTTATTTTTTTCTTCATGGTTTTCACTTTGGTTTTAGTATACAACATTTTCACACCAGTATTACGCCAGCACACACAATTTGGGATGGCCTGTCTCAATCAAGAAAGGAAAAAGAATGAACTTTAGGACATCAGATGGTCACTTGGCCCTAATTCCTTCTAGGGTTATTTAGCAAAACATCAGAACGTGTGAACAAAGGCTAGAAATGTTCACTTGCTAACTGACGTTTTATAGAATATGAAAAATGGCGAATAATATATCACATTTTAACACCCTTCAGAATATATGTTTCCTTAATAAAAGAAAACCATTAATGGGAATACTGGGCTGATAAAAAAAAATCATTTTTCATTTTTTGGAGTTTGGAGAGCTTCCCTAAGAGCGTGGAATCCGCACTACCAACAGCCTTCTCTGCATTGTTAGATGCCGCCTTCATTTCTGACACAAGTCTACCTTCAGAGTTTCGAAGAGCATTTGTTTTCTTTCTAATCCACCTTTAAATATTAAAATCTGTGTTATTCTCAGGAACCGGCTCATCATGCTTCTCCACTGGAAAGGTTTCCACTCCTTGCTGCACCAGAAAAGAGCCCCAGTCCACAACTGGCACGGTGGCCTCCCGGTGCCGCAGAACCGGAAATCCCTGCCCTGATTTGGCCCAGACGGCTCCTTCATCCCCCCCCAACCCAAAGCCTCCAGAAGCTCTGCCTGTATTCCTGTATGTTCCCCTCAGCCTGTCTGAGAGGCCTCTTCTGTGGCTCCCCAATAAATGCACTATTCCTTCTTTGTGCCTCTCTTGTACACCCACAGCCAGAAGTGCATACAATGCTCACTTTTTCTCTTCCTGCCGGTCTTCACTGCCATAGTTACAACATTCTGATGGGAAGAAAATTAATTCCACTGAGTTCAAATAAACTCAAATGGCAAGCGGGGTCTCACAATGTGACTCATGATGGCTCTTACTCTAAGTTCATCTCGGTATCTATCTCGGGGTGACCTTTTCCCTTTACTTACTTATCCCTTGTAAAGAAGAATTATCAAAATCTATCTCAGCTTAAAAATAGGAAACAGCCAAGGCTCGGTCACAAAACAGCACAAAAATGACAAAGCAAAAATACCAATGGCTGGCTGAACTGCAGAAAATGTATCAATTTTTATCTATATGTTATTCTTAAATTTAAAGTTTAGGTTTATGAGTTATAAAGGTATTTTGATTTTAGAGACAGAGATCAAATGTTCAAAATCAGAATAACAAATTTTCACTGCAGAGGCAGAGGACAGGGTGCAAACCAGGAGCTCATTTTGCCTCTGTGAACGTCTGGATTCAAAAAAGAACAGAGAAATGCTCTGAGCATCTGTATGGTGTGAAAGTTGACCTGTGTGTATAAGATTGAAGATTCACTGCCACTTGTGCGGGTTTTCCCTTATAATCTTTGTGTTATGCGGTGCAGCAAAGGCAGAGGCAAAGGGAGCCACTGAGTTCAACCATTGGTGTCAATCCACATTGCCCTTCCATTGGTCCTGCACTCTCAGCACAGGCTAGTTCAGCCTCCAACATACTGTTAAAAAGGTATAGTGAATCAGGAGAGCCACTGCCCCTTGTAAACTCACATATTAAAGGACAGTGTAGGAGAGGAAGGAATTTGTAATAGAGCCATTTACAGCCAAGCACTAAATCATAGATACAGAAAACAAATGTGGATGTCTGGAAGGGTGGGGCAGATATATTACCTCTCCTCAATGAACATTCCTACCATAAACTGGGATCTCCTAGCTGACAAAATTAAGTGAAAGCTGGCCCAAAGTATATCAAAGATAGGGGAGGAAGGGAGGGTGGGCGAAGGTAAAGGGAGGGGAGGAGCCTGAAAGAAGGAGAGGGAAAGGGGGCAGGGAGGCAGGATCTGAGTAAATAGTTAAGCAGGTGTTAAGTAAAAGAACATCACTCCAGTGAAATTCTTTTGTAACAAATTTGTAATCGCTTTTTATAGCAATCAGGATATTAGGGGAAGGGAAGGAAGGAGGGAGGAAGAAAAGTTTTAGCAAGAGACTGGAAACCCAGGGTTTAAAAGAGAAATAGACTAAGCTTTCCGATGAGTCCTATTCCTCCTGACTCGGTGCCCAAACAAGTCTTTCTCTGAACTGCCTTGCTATTTTGCCAAAAAAGCGAAACTTATTTTCCATCTATGTAAACTCCTAGAAGAGGAGAGAACAGGGAGACTACTCAATTCCGCCCAAGAAAAATACAGCCCTTGTTCATATCTCAGAGTGTCTGGCAATGGCCCAACCGCTGCCAACGTTGGTGGTCCAGGCTTGTGGCTATGATCTGACCCAGGAATTAGACAGATTTTGCTAACCTTCCTTCGCCCGGTCAACTGAAGAAAATGATACACTCACTGAGCAGGAAGGGAAGACAGGAAGCACATCACAGCTAACCCCCCTTTTGCCTAAGCTGGCAGGGCTAAGAGAGTCCCTGGAATTTAGCTGCAAGGGCTTAAGGCTTGCTAAATTCTGTAATGAGAGGAGCAGCCTGCACAAGAGAGAAGAAAGAACTAAGGCAGTGACAGGAAAAGCACAAGGAGTCCCCAGTTCTGAATTCAAGAAGACAAATCTGTCTGTATGTACACAGCAGCGCTGCCAAGTAGCAGAGAAGCGATCGCAAGGGCATGAGAGTGAGAGCGAGGCCTTTGAGCAGTCAGATCGGTCAGTGCTACAGCAAGGGGAAGGACTGCACAAAGAGCGAGGGAACGGGAAGCAGGAGCCTAAAGGACAGTAAATCCAGGAAGTGCCAACTGGAATGCACACAGCAGAGCATAGCTCTTGACTCCTCCCAGGAAGGAGCAGCAGGAGCCACTGGGGAACAGGCTCTGCTGACAGATAGTGATGCCTGGTGTTGACAGTTACGGTGGACCAGAAACTGTGGAAAGGCAGAGGCTATGATGAACGCAGGCTGAAAGTCCCTGTCTCAGAGGGCTTAGGAACACTATTACGGAGGACAATGAGAGGCTCTTGGAACCTAAGATGAAATATCTGAGATGCCGCAGAAAACAGCATCTAACACAAGAGACCAACAGCCACAGCAAAGTGTGAATTTGACTCTGACGCACTTACCCCATTGCACTTGATGTTAACTTGGGGTCTGACGTCAGGTTCCTCATTGCTAGCCAAGAAGAAAGCCTCTGCTGACAGGGGCGCAGAGATGAGGAAAGGACAGAGGGCAGGACACTTCCAGGAATCAGATTCTAGTTTCCTGTCTTTCAGCATTTTGTCAGTGGCCTGAAGCGTCTCCTTGAGAGCTCTCAGTGGATCTAGGAATGCTCACTGTGGGCCTGTGACAACGATTCAGCTCTGCATGTAAGGGCATCTGCCACCAAGCCTGAGGACCTGATCTTGACCTCTGTGCTCACATGTTAGGAGAGAAGTGGTGAGTATGTGCTTGCACAAGCACATAGGGACACACATATGCACACACACACACACACTTTTTTAAATTTATGTTAAAATTTTTATTACTAAAAGAATCACCATGATTTCAGCTGGGAGACCTACTTTCACTTGTTTTCTTTATAGGGCTAAAATAAAAATTAATGCCTGCACTGTATCTATGGTTAAGCATTAAGGTTAAGTATTAAGACTTAAAATTACTGACCACCTACTATGTGTTTCATGCATCGCATTACATGCATTGCAAAATGTCCTACTCCACAAGACTCCTAGGACATGATCACATTCCCATTATGTAGAGAAGAATATACATCTCAGAAATGAGTGTTTTCCCCAGGGTCCTAAAGCTGGCCAGTGGCAATTCTAGACAGTTCTCTTTGTCTGATCCCCAAATCCTTCAAAACTATTTAAACGCCATATGTCCTCCACCTTCCCCTCCCTTCCCCACCCTTGCACTTTAAGGTCTATAAAAGCACAGACAGTATTTTTATTAGTAGGAATGAAGGCCAACTTCCAGAGCACCCCAAAATCTAATTCAAAATGCACCACCTAAAAATAAAACCATTCCACGAATATAGGAGACTTTTAAAGACAAAACTATTTTTTACCTAAAATTTATATTATAAAATCTTATTAAAGAGTATTGTTTTCTACAGTGTTGAAAGAGCTAATTTCTCCATGCTTAGTATTTCATGGTTATAAAACAATTATATTCATAATAAAGAGTTTGAAAAAAAACTGAAGATAAAAAGAATCAAAATAATATTATCCGTAACCCAAACAGTCACAGCTGCTACACATGATCATTCTGTTTGGTGAATTACAAATTCTTAACTGAGACTAAACTCTAAATAGTCTAGTGTCTAACTAGATTTTTTTCCCCTTTAAAATTATATGCTATCTGGGCATGGCGACACACACTTATAATCCCAGCACTTAGGGAGGCAGAGGCAGTCTGATTTCTGTGAGTTCCAGGCCAGCCTGGTCAGCAAAGCGAGTCCAGGACAGACAAAGCTACACAGAGAAACCCTGTCTTGAAACACTGAAAATAAAATTAAAAGAAAACTTATATACTAAACATGTACACACAACCCTCACTGTAATAAAACGTGATTTAGAGGCTGGGGTACAGCTTGGTGGTAGAGTCTAGCGTGTATGAAACCCTGTGTTCAATTGCCAGAACTAGAAATAAAAACGCAAGGTTTTCAATAAATAAATGGTATTCTTATCCTATAGGCCCACTGGATAGAGTAGTCCCTAGCCACATGTTACTTTTTAAACATAAGAACTCACCGAGTGGAGATCCACAATGACCACGCAGGGTATCTGAACAGCAGCTCAGCAGTGAGAGCAGGGTGACTGGAAGGCCGTAGTGTTGACCTCAGAACCCCTACATCTGTGTTTCTCAGGTGAGAGGAGAACCCATGGGAAAACACAAGGGTCCATCTTCAGGCCAAGTAGCCCTAGGCCATCCCTCTGTGGATACCTTCCTGGTACCCAGTGGCTCACAGCTCCGACCTTGGGCATTTACTCTAACTGTCAGTGGATCAGATACCTTCCAGTATGGGGGTGAAACACCAAACCCAGGCGGCCATTTTTACTTTCTTGTGGACACCTTCCATTACCTGTGGCTCCCAGGCCCAATATCGGGGTGGGGGGGGCACTCTGACCATCTGACCAACCTGCAGAACAGATTCCTTCTGAAAGGGGCAGAGGAGCGTGGTAAAAAACTCCGGAGATACTGAAGAAATCCCAGAAAGGGAGAACTTAGGGAAGAAAACAGGAACTACAGAGGTAAGCATCACCAACAGAATACAAGAGATGAAGGAAAGAATCTCAGGTGTAGAAGACAAAATAGAAGAAATCAGTGTATCCCTCAAAGAAAATGTTAAATTCCTGACACAAAGCATCCAAGACATCAAAGATACCTTGAAAAGAAGAAACCTAAGAATAATAGGAATGGAAGAAAGAGAAGATTCACAGTTCCAGGAACCAGAAAATATTTTCAACAAAATCACAGAAGAAAATTTCACCAATCTTAAGAAAGAGATGCCTATAAGCATACAAAAAGCCTACAGAATATCAAATAGATTAGACCAGAATAGAAAATCCTCCCGCCATATAATAATCAAAACACTACACGTACAGAAAATATATATATATATATTAAAAGCTACAAGGCAAAAAAGCCAAGTAACATATAATGGCAACGTCACTAGAATAACACCTGACTGCTCAACAGAGACGATACAGGAAAGAAGGGCCTGGACAAATGTCTTGTAAACCCTAAAAGACCTCAGATGCCGGTCTACACTACTATACTCAGCAAAACTTTCATTCACTATAGGTGGAGAAAACAAGTTATTCCATGACAAAAACAAATTTAAATAATATTTATGCACAAACCCAGTCCTGTAGAAGATGCTAGAAAGAAAACTCCCACCTGAGGAAGTTAACCCTTCTCAAAAACCCACTGGATATAAATAACTTCACTAAAGCAAAACTAAAAATAGAAAGCACAGAAACATATTACAACGACCAACATCAGACTAAAAGGAACTAACAGTCACTGTCATCAATCTCTCTCAACATCAATAGACTCAACTCTCAAATAAAAAGACAGAGACCTGATATAGCACTATTCCTAATTGTCTGAGAAAGCACCAGGTTTTCCAAAGTAATTGTATAAGTTTACAGTCCCACCAGCAATGAAGGAGGGTTCCCCTTTCTCCACAACCTCTCCAGCATGTGCTGTCACTTGAGTTTTTGATCTTAGCCATTCTGATGGGTGCAAGGTGAAATCTCAGGGTCATTTAGATTTGCATTTCCCTGATAGCTAATGAGATTGAACATTTCTTTGTTAGACCAGCACTATTTTCCATTGTATGGGTTTGGCTGAATGAAGTATCCCAGAAGCAGGAAGACACACATGTCACATACTCACTTATAAGTGGATATTAGACATGTAATATAGGATAAACATACTAAAATCTGCACACCTAAAGAAGCTAAGCAAGAAGGAGGACCCTAGGTAAGATGCTCAATCTTCATTCAAAGAGGCAAACAGGATGGACATCAGAAGAAGGAGAAAACAGGGAATAGGACAGGAGCCCACCACAGAGAGCCTCTAAAGGCTCTACCCTGCAGGGCATCAAAGCAGATGCTGAGACTTATGGCCAACCTTTGGGCAGAGTGTAGGGAATCTTATGAAAGAAGTAAGAAACAGTAAGATTTGGAGAGGACAGAAACTCCACAAGGAGAGCAACAGAACCAAAAAATCTTGGCCCAGGAGTCTTTGCTGAGACTGATACTCCAACCAAGGACCATTCATGGAGATAACCTAGAACCCCTGCACAGATGTGGCCCATGGCAGCTCAGTGTCCAAAAAGGATCCCTAGTAATAGGAACAGGGACCATCTCTGACATGAACTCAGCGGCTGGCTCTTTGAGCACCTCCTCCTGAGGGGGGAGCAGCCTTACTGGGCCATATAGGAAGACAATGCAGCCAGTCTGATGAGACCTGATAGACTAGGGAAGGTAGAATGGGAGGAGGACCTGCCCTATCAGTGGACTGGGGGAGGGACATAGGAGAAGAGGGAGAGAGGGTAGGATTGGGAGGGGCTGAGGGAGGGGGCTACAGCTGGGATACAAAGTGAATAAACTGTAATTAGTAAAATAAATAAATAAAAGGACACAGAAAAAAAAAAGACAGACTAATAGAATGGATGCATAAACAGGACCCATCATTCTGCTGCATATAAGAAACACACCTCAGCCCTAAGGAGGGACATTACCTGAGAGTAAAGGGCTGGAAAAAGATTTTCCAAGCAAACAGACCCAAAAAGCAGGCTGGAGTAGCCATTCTAATATCTAATAAAATAAACTTTCAACAAAAACTAATCAAAAGAGATGAGAAAGGATACTTCATACACAGCAGATAAAAATTCCACCAAGAAAACATCATGATTCTAAACATCTATGTCCCTAATAAAAGGGCACCCACATTTATTAAAGGGATATTAATAAAGCTTAAACCACATATTGATCCACACACATTAATAGTGGGAGACTTTAACATCCCATTCTCAACAAAGGACAGATCTTTGAGGCAGAATCCAAACTGAGAGATAATGACACTAACAGATGTCATTAATCAAATGGACCTAACAGACATCCACAGAACTTTTCACCCAAACACAAAAGAATTTACCTTATTCTCAGCACCTCATGGAATCGTCTCCAAAATTAACCACATAGTCAAGAACAAAACAAGCCTCAACAGATACAAGAAGATTGAAATAATCCCATGTAGCCTATCAGACCACCAAGAACTGAAGCTGGATCTCAACAACAACAGACATAGCAAAAAACCTACACACACACGGAAACTGAACAACTCTCTACTCAATGACAGCTGGGTCAGGGAAGAAATGAAGAAAGAAATGAAAGACCATAGAATTCAATGAAAATGAAGGCACAACATACCCAAAGTTATGCGACACAATGAAAGCAGTGCTAAGAGGAAAGTTCATAGTATTAAGTGCCTTCAAGAAGAAATTCAAGACATCTCATTCAAGCAACTTAACAGCACACCTGAAAGCCCTAGAAAAAAATAGAAGCAGACATACCCAACAGGAGTAGACGGCTGGAAATAATCAAACTCAGGGCTGAAATCAATAAATTAGAAACAGAAAAATTCAAAGAATAAATGAAACCAAGAGCTGGTTCCTTAAGAAAATCAACAAGATAGACAAACCTTTAGCCAAACTAACTAAAAGGCAGAGAGACACTATCCAAATCAACAAAATCAGAAATGAGAAGGGGGGAAATAATGACAGGCACTGAGGAAATCCAAAGAATCATTAGGTCTTATTTCAAAAGCCTATATGTCACAAAAGTTGAAAATCTAAATGAAATGGACAACTTTCTTGATATATTCTACTTACCAAAGTTGAATCAAGATCAGGTAAATAAATTAAATAGTCCTATATCCCCTAAGGAAATAGAAGCAGTCAGCAAAAGTCTTCCTTCCAACAAAAGCCCAGGGCCAGATGGTTTCAGCACAGAATTCTACCAGACATTCAAGGAAGAGCTAATACCAATACTATTCAAACTATTCCACAAAATAGAAACAGAAGGAACATTACCAAATTCACTCTATGAGGCCACAGTCACAACAAGATACCTAAACCACACAAAGACCCAACAAAGAAAGAGAATTTCAGACCAATTTCCCTCACAGACTTTGACACAAAATACTCAATAAAATACTCACAAACTGAATCCAAGAACACCTCAAAGATATCCACCACGACATCTCAGGCATGCAGGGGTGGTTCAATAAATGGAAATCCATCAATGTAATCCACCATATAAACAAACTGAAAGAAAAAAAACCACGCGATCATCTCTTAGATGCTGAAAACTCATTCGATAAAATCCAACAGTCATTCATGGTAAAAGTCTTGGAGAGATCAGGAATGCAGGCACATACCTAAACATAGTAAAGGCAATATACAGCAAGCCGATAGCCAACATCAAACTAAATGGAGAGAAACTTAAATGAATTCCACTGAAGTTAGGGACAAGGCAAGGCTGCCCACAATCTTGTATTTTTTCAACATAGTATCTGAAGTCCTAGCAAAAGCAATAAGACAACTAAAGGAGATCAAGGGGATACAAATTGGAAAGAAAGAAGTCAGGGTATCACTATTCATAGATGATATGATAATATGCATGAGTGACTCAAACATTCTACCAGGAAATGCCCACAGCTGATAAACACCCTCAGCAAAGGGCTGAATACAAAATTAGCTCAAAAAAATCAGTAGCCCTCCTGTATATAAAAAAACAAATGGGCTGAGAAAGAAATTAGGGAAATAATACCCTTCACAATAGCCAAAAATAACATAAAGTATCTTGGTGTAACTCTCACTAAGCAAGTGAAAGACTAGTATGAAAAAACTTCAAGTCTCTGAAAAAAGAACATGAAGATGTCAGAAGATGGAAAGATCTCCTGTGTCCATGGATTGGTAGGATTAGCATGGTAAAAATGGCCATTTTACCAAAAGCAATAAACAGATTTAATGCAATTCCCATCAAAATACCAAAACAATTCTTTACAGCCCTTGAAAGAAAAATTCTCAACTTCACATGGAAAAAACAAACAAACAAAATAAACAACAAATGGCCCAGGCTCTAAGATCAACAATTTGTAAAGGGGATTTCATGAAACTGAACTTCTGTAAAGCAAAAGACTGTCAACAGAACAAAATGACAGCCTACAGACTGAAAACTCAAGAAATTCAACATTAACAAATTAATATTCCAATTTAAAAAAAATGGGGTACAGAGCTAAAGAGAGAATTCTCAAGATAGAAATATCAAATGATGAAGAAACACTTAAAGAAGCATTCAAGATCCTTAGTCATCAAAGAAATGCAAATCAAAACGACTCTGAGATTCCATCTTATATCAATCAGAGTGTAACAACACATGCTGGAGAGGATGTGGAGAAAGGGAACCCTCCTCCATTCCTGGTGGGAGCACAACTTGTACAACCACTTTGGAAATCAATCTGGTGCTTTCTCAGAAAGTTGAGAATATCGCTACCTCAAGACCCAGCTGTACCTACTCTTGGGCATATACCCAAAAGATGCTCTACCATATAACAAGGACACTTGCTCAACTATGCTCAAAGCAGCTTTACTTGTAATAGCTGTAAACTAACATTCCATGTTCTTGCATGAAATTGGAAACAACCTAGATGTCCCTCAACCAAAGGATGGATAAAGAAATCGTGGTACATTTACACAATGGAATACTACTCAGCTATTAAAAACAAGGAAATCATGAAATTTGCAGGTAAATGAATGGAACTAGAAAAGACCATCCTGAGTGACGTAACCCAGAAGCAGAAAGACAACAAGGTATATACTCACTTAAAAGACAGATATTAGCAATATAATATAGGATAACCATATAAAAATCCACAGACCTAAGGAAGCTATAACAAGGAGGATGCTTAATTCCCAATCAGAAGAGCAAACAGGACAGACACCAGAAGCAGTGGAAGAGAGGGAACAGGACAGGATCTTACCATAGATATCCTCTGAAAGACTCCACTCAGCAGGGGATCGAAGAAGATGCTGATACAGCCAAACTTTGGGCAGAGCGCAGAAGTCTTATGGAAGAAGTGGGGAATAAAAGGACCCAGATCAGACAGGATCTCTACAAGGAGGCTAACAGAGCCAACAAATCTGGGCCTACAGAGACTGATGCACTAACCAAGGACAATGCATGGATAGGACCTAGACTCCCTGCTCAGATGTAGGCAGCTCAGGCTCCATATGGGTTTCCTAGTAACGGGAGCAGAAACTGTCTCTGATATGGACTTTGTTACTTCCTCTTTCTTACTTCTGCCTGGTGGGGTGGCCTTTCCAGGCCACAGAGGAAGAGGACCCAGGCAGTACTGATGAGACTTGATAGGTTGGGGTCAGGTGGTAGGTGAGAAAGATTCACCCTTTCAGTGGACTAGGGGAAGAGAAGAGGGGAGAATAGGGAAGGGAGGGTGGGACCAGGAGGAAATGAGGGAGAGAGCTACAATTAGGATATAAAGTGAATAAATTATAAAAAAAATGAAAAATAAAGATAAATAAATAAAACTCACCAATTTAATTTAACAAAAAATAAGTTAAAGTGTCTGTTTTTCCTCGGATTATTTCACACCACGACCATCTGAAGACAAACCTCATCTGCTTTTTTTCCCTGAAGTTGGTACCCCCAATTTAGTGATGGAACAAACTAAATGCTCAATAAATATTCCCTGTCCTGTTCCGCATACAGCCATGCAATACCCATCATATAACATGTCAGTGCCATGTCTATATCGTACATAAATACATGCACAAGAGAAAAAATCTAAGTCTCAGTTTTAATATAATAACATAAACAAAAACAGAATACTATTCAAGGTAGAAAGCTCCATTCGTCATTACTGTTTAATCAAGATCAGGGGAGAGAGGGCTGTCTCTCTAAAATGCTGACTATACTGGCAGGTAAGTGTCCGACACAGGAAGGACCCAGCCCAGCCCTGCTCCGTGTGCCTCGCCGTTCCAGTGCTCAGGCCATAACACCACCACAGAAGCAATCCACCTTCAGAATGCGTTTTTAGAATGTATTATGAATGACAATAATTGTTCACAGCTTTCAGATCTATTTCCAGCAGCAGAAAGAATCAATATATGTATGAAAAGGGGTGATTCTGACTCACAGTCAAATTAGGAAATAAGATACAGAGAAGAAATATGGAGATTAGGTTGTGCCTTCCTGTGAAAAGGAATATTCATTCCAAAAGTGATGCCATGGGTCAGCTTTGAATCCAAGTATAAGGTTAACATTTTGTCTCACTAGAAAAAAAATGAATTTGACCTTGTAATATTTATATCACACAAAAACTACCAGAGACAGATTTCTTTCTGAAAGCCTTCAGATTGCTTCTTGTCAAACTGTCTGTGTCAGAGATATGAAATGTGATTTGAAGTGGTGGCCAGATTTGATGGTGGCAACCCAAAACACAGTGCTAGGAAAGACTTCAGTGATCCTTTAAAAAAAGAGAAAGAAAAAAAAGAAAGAAACTGGGTTTGCCACAATTTTTGTCATGTCTGCCTAGAAGGGCACAGATATGAGGGTAGCCCTTGGGAAGAATGTCTTGTTTTACCAAACTGATAAAAGGCTCAGATGAAAATCTAAAACAGTGGACACTGTCAACAAATGTACATGTGATGATTTTTAGCCAAAACATGGTAACTCACTGTAAAGAACACAGAACAAAACAATTCTGAATGTGGTAATGGCAAACAAAATACGGTAAGTCTATTTTGGTGAATATTAGTAAAGCCAAAAAGTATTCTTTATCCCTTTAAATTTTTACAACTTCCTAGGGGAAGAAAAGCCTGGTGGAGTTCCCTAATTAGGGAATAAAATGTTCATATATCAAGTAATGTTTTAGACCTGCAAGTACACGGAATTCTAGCAGCCTATAGAGAACGGCCTTGTGTGTGCGGCGTTTCACCATGTGGGTAGACGCTGCTCTCGCCTTCCAAAACACGTGCTCCAATGTATTCCTTGAGGTGTCTCCCGATGCACCAGCACTATTTTCTCTTCCCCACTGCAAAGCTTAAGACATACAGGTCATTAGCTGAGAGAAACACGCGTGTTAAAGGCAAACATGTGATTCCTCTGACCTGTGAGCACGTGCGTTGGATGAGGAGGAAGGTGCACACGGGGAGGTGTGAGTCAGGAATAGAGTGTCTGTGTTTGGGGTCAGGCAGAGGTGACCACAGTCCCCGCTGCAATGACACTGGCGTGTGACATCACCTGACGCCTGGCAGGCGCCACAGCGGGTTTCCTTCTCGGTGCACCAGGGATGAGGGTGCACGAGCCATGGTGATGTCCGCCTTCACACCCTGAGAAGTAGCAGACAGCCTACAGGTGTGGAATGTGTTCTTAACAAGCGGTGGCGGTCATCCCTGCATTTGCCCCTCCTGTAATTTCTCTCTTAGCAGCCACACAAAATAATACACATCTGATGTTCTTCCTAACAATGTGACGTGTCGGAATCATAGGGCCGAAGGAGGGTAGAAAGAAACACCTGCTATCAAAGCACCAGCACTCCGGAATGATCTCAGTGAGAAAGTATTGAATCTTTGCTCTGAAACAAGAGCGTAGAGGGACACAGAGGAAGACCGGGAGCACGGGAAGATTCTTATGTGAACACCCCTGGTTGCAAAACTTACACCTCAAATGTGTAAGTAGGCTGGTGTTGACCCTTGGGCAGTGATTTGTGAGTCCTGACATACAAGAAGCATGTATTTGAATAAAGCGAGGAAAAGGTCTCAGGAAGATAAAAACAATCACTGCTTACCGAGCATCTACTATTCACCAGCTACTATCTGCCTTAATTTTCTCTTTTCTAAAACAGAAAAAAACCATTTTTAATCTGAGGAAAGAACTCAGCCATTGCCTGTGATACTCAGGCTGCTGCTGCTGTGCCAATGTCTATACCAAGCAACATCACTGTATGACACCATTTGTCCAACAGTAACTACAAGCCATAGAGCAACTGCTTGGAGACAGAGGGTCGACTAGAGTCAACTAGAAAAATCTTAGCCTTGATATGGTTTAAAAAAAAAAAAAGCCATCACTGTGAAGAGTTCTAAACAAGCCTGGTAGTTCAAAGGAGCTGGTCTGGTGAAAGAAAAGTGGCCCCTCAGATCTTTGTCTCAGGCAATGAGGAAATGAAAGATATTTGCAAGATAGTAGAAATGGAGTAAAAGAAAAAAAAAAGCTATGAAATGCTTCACAAAATGTCATTGTAGTTCACCACCACTTGCTGAATGCTTAAAACAGATAAAGCGGTGTTTTGTCATTCACTTATCCCAGCATTACTCCAAGTATTTGCCTACAACAGAGGAGCAGCAAATGCTGAAGTTTAGATCACATGCTCAACACAGCTAGCTGATGGCCAGATCTGAACCCAAATTTGCCTGATCTCAAAACCAGCCATCCTGGTCTCTAAACTGGTGTCCCCCAGCAGCATTTAAGATGATAAACATGCTGTCTGACTGTAAGAATTAATTGATATTGATTCCTCTATTCTTCAGAATGCAGGTCCTTGGTGTCTGAAGTACAAGTCATATGCATTTTCCGAACACAGGATGCAAATTTCAATCAGTAATCATCAATATTTTGAAAGGCATAACAATACAGATGAGCCATTCTTTAAAATCTATCAAGGGCTATAAATAGCATCTGCATTATTTTGCATGAAAACGACCCTATTCATGAACACGATTGCTGCCCCTTCCACTGGGTCTGGGTCTATCCGTGGACAGGTGAGAGAATCCAATAAAGGCAAAGTAAGAGAAGTTTCTAAGCAGGAGAATCAAAAACTTCATTTCTTGAAATCGGATGCTATAAATGGATTGTTTTGAAGACACTGTTCATATCTATTCAAATAGACCCCAGCCTGACCTAATGTTAATCTGTCACTCCTAACTGATCCTTTACAAAGCCTGAGACCACTGCTTACAAAAGGAATGTAGTTTATTACAGCTGTTGCACTCCAAATGAATATTGATTTCAATCTCAGGATGCTATGAAAGGACTTGCATCAATTACACAGTACATCAGAGTCATAATGCGAGTTACCTAGTTCCAATGATGCACACAGCAAATCAATCATTCACTTTCACACACCTTCGAAGAGGTCCCAGCCACCATGAGCTTCCTTTATCTAAGCCTTGAAATGAGCCAAGCAGTGCAAAGCCCTGATAGAAAAGGAAGCCGTCCCTGGGTTTTAGAAACCACAGGCTACTGTCAAAAAGCCATTATAATTACTCCCTTTCAAGTGGGCTGTGTGTTAATACAAATACAAATGAGGGGTAAAAAAAAGTGAAGCCTTAATGACAGCATTATGAGGGGAGGTTTCTCCTTTACATTATTTATTTATTCAATGGAAAATTATTTGGCAATTATGATAAAGCAACTAGAGGACAATGCCTTCCCTTTGAATCGCTAATTAAAATGCTGATTGCCTGTGGAGTGAGATGTGCCGTTATGGTCAAACAAGAACCTTCACTGTACTAACAGCCTGGGCCGGCCTCACATCTGGGGGCAAGGGGAAGGTGTGGCTCAACCTGACTTCACTACTAAATTCAAACACATTCTCATTCAGTGAGATTTGAGGACAATATTCATAATTTGACTAAGATAATGCTGAAGCCAGTAATCTTAAGAGAAGAAAGAAAGGAGAGAGACAGTGTGAGCGTCTCTCCGTCAGTCCAGATATATTTTGTGCAGGATCCCAGAAAGCAATTTTTTTAAGCTCGTACTTCCTGTGTCCCTTACACTTTTCTTCCGGCCATCTTCATTTACAGGCACGTATCAAGTAAATGTCACCTTCTTCACACTGATGATCTTTAAACAGGTGATTCGCTCCAATAATTCTCTCCAGTGATTCTCTCTCATTATTAATTGTGAAGAGGAAACTGTCTATCACATAAAGAATCTAGTGCTTTGGATTTGACTAAAATGACAACTTTCATGATAACACTGAAATTGTCCTTTTCTAAAATGAAAATATATTTTGTTGTCACTTGTTTATGTTTTTTTTTAAATAAAAAGTCTGCTGAATTCATGAAGTAAAAAGAAGATGAGTGACTGTAACCTATGACATCACTTAAAAATGCGTGCTTTGGAAAGACCTATGCTCCCCCTCAATGACAGATGCTCAGATGAGGCAGAGTTTGCTTTCCGTTTCGACATTCCCTCCATGGCCTCCCTCAAGAAGTTGAGCCTTTGCATACCCTAGAGAAGATATTGACCCCACCTGCCTTGAAAGGCAGAGCGTAGTATCCCTCTTGTCAGGGGGTCAGCTAAAATGTCAGGGTCATACTGGCCTTCTGGCGTCCACTCCAGCATATATTTTGCATCACAAGATGAACTAGTTCCGCCCCCAAAGGAACCCCTAAATGGCTAGTCATTGTTAACCTGACTGAATTTAGAATCACCTAAGAGATGCGCCTCAGGGCAGGCTTTGAGGAAAATGAAAGATTTGACTGAGGATTGAAGACGGCACCTACGACAGAATGGATGACAGCCCTCCAGATGCTGGGGTCCCAGGCCTAACAAGAGAGGGAGAAAGCCGGGTGAGCTGGCATTCCTGTCCTCTCCGCTGGCTCTTCCTGCCACAGCCAACCAGGATGGACTGGCCAGAGCTTCAGAGCACAAGGCAGTCCACATCCTTCCTCCTTCACTGGCTTCTTGTGGGTATCTAGTTCCAGAACCAAGGAGAGAAACTAAGGCCACCACCTAGCATGTTCTGTGATGACTGTCACACTTCCTTCCGAATGTGTGAATTGTCATTCTTCTAGATGGCCCTGGTGCACTTCTGTGACACCCACCACAGTCTGTCCCCGCTGTTCCCTGTCACCAAGTGGCTGGAGAGATATAAATATTCTAGATGTGGTCAGGTTACTCAAGTGTAGTGGGAACTTAGATACTGAAGAAAAACAAAGGACCCAGGGATGCAGCTGGGAGCTTGTGTGCACTGTCACTCACGAGGGTCACTCTCAAGCTGGATGGTGTATCTCCATCTTTAGTCTGCAGTATCGCTTTTCCCCTAAGAAATTATCTGTTTTGTTTTGTTCTTGGAAAATCTTTGTAGCCTTTATTTTTAATTCTTTGGCTAAAAGGCTGGAACTGTAAACACCTGGCCCACACCTCAATCACAGGTAAACAGAAACAGTTTCTTTTTCTTTTTCTCTTTATTTTGTTTCTCCTTTTTTTCTTTCTTTCAAATGATGACATAACAAGGCACGATGATATAGCAAAGTGTTCTGTGTATCTCACAGTGAATTAAGCTAAAACCTTCAGTAACAAAAGTATGTTCTATGAACTTTACATTTGTTGCCCATAGATTTCACTATCTTAGTCCATTGTTAAACGCTTCCATTTGATGTTACATAAGCTCTTTTCACATATAATAAATGTATTTATTTTTTGTTACAAATTTTTCACTTTGTATCCTTCCCTCTCCTCTCGGTCCCACTATTCCTTCCTTTTCTCCCCCTATGTCCCTCCGCTAGTCCACTGATAGGGGAGGTCCTCCTCCCCTTCCATCTGACCCTAGACTATCAGGTTTCATCAGGACTGGCTGCATTATCTTCCTCTGTGGCTTGGTAAGGCTGCCCCCCCACTAGGGGGAGGTGATCAAAGAGCCAGCCACTGAGTTCACGTCAGAGACAGTCCCTGCTCCCCTTACTAGGGCACCCAGAGACTGAATAGCTTATGGGCTACATCTGAGGAGGGGGTCTAGGTCCTCTCCATGCATGGTCCTTGGTTGATTCATCAGTCTCTGCAGGGCACCCCTGGGCCCAGATTGTTTTGCCTCTGTTGGTCTCCTTGTGGAGCTCCTGCCCCCCGCCCGCGCCCCCAGGTCTTTCTATCTCCTTCTTCCAACATACAATGCAATTAACCCAGCATGTTCTGAATGGACACTAGGTACTACTTCAAGCATCACTGCCGGCTGCCAGGCACAGAGTAAAGCCATGCCACCAGCCTCCACACACAAGTAGGCATCATCATTTACACTTATAAAACAGAATTGCTACGACACAAACTGTTTCAGTAATTTGCTTAACTGGCTTACGTGGTGACAGGGCCTGGCTTGAAGTTCAAGCCACCATAACCACTGCATTATCAGTGACCATTCCTCTTCATTTCCTGACTTGTAAAACATTAATAAATGGGACAATGATAAACTATTAATCAGAATCAGATTAAAGGAGCATTTCTTTAAAGACCGGCCTTCAGTTTGATTAATTTATCTTTGGGGGTTCATTTACTCATTCCCTGTAACTCACTTCCTACATAATACCTCTGCTCATGAAGACCCACAGTCACACTTATAATGTAAGACACTTCAAAGGTGGCCTGTGCACAGGCCCACCCACCCCAGGCGTTTCTCCTGATCTACAGGTGTAGCCCTCAAAATCTGTAAAAGTAAATGAATGAGCATTTTGTGGTCCTTCCTCTACCCGAGCAAGTCTCAGTTTAAGCATTATCTGCTCCTTATTTCCCAGACTCTCAGGAAATTAGCTCATTTCTCCTTTCTATTCTTCAGATCCCCACAGTCTCGTCCACGCAGGAGCTGGTTGGCTGGGGCCTCCCCACCCACTGCAGGTATCACGTTCTTTCAGCTACTGACATGTTGCCTTTCCTCATTTGAGAAACCATTATCCTTTACAGAGAGAACAGAAGTCAAATAGAATTTACTACCGTTTGTCTCTGTGTAGTCAATTTTTAACACTCCACCATCTGCCCCAAACAATGCAAATCGGCAAATATTTATGGAATGCCTACAACGTGCAAATATTTTTACGAGAACAAAGAGAATACAAAGACGACACAGTATGCTTCAGGGAGTGGGGAAGAGGCAGGGCCCAATCTAGGAGAGTGAAAGACAAAAATGGCTAAGTGTGATAGAGGTGAGAAATGACCGCCTGGGAACACACGTTACCTCCCAAGAGGAGGGTCCAGTTAGGCGGCGAACTAGATTTTTCTGTCTTTGTTCACATATCTGATGTTAAACATTTTAAAACTACGTATCTTAGGTTTAGACATTTTCAAAACTGATGTGGCCCCCTGCCTCTTTCTGGTGTGACAACTGCCCTTTACCTTATAGAGTTCACTATTCATTATTACTGTCTACATCTTATTACTGAGGCCTCACACACCTAAGGACCATCTTCACGCAACCACTTTTCTGCTCACGTGTTCATTTATTCATTTATTATACAAATATTACCGTCAGCTAAACTCTTAAGTCACGGCATCACCTCGCCCTATTTTGAGACTCTCTGCTGCGGACCACAGCTACAACTCTGCACTGAAGAACTAGAACATCTTGTCACTTGGAATTTTAAGACTATGTTTCCTATGGCAACAGTGGGCAGAGGCACTTGTCACCAGGCATGACAAGCTGAGTATGAGCTCCCAAAATCCACATAGTGGGAGAAGAGAGTCAACATCCAAGGGTATGAACACACACACAATAAAGAAAGAAAGAAAAAAAATTTAAGATGATAAACTATTTTAATAAATGAAAATATTAAAATATGCTTTTAAACCCAAGTAGCCACGTTAGCTGTACGTAGCTTCCACCTGACCAAGAAATTCTGCCCTAATTTGGAAGTATGTTGAGGACAGGCAAGTGTTCCACTGTTTCCTCGATCATCTGAGGGATTATTCTGAAGACAAGTCACACATTCTTCAGATTCTTGGCAGGCTTCTACAGAGGAAAATCCGCAGTGTTCCAGGCACAGAGGAATAAGCATAACAGCTAAGCCTCCTGCTTCACACTGTGGTCCCCAACTACTCCTGCTGAATTATTCTATCCACGGCAAAACGCTTTTTGCATGTATGTTTATTTTGTTATTTACAAATATTTCTTAAGTACCATTTCCATATTCAAAAGACTGATGCTAACTATTGAAATACATGAAAGTACAGAAGATCAGAAAGACAAAAATATCCAAATTTGTATTACTTAGAAAAAAATTCTTTAATACATTTTTTCTGGCTATATGTAAGTGTTCTTTTGAATATACAAATATGTGTCTGTGTACATGTTTATATTTTGTAAGTGTGTGTACGTGTGTGTGTGTGTGTGTGTGTGTGTGTGTGTGTGTGTGTGTGTACACTGCACATTGACCTATGAAATATGTGGTGAGTGCTCACGGCATTTTTGAACTGAGTCATGGTCTCTTGCTGAGGGAAAAGCAAATCCTTTACTGTAAGTCCTTCGGGTCAGTCCTTGAGCCAAGAACTGCTCATTACCCTTCTACCGCAATTCAGTTTTCTTACGACCTATACTTTATACCCTGGTTTCCAAAGATCTGTTAAAGCCTATACCCACCCTTCTTCTTATTGGTCAAATACTAGTTTATGTTTTGCTTATTTTTATCTTATTTTCCTCTCTCTACTGGCTGTAATTTCCAAAGTAAAGCCATCTTGGCCTTAACGTTGAGTCTTCTGCTAACCTCCTTCCCAGTACCTAATGCTGGCAAAACAGATGAGAACATTATATGTAATGCTTCACCTGGCAAGAGTCTAAAATCTCAGAAATACAATCCAGGGCTTTTCTTACCATCGTCCTCCTGAATACATCAACAAGCAGATCTCCTTTCGGTCCCCAGGTGCCAACCTCTTAAGTCTATGCCTCAAGAATGTGTTGTAGCTCTCAAAACTATTTCTGACTGACTCATGGCTTCCTTCCATTTGCATCAGAGACCTCTGCCGTGTCTGGAGGACGAGCTCTACTAAGACACTTGAGCTATGATGACTCTTCGGTGTTGAGTGTAGCACGCTGCTGGGGGGCTGGCCCTGAAGCAGTGGAACAGCTGAGACTGTGGGGCCGTTCTGCTGGGGCAGAGACACCCCTTCCTACAGAGAATCAGAGTCCCACATTCACCAGCCTCCAGAGGTTCACTAGCAATTGCCTGCTGCTGCTCTATTCTTCCCTGAACATCGGATCCACCATTTTCTCTGTTTAAAAAGTATCTGTGTTTATTGGCATATAATATTGGTACACACATATTGATCAGAAACAGTGCAATGTTTTGTTTTACGTTGTATACTAGATAATGGTCAACTTAGAAAAAAACAGATGAAATAATTTTGAATTAAAATAAAATAAAATAGCTTGTCAAGGCAAATATGAACCAGTTATCATATATATTATATCAAACATTAAAAGGAACCAAATATAGGATATGCAAAATTATCCAAATAATAAAGAAATGAGAATTATTTTTAAAAACAAAATCTAGGAATGAATGTTATAACCCAAGAACCTAATACAAGGAAATTGTTTCACAGTTCAACAGGTTTAACTATTGACACAGAACAAACATGACTTATTGTTCCTGGGGACTAAGCTTTAGCATATAGTTTTTAATCATTTTGTAAGTGTCCTATATCACATTATAGAGACAATAATGAGGATTTTTTCTTACCAGCATGTGATCATCATTTTAAGATTAGATCCAAAGAAAATTAGGCTCAAAGCATGGAATCTAAAATTTTATTATAATCTGAGTAGATATTTTGAAATTGGCAACATTAATTATAAACACATATCTATAATTTTATCATGAACAAAAGGCAAAGATATATTTCTCTATAACTATATTTTTATTTTTGTACAAAACACAATATTATGAAAACAAATAATATACTCAGGAAACAAACACTATTCCCAGTTCATTACCTGTGTTTATGTTGTAATGTGCATCTTATTATCTTGCCCTAAGTGACAGTGCACATTTTAATATTAACCTGAGGACATTTTAATATTAACCTGAGGACATAATACTAACCTGAAGATATCTTTGCCTATCCTAAACTATAATAGGGATTTTTGTGGGATATCTTTTAACACTTGCTTTTTAACTGGCAACTGTGTCACAGTAAACAATGTGACTAGTCGGACAATATGGCTTCCTTCAATGAAGATGTTTCAGGTACGTTTTCTCGTGATTCTTTTTTATCAATTGTATGTATACAAAAAAAGCAAAACTGGTTTTATTTCTAGTTTAAGCTTACTGTGACTTTTCGTGTTGTCTTGGCAATAAAATGACAACAATTCTGAAGGACAGTTGACAATTCAAATTTTCAATACATATTCCAACCTTCTTAATTTGCCTTAGGCAAATACAGTATGTAGAAAAAAAAATTCTTCTCAGAAATACCAGAAGACTTTTTTCATTAAAAACAAAAATATTGAAGTCATTTCAAAGACCTATTAGTAAGAAACTATTTCTCTGATGAAATACACAATTATACACTCTGCAACTCTATCTTGATGCAAAAAAAAAAAAAAATCACACCAGGTTAAATTTTTAAAAATCATATTGAGATCAATGGGAATAGTTAAATGAATTTTTAAAACAAAAATGTATTTTTAAATCAAATAAATTATCACCAATTTTTAAGTAGACATATTTTTTCTGGTGGGATTATAAGTGTTTTAACCGTTATATTTCTACATACTATATGTTGCATACATATGATAGGCATGTTTGATATTTATAATCAAAAAGGCAGTAGACTAGGAACATTCTAAATTTGACTTTAAAATCATTATCATAAAACAAAAGCAACTAAATGACTCAATAGTGACCATGCTGATTCGCCCATGAGACATTTTATAGGTGCTCGTTAGGTCTGGCTAGCTCTCACACACCTCTGGAGAGCTGCCGTGATCATTCACTAACCACAGGCCCACAGAGATTTCCTGCAGGGTTCAGAGGCCTGTGTGCTCAGGATGTGGCGGCAAACAGCTCCATTCACCGTGCGAGGAAACAAATGCATTCTTCAGGTGTGGCGGACAGGACTGCAGCAAGTCATGGCCCTGCTCAGTGAACTGGTGTGCTTTAGCAGCAAGAGGACAGCCACGCAGTGAGCAGACATCAGCGTCTGTGCTGACACAGATAATGGGCACTCTGGGCAGAAAACGCCTGGTCCTCGCTTCTTTCTAATCTCTAAAAATACTTCACCCAAGAACCATCACTTTTGCTCCTAAGCGGGTTTGGCCTGGGTTTCGTTTCATTCATTGACACTGATTTTATAACTATATGCATATGTAGTTTATGTTGATAAAATGATGCCGCTCTGAGGCTGAAAATATCACTCATTTTCCATGGCAGTTTAATTTTAAGACTCTAATGGAGTCTAAATCAAGAAAGTCTAACCCTCAGCCAAGAGCACCTCCCAAGAAGCAAAGAGCACAGAGCTGAGTGAGTTGTTGGCACTTGTGAAACTTTACCTCGCCCGGCTTACCTTCGAGTAATCTGATGATAAAGAGTGCTTGTTTAACGCAGATATCAACCAAGCACTTTGCTTCACGCCAGAACAAGCCTTAACTCTCTTGTACACAGCACGCCTGCTGGAGCTGCTGCACAAAAGAGTGAAACCTACAGCAGCTGGGCAGAAACTCACAGCGTTTGCCCATCACTGATAAAGCCTCCTGTGATTATTCCGTGGAGAGGTAGGACAGAGGCCTGGATGAGACAGAGGGAAAAGGGAATGAAGGCCAAGGCAGAACAGCTCCCCTCCAACCTGGGCGAAGCGACCTGCAGCCAGGCTGGGTTCCTGCAGACAGCTTCACCCGAAGACTTAGACCTGCTGCTTGGATAATAGTGGAGATGGAGGAAAAAGAAAGAGAAGAAAAACTAAGAGAAAAAAAGGGGCACCAAACCTTTCTAACACAAAAACCTGAAATCTCCATTCATCTTTCCAAACAAACAAAAAGTCTGCCTCAGACAGGCCACCTCTCAACTCTCATGGCCTGCTATACATTACAGGTAACGCTGAAGTAGGCAATAGCTACAGACCAAAATGAAAACCAAAACATGAACACATCTGGCTTATCACTGAGTTAGTACCTAAGCACAAGTGAGACAGAGATTCCAGCCTACAGGAAGAACAGGCAGGAGAGGCCAGCTCTGCTTTAAAAACTACTGGTTTCCTGTCATTTATAAACACACGCCTTCTCACATGCACAGGGGCAAAGCTGGTCTAACAAAGCTTAAAGCTGCCATAACTTTTGGAAAGCTACTGTCATTTAGCCAAGGGCGATATCCACGCAGTTAAAGTTCAAGGAAGGTAAGGAGGCCAGGTGCAGCTCTCCCCACCCGGCCAGCTCTCCATGCTGCACATACACAGGGAGGCCAGTGTGAAACGGCAACATTTCCCTCAGTCACCGAAGTGCCGCATGGAGCCAGCAGAACAAATGCCCAGGCCGTTAGCTAAACTGGTTTTTAATGATAAGATGATTAGAACATTTTATTGATTGGGCTCTAAAATTTTACTGGATGTCTTCTATTTGCCTGACACTGCCTTGTCTCACCTAATCCACACAGGACAACTGTTACCTCCATTTGCTGATGAGATGGCTGAATTACAGAGTGAATGCAGCAGCAATCCCAAAAGACGATGATGGGCACCTTAATTTTAGGATGGAAGATGGTGGGCAGGAGGCGGCTGGCATCCAAGCAGCCTGGCCTTGGAGAGTTTGCCCTTTGGATAAAGATGGCAAGTGTTTCTGTTCTCCCTGGAAACTCACCAGCTACATGTTCCTCAGCAAACTGCATTCTCTCTCAAGCCAGTTTCTTCACATTTCCATGAGGGAAAAGAGACCCCTTCTATGTTCCTACAGGACTTAGCATGGAAACGATGAGGATGTAAAAGAGTACCTGGTCCAGGCCTCCGTAACCACCATGCCCGAGCAGCACCATCTCTGTCACACTGCGCCACACTTTCTAGCACAGACACGCTGGAGCTGCTCTCACTAGTCCAGATTGGGCACGTGGGCACAAATCAAGATACGGCTCTCCTAAGAATCTGACCCCTGGCCAGCAGTCACAGGCCACTGTGTCCTTCTGCTGCTTTTGTATTACCGGCTTCTCTCTGGGGCATTTTCAGATGAGACGGTTTGGGGTGCTGGTCTGTTCTCAGGTGGCCTATTGTTCCAGGAAAGGAGTTGTTGCCCGTACTTCTTCTGTATCACTGTTTTAATACATGAGGAGTTCATAGATCTCTAACAAATGCTTCCTACTTCAAAAGCCCAGTCTCTCCTTGGGTATACGTCAGTCTGCTTGCCTCATGATCCATTCTAAGTCTAGACCCAATGTTCTACCAGTTTATCACAGTCACATTTTAAAACAACGTGGCTTCTAAGCCAAGGTACGCTGCTGCCAGATCCTTACAGATTTCTCGAGATGGTACCACCTTACAAAGCAACTTTCCCAGCACAACGTCACAGCCACACAGGTGAAAATCCCAGAGGCCAGACTGCCTGTAACACTGTGTGCAGCTCAGAAACCCCCAACCGTGGTGGTCAATCCATTACTTCTGCTAAGCTATTGAGGTCTCAAATTTCACAATGTTCAGAGATTGTCTGTATTCGAGGCCTGTGTAATACATAAATCACATGCCCATTCTATTAGAAGTAGAACTCTCACCTAGAATTCACTTCCTATAAGACCCTCAAAATTATGAGTGACTATAAATTTCATTTGCTATAATTTTAAATTTAAAAATTTTAAGTCCTCATTCTTTATATTCCTAACTTTTTGTATGTCATATCATACTTTTTGTATTTAATATCTTGTTAAAATTTGTGGGTTTGCATCCTGTAGACCTGTGGCTAACGCCCCTGTCTCTGTCAGAGATAAGCACTCAGCCCATCAGCAGGTTTCCCTACAGCTTTTCTACAAATGTACACGCATAGATGACCCGGGATTCTTCTGTGACCTGTGTGTTTAACATAAACAGTGTCATGTTGTGTGGACCACGCTACAACTTGCTTTTTTCAAGGTTTATTTTTTCTTATGTGTAGATGTGTCTGTCTACATGTGCAGACGTGCACCTCAGTGCAGGTACCCAAAGGCCAGATATCTTAGAACTGGATTACAGACAGTGGTGAGCCCCTGAAGTGGGTGCTGGGAACCGAATTCTAGTTCTTCAAAAGGGCAGCAAGAGCTCTGAACCACAGAGCCATCTCTCTAGCCCCTATAAGTTACTTTCAATTTCTCAAGAAATGCCCTCAACAATTAAAAGAGCGGGTAGCTCATTCCTAGCAACTGCGGATTTCTACGCCTCCTTGAACAAGCTCTTTAACATTTGTCTCTTTCCCTCTTCTGGTTTTACAACCGCTGTTCTATGATCACCGATGCTCGTGTCTGCTTTCGTTCTCCACGGCACTCCATTAGGAAGTCCTTCAGTTATGCATACATCTTGATGTGTAACTCTTCAGTACATGATATGATACAAGATACTTTCTCTGGCTGCTGAACTGGAATAGATTTCAACTACGTTTTCCATCTGTTATGTTTAGAGGTCTTTTCTCGGGTACAACAGGAGTCAACACATGAAGACCCTCAGTCCACGTCTACTCACTTCTTCGGTTTCATGTGAACATAACCACATCTGCTCTTTTACATCGTGGCAAGGCAGCTCTTGTGCCACAATAGCAAAGCTGAATAGCTGCATCAGAGCCCATGCAGCCCACAGAGCAGGGAGGACCATCCAAGGAAGTCTATTCTACCACAAAAGTCTGCTCCCCCAGAACATGAAGCCGTCATCCTTAGGGCAGTTCTGTCTCTGCAACATGCGGATAAAGTACCAGTGTTTTTCACTTTAACTCAAATCACATTTGCTTCTAAAAAGCAAACCAAAGTGTGTGCCAATTGAAAAATATAAAATCTTTTAAATTCTACAATCAAATCCATGTGGCTTACAGCCATATCTGCTCTGGACCTTTCATAGTTTGGGGAGCTAACTGAATGAATTAATTCATTAGGGATTCTCCTTAAATAGTAGTGTGTCCTTCAGCATGATTAGGAATTTAAACTATGATTTTTCAAAAAAAAATTGAGAAGTGAAACTAGAATATAGAATGAAGCAACTGTTCAGATAAGCGAGTGACAGGGTTCTGAGTTTCCCTGTCTCCATCTCCCTCTGGGAAGCCTTAGAGGCTGGCCGAATCCTTGTTAGTCTCCACATGGTAGGCTAACTGCAATTCCCATTGTACTGGGGAACACACAGTAGGACCTCCTCCATTCACTTAAAATCAGTACAATGCTCACTACAAATGCTATTGTTTATACTGCACTCACTGTAAGATTGATGGTAGAACTGAAGAATAGAGAATATGTGTTACTACATACAAAATAAATGATCTTTGGCCTTATTTCTCCACACTTACATATAAGAAACCGCATTCACGCATTGTCACTAGAGGCTACCGCCTATTCAAACAACGTGAGGCTCTTAGTGCACACGTAACTATCGGAATCCTAAATATGTTCATTATTTCAACTGGCCTTGCTAGGCTGTACTAGACTTCTGTTATGGGGAACAGCCATTGTCCCGGGTAAATGTTGAAGTTATTCTCCAGTCCTCACTGTCATATGTTACACAGACTGTAAGGAACATCTTAGATACTGTACAAAGCACAGACTTCCCATTTCATCCTTCCCTAAGAAGACAAGGAATGGAGACATGAGTTTTGTTTGTCCAAAAATAATAGTAACAATAATTATTTTTCAGTCATCTACAGATTGCCTGTCAGAGTTCTTAGAGAGTGCTTTGCTGACCTGGTAACTTGTCTCTCAGAGGACAGGCTGCTCTTCTCCTGTCAACTATTTTTAATGACATTTCATTAAAAACTAAGTTTGATGGTGGTACTGCTGTATGAAAATTACAAAAAGAAGGGGTAGAGGGGTAGATAAAGGAATGTTTTTTCCTAGTAAAGCCCTAGGTGTGAAGTGTTCACTTGAGAGAACCTAATGCTGTACTAAATGTTCTACAAATGGTGACAGCACATTCTATGCTCACTCTTCTTGGGTCCATCCCAGTCCTCAAGGATCTGCTTCTGCAGTTCTGATTTAGAAAGCTAGAAAGGAAAGAGGTAGGGGCCACTGACCGAAAAAAGTGATCCACAGAGTCTGATACAAACCAAAGACATGAGAGATATAAGGGAGATGTGAAATGATACTGGGGCATGAAGGAAGTTTGAAGTCAACATCTTTGGTTCCGTGTCCTCTGTTCAGCCAGCCAGTCGGGAGAACTTTCATGTTTTTACTGTAGCTATTAGGATTGAGTGTTGAGAGCAAGGGTCAACGTTTCTGTGGGACATAGGTCAGTCCTTATGGATATAAATATATATGAGGACAGGGTACAAGAAAAATTCATAGAAGAGCAACTATCTTGCTGAAACATCTAAACTGCTAACAGAGACTCTAAAGAGCCATTCTAGAGGCAGCTGCTTAAACAGTTTCGAGGAGACTTGGCCTGGAGAGCTTCGGCTTTCCTTAAGCCCCAGTCTGCCTGATCCTTTCCTCTGTCTTCAGGTCCAGATGGAGTTTCTTCAGGTGAAATACCTTGTCTATTCAGGGATCTAATTTATTCAGTGGCCAAGGGCCCTATTCCCAAACCAACCTCTCTCTCACGCTATCGTCAGCTGGTTCTTGCTGAAGGACTGTGGCACTGTGTGACTTATGCTCCCCAGTAATCGCATAAGCTGTGCCAAGTGAGCAAAGAAAACATGCACTAAGAGTATCATCGCAGTTGTTGTCCAGCTAACACCTGACTGCTGTCTCTGTGCCAGGCTGTTCCAAGCACTTCACATTTATTAATTCACCCAGTTCTCACACAACCCTAAGAACAACGGCGTGATGCCCACTAGCTAGAAAAATGAGGTTGAGCAATTTTCCTAAGTAACATGTTAGATGCCGGGATGACATGGCCAGAATTCAAAGCAGAGCAGCTAACCTCCAGAATTCTCCACATCACCATACCATATCTCTTAAGCCACCTTGCCTGTTATTTCAGGGTGGGCAAGGTCTTAAAACCACCTTTCAGAGTCAACTTTAAGAAGTCACATCAGCATAAATTTTAACTCCAGAAAAGCATCCAAGGTATTCACTGTTCTTGACTTTTCCACCTTGACATTTAAAATGCAAGCGACAATGCTCAGAACTTCCCCATATCCTGATGAAGCGAGTAATAATCTTGAGTCTTCCAACTGCTATGCGGCTTGCCTTAGAAAAATCTTACTTGGATTTCTTCTAAATCAAAATAACCTGCCTATATTCAAGGAAGGGTGCTCATGATGCTGCTGTACTCCTTTCTGAAATCTTCCTTCAGACACCTTCCAGAGAGTCCGTTCGTGGACACAGAGAAATCTTAAGCTGTCTCTATTTGATTGTGCTTGCCTGGGGCATTAAGTCCAATCCGCCATGTCTCAGCTCAGTAACTCCACACAGACCAGACAATTCCTGCAGTCAGCTTCCCCAGGGGTTTGTTAAGTTTCACATGCATTTAGTCCTGCAGCTGCCCTGCTCAAGTTGATAAACTTGTAGCTAAATTCTCTCTGCAGCAATGCGCTGCCGGGCTTATGTTTTTTTATCACCAGGAGAATAAATACTGCAAAAGAAGCTGTTACTATGTGTTAGTGTTATCCATTAGTTTTTAGCATAATTGAGCTTACATTGCAATTTCTCAGCAACTGATAAGTGTATTTTGTGGATGTGGTTAAAAGGTGACAAGAATTAAAAAGGGCTAATACTTAAATATATTTTATAGCAAGAAAAGGAAGGAAGTTTGATGCATTACATTGAGCAACAAAATGAAGCAGAAATTATGGGTGGGATTTCATTTTCATTAAAATTCTGAAGTTGCTATGATACACACCTATACATAACTCTTTAAAAGGAGCCACTGCACAAAAATTCTCTGCTCTAATCCTGACCCTTATACAGAGGGTTTGAATGACTTGCCAAGGTCACTAACACCAATGACAATGGTCAGGGCTAGCTCCCTGGTCTCCTAAATTGTAATCAGAGCTCCATGGAACAGGGTCCAGCCAATGGCAATAAAACATCTGCACCTATGAGTAGAGCACTGTTGACATCTGAAATTCAACGCATATTAAATCAACACGCTGTAGTCATTCAAACCATCACTCACTCCCAGTTTGTTAGCAACCCCCCTCTGCGGTCCCTGTTTGCTTTTCCAAATAGAATATCTATTATGTATTCTTTAACAATTTCATTCTTATGTGATGTATCTTGATCATATGTACTCCAAACTCTCCAGTCTTACTCCCTTCAGGAGCCTCCAGACCATCGCCCTTTGCCTTTCATTTCCTTCTGTTTTTGCTGTTGTTTTGTTTCTATTTAAAACAAACGGAGTCCAGCTAGTGCTGCCTGGTGAGACACTACCTCATCTTGTTGGCTTGATCTTGTGAGGGTCTTGTGCAGGAAACCACATCTACAGTTCAGGAGTTCATGGACATGTCAGGTCCAGAGGTCAGCGTTTCCCAGAACTATTCTCTGGCTCTTACATCCTTTCTGTCCTCTCCTGTTTTAGTCCTGGGCCTTGCTGGGACAGGAATGATACAGATGTCCTGGCTAGTATTTATTTTCATATCCTGCCTCTGCACTAGAAAGCCTTTCAGGTATCGGCTCTTGCTTCGGACTTCTGCCTTCCCCACTTCTGCAGGGCACAAAGCCACTGACTTTACAAGCATTCCCATAACTTTACTCGCTCCCTGACATCTTGTGCTTGTCTATCAGGAGCCTACACAAAGCCCAAACATTCCTCCCTGGGTAATATTTGATTCCTCTTCTCAGATGCCATCAATGGCTCCCCACTGCCTCTTGAATCAAATGAAAACATCTATCCAAATGATTATCTTCACTCCTATGTATCTTCATCTTCATTCAATGCATTTTTTCAGCACATCTCTCTGTTGAGTAATCATTTTGTGCCTAGTTTCATGCTACACCCTATGAGAAATTACAAGATATATGTCACACTCCCTGCCCTTGCAGATCTTAACAATCAATATGGAAAGACAAAACATGCACTACATCCAACATTTTTACGACAAGAAAGGCTATATCTGACTGTGTGCCAGGGAGTGTATGAAGCACATATCAATGCTTCTTGGGGCTATGGTGTGTGTATGAGCCAGGGCAGCACTAGAGACGCATGGGAACCCATGCTCCAGAACAAGTGTCTATGACTAGGCTAGGCATTAGCTTGCTCTATGCTCAGAGATTAAAACACAAAGTCTGCCCAGCCTCAAGCCTTCTTGGAGCTAGTGGTGAGAGCTGAGACTGGGAAGCAATGATTCTTTATGAGTACACTAAGGAACTCTGAAGTGCTCCACAAAGGCGAGAAAAACAGTTCCTGAGACCGTGGCAAGCACAAAGTGACTCCATCATGAACAATACTCAGCATGGACCTTCAGGTAGGAAATTATTAAACCAGTGAAACTCACACAAGAGAAGATCACTAGCAAAAGGATCTACAAACAGAAGAAGGAATGAAGCAAAGGCAAAGAGGCATGCTGGAGGTGCCTGGTAAACATGTGGAGGAAGACAGAGATTGCGACTATGGTGTTCTGCTGAGGTCATAACGGATAAACACATTTCATTCTTCACATGAAGCCAGGCAGGAGGAGGTGAGACTCTGGTGATGACAGGGCAGTCTGAAGAGGCGAGACTGAAGCACAGGTGGAAAATGTGGATACAGTCTCCATTTGTAGGACACTGGCACAAAACTGGTAGTGAGAGAGTGCTACATGATTTCCAGAGCGCGTTCCTTCCTGACAGGACCCACCTCTGTCAGCCACCAGCTCTCCCTCGTTGTTGCGGCTAAAAGGCTAAGTTCTCCAGTGGGTATAAAATGGGCAGGATGGCTTCCAAGCTAGGACCGTATGTGTCACCCAGGGACAAGCCTCTATTTCGTTCCCTTCTGCCAGCTGATGAAAATGGGTTTGGTGGCCAGTGGCTGAAACCCTGTCATTAAGGAGGTGAAGACAAGAGGGCCAGGAATCCAAGATCTCCCTCACACGTACAGTGAGTTGAAAGCTTGCAGTGGCTACATGAGATGCTTTCTCAAAATTAGCAAAAAAGAAAGATGGGATAGAGATAAGGAAGGACAGAGAGATGAAAGGAGGGAAGAAAGAAAATAAGAATAGAGAAAGGCTCTTAAAACCCGTAAGACTCCTATCATCCAAAACTGCTGGAATAAACATGGATGTTTAACTAACTACAGTAAATAGGAGGGGTGAGCAGAGAGAGAGGAGGGATATGATGTAAAAAGCATACAATTTGATACCATTAAGTCACTGATACTCAGAACTGCTTGCTTGGCAATTAGACTGCTGTACTATGTTTGGTTTCCAAGAGAGCTCTACGGCTCAGAAAAACTCAACTTAACGCTGTTGCATTAAACTTTGTCATCCATGTCCCTCTCAATGCCTAGTCCCTTTGTTTCTGTTTGGCTGTCTGGCTGCCTGGTTTGGTTTGGTTTGGTTTGGTTTGGTTTGGTTTGGTTTGGTTTGGTTTGGTTTTCCTTTCAGGCTACTTCCTACAATGATTCCCACCAAACTAATCTTTGTTCTTCCTGGCCTAGTGCTTCTGCATACATTTTACATCAGATAGTAAAGTAGTTCCTGCCTTTCTCCAGCTGACAACAGCCACTGAAATAATTTTCCTGTCCTCACAGCACTGTGCAAATATCTCTATCCATCTGTAACTGGTTATGACTGTTTTTATGTTTATTTTATCTGTTATCATGTATCTCCATTTATATTTGTTCCATTAGATTATAACCTCAATATGAACAAAGATTGTGGTTCCTATTTCCTTTGTAATTTCCTACATGCCTCATATACTGCCCTTTGCTGTCAGTAGTTCATAAATGCAACTAATTGAAGTTCAAACTTTTACTCAGATACTTGCACCAGATGTGGACTCACTCTCAGAGTCTGTGTCTAAAACACAAATGCACACACCGTCTTGCATTGGCGCTCTCCTTTATCCAGCGATATCAGAATAAGCCGGCCCACAGAGCTAATCTTGCAATCAAAGGTACTACAGCCAGAAGGAACACAGAGGTAAACATAAATTGCACATTTAGTGTGCATCTGAGCCTGAAGTGTTCTCCAGTAAGTGCTGTCAGTGATAGGTATTAAAACAGGTTTCAACTAGATTTTCAGCAACAAATTCAATTAAATTTAGTTTACATTTGTCTCACAGAACTGGTAAAAACACTTTACATGAGGTATTATAGACATAATCCAGATATCAGTTGCTCACAACTCTCTTGAAACTCAACTCTATTCTGTGGCACTCCTGCACCACTTCTGTCTCAGTGCAGGAAGGGACTCTCCCCTCTGGGTAGGAGGTCATTGACATATGTCCGTTACAGCAGACGTCATAGTAGGGAGTAGCTCTGAGCTTCTCTGTGTGCTTCACCATCCTTCCACAGCACCTTAGGAACAAGCACAGCGCCTCACTCCTCCGAATTACAATTACAGTGCTCTGAAAAAGCATCACAAGTCCAATCTAAAGAAGCTCAAACCATAGAGAAGAGGAGGAAGAAGATGAGAAGGAGGAGGAACAGGAGCAGCTGAGTAATGTGAATACTAAGTAGCGGTGGGAAAATACCACATTAATTAATAGAGTTGCCTATCCAAATAAGTTTTCAGTGCGGTGAACACGTGCACGGGTGTATTTCCGTGCTCATGTGCTTGTGCAGGTTAGAGGTCAAGGTCAAGCATTGTCCTCTGCTGCACTTCACCTTTCCTTGCGGATGGAGGTGAATCAGGGTAACCATAGTTAAGGACTATCCAGTGGAGCCTGCTCAGCTCACCAGTGGGTACAAGTCTGAAGATAACACTGACTCCTGCACCCCGTAGAGCCTGGTATTTGCCAAAACCTTAGCAAGGAGGGGCACAGTTCCACGGGCCCCTTTCCTATCCATACCTGCCAGTAGACAGGTTTAGCCTTGTGCAGGCCCAGCAGCTGTGAGTTCACGACTGCAGTGGCCACTGCAGTATCGCCCAGCTGTTCTTCCAGATGTTACGTTCTTCCTGCTCCCCCTGCAACAATGTTCCCAGCCTTCCTGTGGTGTAAAATCCCGGTTAGGACTAAGCACTCTTCCTTATTCTTAGCAACTTGAGCAAACAGAGGTTGAAGAGAGACAACAGACAGTATGGGGTGAGAATAATCAGAATACGTCATACACATGCATGAAATTGTCCAAGAGGAAATTTAATGAATTTGTATAAATAAGTACTTAGCACTGGGTAAATTACAAACAGAATTCACCCTCCATGTTATCCAACCACAATCTTGCTTTTACTTATATGTGAGATGAGTACAATTTCTGTGTGGTTTTCTTTTTTCAATAAAAATTTTTTACTGAAAATAAAACAAATACTCTGAAAACATCTATTTTGATAGCTCACACATAAAAAGAGGTCTATTGCAACTATAATAAACTGAATAGTTCCTAACCTTCTCAAAAGGTGCAAATGCATACTGGCTAATTATTTACAAGCCCAGCTATGTGACATTAAACAAACAAACAAAATCCATAACACTGGTTCTAACTCCACTCTAATTCCTTACAGGACTCACACCGAAAGTTCAGAAACAGCAAGGTTCAACCGCACTTCTTTAAAACCACCATCAATTTGTAACTGGAGAAGTAAAAATTACTGCTTGAGATGGGAAATTATTATTTAAAAGCTAAGCGCAGGCACACATCTTCATTACACGGTATGTGATGTGCAGAACACACGTGTGAAGTGGACACAGCTGTATGGTGACGGATGGGGCCAGGTCCACTCCAGGGCAATGGCTGTGATGGTGACAGGAGGGAAAAGCACCAGGAGGACTGCTCCCAGAAGAATGGTATGTGGAGCGGCTGCCTTCCAGGGGCACTGGCACTCAGGCTCTTTCTCTGGGTTGTGGCTGGACTTACAAAGAAAGACAGAGCAGCTTAGGGCGAAGATGAGTTCAGCATGACATAAATTATCTCAGAGGAGCAGGAACCCCCTAAGTACAATGGAGAGAGAACAGCAGCCAGAAAATGAGGGCTTGAGCGGCAACCAGCTCGCAGAGGACTTCCTGAGAAGCTGGAGACCTGGAGTTTCATCTGCACACAAGGGGGAGCCAGCGAAAGTTTGCGTGGCTTATGTAAACCACTCAAACTCCATGGAACAGTGCAGCATCTAACTGAGGCATGAACCTGGTACCAGAACAGCACCGCCCTCCCAAACAGAACCCTGTCCTCATGTAAACAGCTGCATGCTCTTCTTCCCCCATTTCCTAGCAACCAGCAACCTGAGTTATAAAGTTATGGTGTGTGCATGCATGTGTGTATGTGTGTGTGTGTGTGTGTGTGTGTGTGTGTGTCTATGTGTATCCTGAATATTTCATATAAATAGGGTCATATGACATGCAAATTATTGTGTTTGTTCTTCCCAATTAATAACTCTATTTGTAGCAGCACTTTATTTTTAATGACTGAATAATAATCTATTGTATACATATAACACACTATTCATCTGGTAGTGGCATTTCTGCATTTTTTTAAAACCTTTTGACTATTGTAAATAGTTCTGCTATGTACACACATGTATTTGTCTAAGTCTGAAGTTTTTGCCTATCAGTAAAAGTATGGATAATGTGGAAATTCTATGTTTTACTTTCTACAAACCACTACGCTGCCTATACTGGCTTAATCCTTTTGCATTCCCCATAGTTTAAGTTTGTAAGCAGGCAGTGACAGGGAAAGAATGAGGCAGTTAAGTGGCCATTCAAGATGTCTAGATGAACGATGGCTGTACTGAGCCAGGACCAGGTGGTAGGACACAGAGAAGTGCAGAATGAAGAACACATGGAAACAGGAACCGAATGAAAAGAAGAGGCATCAACGGCCTGAGGCTTCCAGCTGGAGTAACTGAGTAGGTGGCTCAGCCACTCAGGAAATCACAGCACAAGACAAGGCATTAAGAAGGGCTGCTCTGGACAAACAGAGCAACTCTCAGTGATGAGCAATGGGCCATGAGGAATTGTGGGAATGTAATGAGGAGGAGTTTCAGGTTTTGAGAGGGCAACTGAAGACATACAGCACAGAGCATTTGGATCTGGGAGACTCAGAACAGGAGAAAGGAGACCAGGATGGCAGTTGAGAGAAACTCACAGCAGTGCAAGGTGAATTATGGCAATGAGAGAAAGAGGGTTTAGTGGCTGAGTTTGGAAGAACCAAACATAAGACTTATAGGTTACTTATTAGAACTTCCGCTAGACAGGTTGGGTGCAAAGCACTCAGCAGAGCCTCTCTAGTTTGACTGCGATGCGTGGAAACCTCTCTGCATAGGCCCTGTTTACATGTATCATCTTCTTTTGCCCTATGGGAGCTATGTACACCATTTTTTCTCATTTGCCAATGATATTCTGAGACTTAGGAAAGTCAGTTTCCTGAAAACTCAAAGCCAGCATAGGCAGCGCGGCTCCTAAGCTGTCCGGCCCGCTTCCTCCTGAAGCAGTCCTCACTGCTTCCATCTCCTTTAAGGCATCTCCTCAGGGTTGTTTCAGTGAAGACAGAATCCCAATTAAAAAAAAAATCAATGCAGTTAGATATTTAAAGTATAACTACTAGCAAGACTATCCAATTTCTTAAATACTCAAGGTCCCAATATTAAGTTGTCTTGTAGATTTTACCCACAATTAGTTTTTCTTTTTATAAAAACATTTCATTCATTCACATTAACATTTTAATGAAAATTATTTTGTTCTATAATTGTTAATTTACAAGGTTTTAGTATATTTAATTACTATGGTTCTGGGTCTGCTTGGTTTCTTGTCTTCTGGTGAAAGATAAGTGTGAGCAGTATTAGCCTGTCTTAATTTTTGTTAACACGATACTAATTTAATGGGTGGAAAGTCAGTTTGCAAGTGTCTGTTAGATAGAATAACAAGGTGCCATGGAATGCCACAAGCATTTGCTTTCTTTCTCAATAGTTTACATTAAAAACCAATATAAGCATGTGTATAAGTAGTAGTCAGAATACAGTATTTCAAACAGAATGACAAATCACTTCCTCTCCTGGACCTCAATTCACACCTTCTTCTTCTTCTTCCTCCTTCAGTAATCACCAGACTGAGTCTCATCACCTTTGAACTTCCAAATTCCAGAGGAGGGTTTTTCTGAAAATTTGCTGCTACCTTTTCCCTGGGGCAGAAGGCAATTAATTCAACTTAAAATCCTCCTCTTCAAATCCCTTCTGGACTCTGATAAGCTAAAATCCTGTTTATGTAAACAAAAGTGCTTAATTAATCAAAGCATGTGATAACACCAAAAGGAACTGGGAAGATTTCCTGCTACCATTTCAGACATCACAGTCGGACGGCAAGTAAGGGGCGTCCCTGAAGATGCCAGGTTCTTCCAAAAGGCAGCAGCATTAACTTTTCTAATGCTTTTATTTCACTTCAAACTATCCCACTGCAAATTAAAAATGAAGTCCTGTACAAATTCATTAGAGAATGGTTCATTTACAGTGGAAAATAAAAAGCACAATCAGTAAAGCCCGGACCTTCTACCCTTTAAATTGGAAAATAAGCTTCAGCGAGACAGATAGAAAATACAAAGTGGCTGTAAAAAGGCTCCTGGTCACATGTGACACTGCTGTGGAGTGGAGTGGTCATTTCTGGCAGAAAATCGTCTCATCTATGCAGCTGGCTATAATTCCTCTAGAGTTCTCACCAGCTTAGGTTTTCCCACCCACAGAGCGGGATTTTCCAGCTTTTGGCTACAGTCCTCTTCTTCAGGTCTGTGACCCTGCTCTTCAGCAGTCTCCTTGAAAGTTTTCCCTTTATTTCCTTCTTAGAGTCTGTTCTTGCTACTGTCAAACCTCTAGGCCTTGTCAGTCACTGACCTCCCTTATCCTTCTTGTCTTTCACACAAGCTCTAGTTCCGTTAGGGCCTGTGGGCATTTCTACCTTACTGGAGAGACATCAGCATAAATGCAATTTGGTCTCCAGAGAACTGTTCTTTTCCTTAACAAACTAGCTCCATATCTCAACCTCTGTATCTGATCAGTATTTCCATCCCTCTGGTTACATAATGCTGTGGACTCCTGCTTCTGAACTTGATCGTAGTTTCATGTGTTTTCTTCTAAGTTTTCAGTACATGTAACATTTATTTTTCTTTGTAGGAAGTTTAACTAGTTTGTGCCTTGATGTGACTCAGCAAATATGGATGCTGTACTTTCCAGGGTTCATATTTTCTCCCATACGTTACTTCAAAAGCAATCGTTACTGTGACGATATATACCTGCCCCAAGCAAGCTTCACGTCAAGCTCCATGGCAGGTGTGGTTCTCAGGCCAGAAATATGCGGAGAGCCGGCCACTGCCGGTTATGTCCATGACTTCAACCCTAGACTCTAGTAGTAGCTGGGAGCCAAACAGTGGCATCTGAAAATTAAACCAGCTTTGACATTGTTACCATGACAATAACATATCAGAGCAGAAATAAATATCTGATGGAAACTGAATGATCTCTAAGCCATCAAGATTTAAGAATTAGCTTGATAACCAGAAGAAAGTATAGGGGTGATTTTGAACATGAGAGCAGCAAAGATAAAGGGTGCACTGCCCCTTGTGCGGTGACTCGGAGAATCAGCGTGCGTCAGTAACAACCTTTGAGGGCCCGCCCTTACTGCACAGTCCCTGTGCAGCAAGAAAGACCAGGCTACCTACAGTTACCAGCTACCGTATGTGACTTCACGCTTACCGGGCTCCTTCAGAGTGTGAGCCCAAATCCTCACGTTGGAAGAGAATGCCTGGGGATGGCTAGGATGGCCTTCCTTCCATGTGGCCGTACTTCTCACTGCAAATGAACAAGGCAGCAATCTGATGTTCCCAGCCTCATGAAAGTGGCTAATGTAAGTCTGTCCAAGAGAGACAGCTCTGCCTTGTGAGTTCTGACATCACCCTTCCGAGCTGGCTGGGCTAAGGAGCTGACTTGGATACGGTCATACCCCTACAGCAACAAGCACCTTACTGTGGAGCCCAAAGAGTATTTTTAGCAAACCTTGACTGAACAATATTTCATAACGCTGAATGTATGGATAACATTTATAATCCAAGTTGCTTTGAGTGAGCAGAACACCACAAGTGAAAAAGTGGGGAGCAACTACCCACTGATATGAGGGATGCATTGTTCTTTTTTATCTGCAAAGCCAGAGGGAAGAATTGCACCTTCATTTGGTCTCTACTGCCATTATGAGCATATAAACAAGGGTTCAAGAACCGGGACCTCATCTAAATGCTTTGTATCTTAAACCCAGAGACAAACCCTCCGGTGAGCGTGTAACATTTTTATTCCTGATTGTAACTATTCCCCTACTAGAACAGATACTCCTCCAGTAGCCTTGCACAATTATTACAACATTCCAGCGGCAGGCAGTGAGGGTATGGAGGAAAAGTGGCCTCCGGCTAATCAATCCTATGAGTCCAGTGGAACCACATTAACTTATTTGGAAAATTTTAAGCAACAAAATGAATTACTTCTGCTACTTCTAAATAATTAGAATGCTTCCTATGGTGCCTTATGGTCTTAAAATAATTACAGCTAGTCAATAACAGTCATTTAAAGTGTAATGAATTGATGGCTAATCTACGTGGCCATTCAATCATTCAACAAGCATTTGCTTATCATATACATTCAATTATTTTCATATTCTGGATTAGTCTGAAAATATTGGGGTTTCTGCCACTTCACTTTCTAATGGAAGACTTCAGTCTCTAAATATCCAGTGAGGCTCATCATCTTCTGGCATAAATCTATTAATTTTCCCACATTCCCCATTCCTGGGAAGAGAAGCTCAGCTCAGAGACAGGCTCTCCTATCATGGCGCCTGCCTTCTCCTCCACCCCTCACGTCCAGTAATTAATTGCTGTAGGTTTGCCTCCCACTATCTGCCATGCCTGTATCCTTGCTCACTGTCCGGGACAGGGCACACTCCCTTCCCAGAGAGCTGTGCTGGTCATGCACTGATGTCTCCTGCCTCTGACCGCCCCTCTTGCTTGTCTCTTCTATATTATGAATGAAGTTATCTTGTTAAAGTCCCTAACTAGCTATCTCAACGCCCCCATGCTGCTCCTTTTCGTTCTATTAGTTCAATTCAATTCATTAACACAATGATAGAGAGTATAAAACAAAGACCAAAATCCACTGTGTGAAATGCAAGATTTAAAGACTTCTCAAAACACAGGTTTCCTGTCTCACTTCTGTTATTTGACTACCCGTATATAGTCACAACAACCAGTATAGGTTTCTCTAGAGCTCTTCCCCTCTGTGCCTCTCTTCATTTTATCTCCTATCTAGGGCCTTCCCTCCTTCAAGAGTCAAAGGTTGCCCTAGCCTCTGGCATCTGCTCCTGGCTCCTAGGTGCACACAGTACCTCCAGCTGTTCATCACAGTTTATCTCACTAGCTGCCACTGTTACTCTGCACATTTGTTCATCTGCACTCGAACCCCTGCCCACACACCCACGTTTAGACAGGGAGATCCCAGATAGGTGGTGTCTTCACCTAGCCACCAGCTCAGTATGCATTATACAGCAGGTGCTCAATCAGTGCATGCTAATGACCAGATGATAGGGAGCTGGGGAATACCTCACTACAGGAAAATATAAACTGAAAGGCCTTCCCGAGGAGTACAAACGTGGACTGTAAGAGATGAAAGCCCAGAGAACTTTCACATAATAGGAGTCCATAGACAACAGTGGATGACAATAAGGACAACAGGAGGACACATGCTCGCTCCATGAGGTTGCCACTGAGCTTCCACTCTGATTGGCAACGTCCCACTACACACCACTGTGGCTATAACCTCCAGGGTCCTCACAGGAAAGCCCTCAACAAACACAAGGTGTCACCAGTCTCCTCAGACGGTGACAGACCGGTTGAAAGGCTGCGTTGTCAACACGCTCGCGGGTTGGTGCAGCCGCTTGCATGATCATCTTACAATCCTTGTTTCAGAGTCTGTCTCAGAGCTATTATCAGACACCAGAATGAATCAGAGTCAGTAATTTAACATTAAAGAAACGTGAATATACTTTGAGAAATGGAAAAAAAAATCAGTTTTACAGAGTGAGGAAAAATCATCTTTGCAGTTACATGGCCACCTGGTAACGTGGGGCACACGACAAGGACGGCTTCATTCTGATAACCAAAGTACCCTACATGCTATGAAAAACTAGACTCTGCCCAGATGCTCCATAATAGACCTACAGAAGCTGCAAAGACTTATAGAGGAATTAACTAGTAGAAAAACCTAACGGGCAAAGACGACGAAGGAATAAATGTCTGCAATTATGGGTCAGCTGAAAATGAATTCAGAAATACCTCTGAGTTATCCACTTTACCCTCCCCATCGACAGACAGAGTTCTCCCATTTGGTTCTAATACTAGAGCAGCTATGTCCACGTTCAAAAGAAAAAGCCTCAGCGGGCACACCCCCAACGCCACTGCCCAGTCTACTGTCTACACATTACTTCCAAGTAGCTCCATTTCCCGCAAGCACATCTAAACAGCACATGGAAGATGGCAGCTTCCGTCAATCCCAAGCCTTCCAGGTCCCACTAAGTGGGCCACCCTTCCCTTTGTCCAGCTCAGGAGCAGCATCTTTTTGAACTGCCAGAGGACAGAGTCAGGGCACCGACTCGCCTCACCCATGCTCAGATGAGGGGTCCAGCCATCATTCTTGTTTTCTTTTCCTCAGTGTTTCATATTTTCCTTCCCATGTGAGCAGAGATCCTTTGATCCATTCAGACTGTCTGGCACATAGAGCTTTCCCAAGTTATACTTCAGTAGAAAATAGCAGGACACAGATACTATAACCACCAAATCAATGAATTCTTAAATTTCTGATTTGAATTGTGTATATGTTGACATTTTGATGTATTTTATTGAACTTTTTGAAATTTTTTTTCAAGAATTTCCATTTTCTTCTGCTGATGTAGAATTAACTGTGGAAATTAATAACAATAACTATCTAGATATTAATAGATTAAAAAGTAAAAATAAGCACTTTTCCACGTGCATTTGCTGAACCACAGTCAAAATATTTATGTATTATTCCAGTACAGGAAATGCTATGGAATGCTCCAAATTACGTCCTGGTGAGACCTCATAACAACAAAAAGCAATTAAAAAGATCTTCTGTATACTCCCTGAATAAGAGTTAAGTAAGTGCACAAAATTTAACTCTCAAAAAAATCAAAGATTTAGTGCTTAAATTTACAACTGTAATATGTATAATTTGTTTTTCCAAAATTTAAAGTTCTATGCTATCTGGCTGTGGTTATAGGAATCAATTATTATCACATGTTTTATATAGACAACTGTACATTTTTGTTTCAGAAAAGAAGTGCTGTGAATATTAATGTTCAAATTTTGATTATTATGTTGGCACGCCTCTCACAAGAGCGCCTAAAAGGTCTGTCTGACCTTAGTTCCTACTTTCAGGGCTCCTCTGTAAGTTTTAAATCCACCCTGGAAAATGTAACATTTTGTTAAGCAGCTGATGCTTCACACTGGACCAGGCCGAGCATTCCTTCGTCCTGATGTCATGGGCCAGCATTTGTCTCAGAAGACATCTTTTGTAATTTCAACCAAAAGGCAAAAGAAATCAGAGCTGTGAACAGGCAGAGGGAGAGAGGGGAGGAAAGCTACTTAGAACAATTCAGTCAAAAGCATTCTGACACAAACCTGTATATTTTTAGTCACTCAACACGCACACTTGAACATAAAGCCTGCCGACTTTTATAAAGTATTGTGTGTATTTTCAGACTGTTGGTTTCTAAAATACTCTCTGCTTTATGGTAATGTGTCACAGGGAAGTTAGCTATAGTTTCATGAAAGACGTTTTCACCGCTGACTGGCATCCTCTCAATAGCTGGGGCCCAGGCACACCGCTCTCTTCCCGGCAAGGCCCTCTGCGCTGAGAACAGTGCCGCATTCATAACTTACTCTCAGCACTGCAGGGCAGCGCACAGAAAAGCTTCTCTAGCCTAATGGGTTACATCACTGAAAAGTCTTCCATTTGGCCTAGGTGAAAAACATGAATGCATGCCCCATTCATTTCTCCACCTTAAAAAAAAAAAAAATCAAGTAAAATCATATCCACTCTGTAGTGAAAGACCTGCATTCCCACAGGCCAGCTTGGAAAAAGAAAATTCTCCAACCCCTGCTCTTGATTCTTGGCAGTGCTAACATAAACTTGCTTAGCCCACTACTCAGATGATCCTTCAGAATGGTTGTTCCAGCCTGGGCCTATGCTTTATGTGCCCAGCGATACATCAAAAGGAGCCTTAGCTTTTTATGAATTGATAGCGTTGGTGTCCCCTTTAGATTTAGGTCACACTTTAAAAATATACTGACATGCAGTCATGGAACCAAAACCCCCACCCTCTCCACTGACATCAGCACCATAAACCAGTGCAAACATACAGCTCCCCATGTCCTGGCTTCAGCGCTTCCTAACAGTCAGAGAAAATCAACCCCATCCAATCAGTGAACGTGCCAAATGTGATTCCTTGCAAGGCAGGCACCCAGTAGTCTAGCCAAAATACTTTATATTGAACAGAACACATTCCCCTTTCTCCTTATGAGCATAAGCCTTTCTCAGCTTAACCAGGGTTAACAGCTTCAGAACATCCCACCTTTTCCCTAAAACATAAATTCAAGTGTGAACACAGGAACACTGTGGGGGAAAGCCTACTGCTCCTATGCTCTTCTCTAAACCAGCCAGATGAAAGTGAGCAGTAGAAAGCCAGGGCCCTGCATGGGCTCTTGAAAGTGATGCAAAATGCCCCCAACTATAGCTACATAGCGACAAACTGAAAAGTCCTGACGCTCGAAGGAGCTCAGACTCCTCAGTGAACTCCGTGTCAGCTCAGGCAGCTGCAACAAGGTCTGTCCTAAGCCCCCTCTCCTGCCTTTCTGAATGACAAGGGAACCCAGGTACACTATGGATCGTTGTGGACTTTTATGACTAATGACTCTCTCAAATTCACTGATAGTCTTGATCGTGTCACTCCATGCTCACTCACCCGTCATGACATGGCGGGACTGGACAGACTCTCCTGTACCGTTCCCATGCATTATGGAGACTCGGCTGCTGGCAGCCAGGCCCCCAGTCTGAGACCTGAGCACCCTTGTGAAATGTACATAGGTCCTTCTTGTTTTCCTGGGAGCCTGGGGTCTGCCTCTGCTTTCTTTCCTTTGCCATGCTGTTGCCTCTCTTAGAAGTTCCATTTTCATTTATTTAATAAACATACCCCTTAATGGACATACATGAAAACAAACTTGCAGTTTCTCTCAGAAAGACTACACCAAAAATTTCAAAAGAAGCTTCAGTCTTAAAGAACCCAAATGCCTTTTCTAAGCAAACCATGTATCTTTGGCATTAGATAAATGCTGCAGAAAACAAGCGTTAAGTGTTAATTTCTGAAACCCTGAAAGTTAGGATTTGCATAGGAACACTTAACATGGTAGACAAGGTGGAGTCTCCCTAAGCCACGTCCCCTCACTGTCCTGTTTATGTGATGTGGACACCTGTGCCCTGTAGGTACTGACCAAAAAGGAAAACCCAAAAGATTCTAGACTGTATTGCTGTACTTACTCAAACCTTACCTAAATTACAGGAAAATAAGACACAGAGGTCATGAAGGCCTCGTTGACAAGCCCCCTAACAAGACTTCCCTTCCTTTTTGACTTTTTTTTTTATCAGCCCTTAGCTGTTTATCTGACTATGAGCGTATCTTGAAAAGAGTATATTTAGACATGTCATGCCATATGGCCCCCACAGATACCTGGCAATAATCATTATCATAATTTAAAGAATTTCCATTAAGAAGAAATCGACATAAATTGGTCCTCAAGTTACATTTACATCTCTCTGCACATTATACCCTGGACTTAAGCAGTCTGCCTGTTTGACATCAAATATGAGAATCCCTCAATGCAACCATCTCTAGCAATCAGATCCTGAGCCTCAGAACTTCTGAATGACAAAGCCAGATCCACAGACTCAGAGGTCATCCCTCCATAAACTCTTTTTAGAAGACAGGGCAAAATTTAACAGAATATTCACATGACCAGGGATAATTAATGTCAACAATTTCCAGGCTATGAAAGAAAATGGCTCTTCTGTTAAGGATGAACAATACAGACATTCTTTTGGTGCCATTGTGTTTTTGAAGAAGTTCCCATCTCTAAAATGCACATGCAAATACAACAGATTTCAGCTATTCCAATGTTACTCAATTCGCTGGTAATTCTGCTAGAGAAAGTTCTGTGAATGCTGTAAGACCAAAGCTGCTTTCAATATCATTTTCCTTCAAAATACAACATAAGAATGGCCTATGGAAAGTTTAAGGATAAGTATTCAGGAAGCTATTCATCTATGATGGTCATCTCTAAAGATCAATAGAGTAAAACATTGATAAAAGAATGCTAGTACTATGCTGTAGTTTCTCATTCCTGTTTATACACCTAATATTATTTGAGTGTCTTCTCCTTATGTAGACATTAAAAAGATGACACAGTTTCCCTAAGTCCATCACTCAGATCTACACAGAAGATATTGAGGAGCTGGATGAGCAGACCCTCATGCTGTTTTTTCATACCAAATTCTTAGACGCAGTAAGGATTAAAACCAATCAAAAACCAGGCATGGTGACTCATGCCTATAAGCTCAGCACTCAGGAGGTTGAGGCCAGCCTGGGTGATGCTGACTCTGTCTCAAACATTAACATCACAAACAACTGCATAAAAAAGGAAACAAAAGTAAGACAAATCTAAGCCATTAGGGTCAGCAAGATGGCTCATCAGGTGAAGGCACTTACACCATGACATCAGTTAGATTCCAGGTCCTACATCGTAGAAGGAGAACCAACTGCCTCAAATCATCCTCCAACTTCCACAAGTACCACCAGCATGCATGCCTCCCTCAACCTTCTGTGCATCTGCATGCATGCACAATAAATAATATAACTTTATATCGTATATTATAATTGCTATTACGTTTGTGTTACATAAGATTTATATTATTCGCTATGATATCACATTCTAATATATGGTGTTTATATTATATAATTTTATGTTGTTATATTATATTACAATAACAATATAATTTTTTAAAGAATGAACCATAAATATAAAGGTTGGGGTTACATCTAAAAAACATGAAGCTCACTTGCAGAATGAGACAATAATTATATATAATATGCTATGTATACACCTAGTCAGACTTCTAAAAACCAAGTGGTATTAAATAACTTTTCTTCTGAAGTTTCCTGTATAAAACTTAACAACTCTGTTTCTCTCTCTAAGCACTTGTAAGTGTGTGTGTGTGTGTGTATATATATATATATATATATATATATATATACACACACAGCATGGCACCACTAACTTCCAGCCATTTCTAGAGAAGGAAGCTTGGCATATAGCATATAGCTTCAACCCAAAGGCTGAAATTTATAGGATTTGGCAAAGGCTTTAGCAATAAAAACTGGCATATACATTTTCTCTTTTTAAAGAGAAATTTTGCACATAATATTATTAGAGATATAAAAAGTAAAGGCAAACCTATAAAGTTGTATTCATTATAAAAAAGCATTCGGAGATGAGGGAAGGAGGGTGGGGTTGGGAGGGAATGAGGAAGGGGGCTATGGCTGGGATAAAAAGTAAATAACCTGTGATTAATATAAAAAATAAAAATCATTAATAAAAAAGAAAGCATTCATCTGAAAATGAAGGATTTCCTATGAGTCAATGGCCTGTCCCTAAAAGTTAGGAATATAAACAGTCGACTATAATAAATCACCCTATCAAAATTCAGCATACATACATATACCCATTTGATGAAATAACAAGAGAAAGAATTTCTAGAGCTTAAAGAAAAATTTAAAAATCCACCATATTTTATTCATTTCTCATATACTTAGTGGTAAAATGCCCACTGCTCAGTTCACACACTGTGCTGGACAGATGCGTGGATTTATGTAAATTATAATTGCAGAAACTTAGTGGCTAACTGAGATGGGAAGGGCGATGCTACCTCACACAGTGCCAAGCTGAGCACACATTACACATAAAGAACGGGGAAGGGAGGGGCGTTTCGTGGAGTGCAGACAGGGAGTATTTTAAGGAACATCTTAGTCTGGTATTTGAGGACCTCGTGATTTATACTGAGAAAGGAAGCCATCAGGCAGGTGGGATGAGAAGGCAGACCCTTATGAAGAATCCTCGCTCCACTTTTAACGTCGTAAGTACTGAGGCGAGAGCTGGGAGGCAGATAGAAAATAGAATGGGCCATCAGCAGGGCGCAGCTATCTGACACTGGAGAAATAGATGAGGTCATACAGGAAGAAAGTGGGAAGGGGGGAGGAAGTGGGTTGGGGTGGTCTGCTGCAATGCAGAGCTGAATGCATGTTGGTTCTGCCCTGCAGAAGAGGTGCTGCTGAAACACCAACTGCCTCACCCCAAGTCTGCAAAGTAGGAGGCATGCCGTCCTGCAGATGAGTGCTGTCTGTGGTTACTTTAAGGGGATCTCTCGGGCTTGACTAAAAGGCTCAGCAGATATTCTTTTCTGTTTAACCAGTTAGTTTCTAAGTATTTTCCCAATACAATTATTTTTCAGCAAGAATAATATTTAACCATAAGCAAACTCATATTGCACAGAGACACGTGGGCTTAATATGTATCCTTTGAAGAATTATTAACTGGCTTCCACATTTCACTCCAGAGGTGGCTTCATTTCATTTCCATATTAGATTCAAAGATCGCTTTTCATAAAGTAGTCTCAAGACACATGCTCCCCTTACAAAGCCCTTCAGATAAAAGATGGTTTTTGGGAATGCAAAATATGAACGACTGTCATCATCATCACCTTTATTGTCTTAGGCAGATGAACGAATTTTGCATTTGGTGGCTCCAAGGTTTTACCACAGCAGGGTGGCTGGGTCATAATCTAAATTACTAAGGCAGTACTGTAATACTGTGGACCATAAGGCCATCTGGGAGAAATAATGACTTTCTGGCACCTTGAGCAGCTCTGCCATGGTAAGAATAGAAACAGCAAAGCTGGAAGCTGCCTCGAGTCCATTGCTAACTCCTTGTAGACAATAAATAGGCCTTCCCAGTTCTTCACCATGAGCACGTGACAGCAACAAACAAGCCACAGTGCTGACAAGCCTCACCAGTTGAAAGGTGTGTTTGTGCATGTGCTCCTGTGTGTGTGCATGTGTGTGTAGCTTAAAAAAACTAAATTGAAATACTATTTTCTAAATACCTTCCACAACATAAGTGGCCTGTATCATCTTTCAAGACAGAGTATCAGTTTATTTCAAATTTAGAGTTCCTGGCCTCGATTCAAATTCATGGCAGTTATAGAAACCAATGTTCCGTGCCCTGGTTCAGGTGGCAAGCATTAAATCTTTTTCCAGCTGTCATGCAACAACAACCTTAATACAAATTAGCACTGCCAAACTCAGTTTCCTGGGCTCACAGGCCCTTGGTGCTCGTCCGTGAATTTTATTCACACTATGAACTGTGCGCTCTTTTGAAAGCATAGCATTTGAGAAGAAAAACCTAAACAAACTACAATTTAATTACTCCCAGTTCAACAGTCTAATATACAATTCACTACCAAAAAATTAATAGCCCCCCTTTGTTATTTTGATTAATGTGAAACTTAAACATTATATCATAGGGGAGAATATTCGCACACACAAATTCCAATTCTAAAACTACAATCCTCCCTTCAAGCTGTTTACATTGAGCAGAGACCTGTCAATCAGTACTAACTCAAAACATAGTGCCTGTGGTAGTACCTCGGAGTTTCGGAGTCAAATCTTCCAGAGCTCACAAGCCTGGGAAAAAGAGACAGCACAACCTCTTGTCACTGTTAGGAAACCCCAAGGAGCATGGACTCTGAGGCTCCAAGCAATGCTGGGAGGGCTTCCAGCAAGGGAAGGCCTGTCAGGAAAACACGATTTCAAACTAAGAGTGTATTCCTCTAGTGTACTGTATTGGCTTTGAATTAAGGCACCTTGGTGGAAGGCACAGTGACAATAATTTTAGCCAGATGAGGGATATACCAAAAATTGGGATCCTCTGGCCAAATATTTACAGTCACAGAAACTCTCCCCCACTGCCTTCAAACTGGTATAATAGATTCCTTCCTTTATTAAAAAAAACAAAAACTTGTGACAGGTTGATCTTAAACCTAAACTAGACCAATAGTGGCTTTTTCTAAATATCTACTTCAAACACTAGAAATTGGGCAATGTAATACAAAAACCTCATCCTGCATTGGCCACATAGGTTTGCTTTTTCTCAGTCTCAGAAATCCTAGATTTCATATTTTAGATAAAAAAGTTGTAAGAAAAAATATGAAAATTTTAAAGCAAAGACAGACTTGGGAAGATGCCATTCCTATAAATGTTTATTCCAATATAATGCAGAGCAGATTGGGTCTTATACTATATTGCAGGCTCTGGCCCAAAGAAATCAGATATCAGTAACAACCCACATATATGTATGATCCTGTGAAATGGCCTTAGGTATGACAAGCGCAGAAGTGGTTATGATACAGACATGGCAAAGACTCTGTACCTGAGACTGAGACCCTGATGCTTCCAAGTATACAATGAGGACAAGGTAACCACCTCAGGGCTGTTTGCAAGTATTAAATGAAACAGCGTATCCGACACAGTGACACACACAGACCCAGGGACTATTGTTCCTGAATCTTGCTAAGTTCTCACAGCCATCAGCTGTGACATTAATGATAGCAGTCTAGGCGTTAGGATCTCTTTGCAGAGGACTCCAAAGGATCAAAGTTTGTTTGATGATGCAGTGTTTAAGCGGCAGAGCCAGGAGTATTTTTAAGAAGAAAACAGCAATAAGCAGAATAATAGCAGTAGTAATAGTGTGTGTATTGAATGCCAACAAATTGGCAGACCCCACACTAAGTTCTTTGAGATATTGACCAATTTAACCCTTCTAAAGATCTGAGAAGATTTGTAGATTTCTGTCATTTAAACAGGGAAAACTGAGGCTCTCGGTGCTTGGGCACTTTTAAATCATTCAACAATTAGTTCTTAAGTCCTTGCGATGTCTCAGACATACAAAACACTCAAGGATTCCTGACCTCGCAACTTCTAAAAGAATCATAACTGTAGCTCAGAGCCCAGGAAATCAGCCCGAAACAGAATGCAGCCATCCCAAACATGTTGTCTTAAGATAGGAAGAACAGCCAGTCGATGGAAGGCCTTTCTCACCAGAGTGACACAGGGTGGCCACCAATTCCCTTGTACAGAACAGTAAGGTGAGATGCACAGCCATGTGTCTATGAATAACTAGAAAATGAACAAGTCTAAGGGAGTGGAAACTAGCTGCTCAGAGAGCCCAGGCCCCCCTCACCCAGCTCACCACCCCAGACACAGGAGTCCCCTCTTTCTGACCTGCACCTGAGACAAAGCTCCCAGACAGGACCTTTACAGAGCCCCAGAGGCTCCACCCACAGAAGGAGCAAGGGCAACACCAGAGGCTGGCCCTGCTTACTCACAGCTGTGAGTTCCACTCCCCACTCCCCAGGCAAGGTGGACTGTACTTGTTTCTCCTAATCAGCCAGGATCCTACCATTGCATAGGAAGGAACCAAGAAGCAGAGTCCACACGACACCACGGGGCACAGCGTTTGCATCTGAAAGCAGCCTTTTCCTAATCATGTGAGCTGACTCCTGGCAGCTGTGGAGGCTCCTAGGAGGATATGGGGGTGACTCTGGCTGAGATTCCCATCAGCAGGGGACCTGGAAACTAAAGTGGTCTCCTTCTAGCCAGGCAGGACTCCTAGTGGAGGGAAGGGAACAACAACCCAAAACTTCAACCCCAAATCTACCCTTCCTAAACTGTGCAGGGATAAAGATAGAATAGAGATTGATGGACTATCTAACCAATGCCTGGCCCAACCTGAAACCCACCCCATGGGAGAGAGCCAGCCCCTAATACTATTAACATACTCTGCTATGTTTGCAGACAGAAAAAAGCCTCTGAAAGAAGTCCTCTGAAAGGCTCCACCCAGCAGTGGTTTGAAACAGATACTGACACTCACAGCCAAACATTGAGCAGAGCACAGGAAGTCTTGTGGAAGAATGGGGGGAAGGACAGAAGGACCCGGAGGGCACAGGAGCTCCACAAGAAGACCAACAGGCCCAACTAAGCAGGGCCCAGAGAGGCTTGTGGAAACCAAGGACCACACACAGACTGGGGATATAGGCCCCTACACAGATGTGGCTGATGAGCAGCTTGGTTTCCATGTGGGTTTCCAAGTAAGGGGAGCAGAGCAGTCTCTGACCTAAACTCTATTACCTGCTTTTTTGATCACTTCCTTGTCTGGCCTTAGTAGAAAAGAATGTGCTCAGTCCTGATATGACTTGATGTGCTGGGCTGGGTTGGGAGGGGGTCCCCTTTTTTGGGGAGTAGGGGAGTAGAAATAGTGAAAAGAGAGAGGGAGGCTGAGATCTGGAGAAGAGAAGAGAGGGTCTTCATTTGAAATATAAAGTAAAGTAAATAAATAAATAAATGAACTTATTTTTAAAATATTGACAATATTGGGGGGGTGTCACACCTTTAATCCCAGCACTTGAGAGGCAGAGGCAGGTGGATCTCTGAGTTCCAGTCCAGCCTGGTCTACAGACTGAGTTCCAGGACAGCCAAGGCTACACATAGAGAAACCTTGCCTCAAAAAACAAAACAAAATAAAAAAGACAATACTGACAGAAAAAGCTCAAACTTTTAAACCAGTAACTGTGTGTGTGTGTGTGTGTGTGTGTGTGTGTGTGTGTGTGTGTGTGT
>NW_026590701.1:1359454-1390869 GCF_907164565.1 Psammomys obesus
TGTGTGTGTGTGTGTGTGTGTGTGTGTGTGTGTGTGTGTGTGTGTGTTTGGTGTGGTGTGTGTATACAGTATGTGTATACATACAAGAATGTGTGTGGTATGATGTGTGTGTTTGATGTGGTGTGAATGTAATATGTGTACAGGTGTGTGTGTGTGTGTGTGTGTGTGTGTGTAGTATGTGCAGTGTTGTACATGGTGTGTGTATGTGTCTGTATGTGTTGGAAACAACACTTATAATTAATAATGGCCCCATGCCCAGAAACACTAGAAAAACCTGGATTTAAAAAAGAAGAGGAGGAGGAGGACATTTCTAGGTCCTATAGTCTGGTTTAAAGAATTCAAAACAGAAGAAGGAAAAAGTCTGATGCCAGCTCCAGTTAAGGAAAATGGACTCTATTCAAATTTAGAAGGAAAATGGATTATTTTAGTTGTTGTCACCTTAAAGTATCTTTTAGAATATGAAATTATTATGAAAACACACTGAAATTTTATTTTACTCTGAATGGAAAACTTTATAGAGAAAGGTCTTCTGTGAGCAGAGGAGGAGGAGGTTAAATCCAGGCTTCAAACCAAAACACACACATTGCCTGGAAAACCCAGGTCTCCTCCCGCCCCTGCGGAGTGGCTCCTACTCACCAAAGCCCCTCACAGCTGGAGCTGGGCTCTGAGAGGATGACATTACCTTGACGCTTGTCTGCTGATTTCTTAATAGAAAGTTATTTAAATAAATATATCAGGCCAAATACCAGCTTAGTACAGCTTTCACCTGGCATTCACTGCAGCCCCCACTCCTCTTGCCCTGTGTACATAAGCTAAGGAAAGAAGCATTGAGCAATGTTGATCTGTAAAAAGAAAAAAAAAAAAAACAACAATAAAGGAATAGTAAACTCTTGCACACCGCTAGAAAGAAGTACGGATTTGGGCCATATCAATCTTTTGAAGCAGTGATCGCCAAGCTTTTTGATCATGCAGCTCTCTGTGAAACAGTTTCTGAAGCAGGTCTTTCATATATACGTTCAGCTTTATACCTCAACTATAAATACGCACAATTGCACTAACACACACACGGTAAAGATACTCAAGAAGTGAAAGTTTTTAAAATAAATTTTAAAAATCCATTATTCCATTTCTGAACCAAAATCAGTCTTGCTAAAAATTTCCTGGAGTTCACATATCCAAATCTGGAGCCCCAGAATTTTAGTCCAGAGCAGGGAAGGAGCCCAAGATAAAGTCCAAAGGCTGTCTTACTATCCCTTACACCTAACTTCCTGTCTGCAGGGGTTTACTGAAGTCGATTTGTGGACACTCCTCTACCAAAAACCATCTCAACTCCCAGTTTCCACTTGTGACCAACTTAATAAGCCAGTGGGTCCATGGACTTTGTGTTTATCCAACCCCCTGAAGGATATTTCTGTGCATGGATGTAACCACAGATGTAACAAATTACCAAGGCCTGACTGCTCCAGTTGTCCTCAGCTACCATTCTAAGATCAGAAAAAAAGTAAAGCTAAGCTTACGGAGGTCCTGCCAAAACACCTGTGCATGCACACTTGCGCACAGATATGAACACACACCATCAACCATAAAACACCAGGGAAGAAAATCACCTATAAAAACACAGTTTTTAAAGGCAGAACCACTTTTGCTTCTCATTTACTACAACAGCTGTCAAAGCTCGAGCATCTGTTGTAGACTTCCTTTGGACAAAGAACTTCTCATTCTTCTACTTCAAAGGTTTTTACTTAAAGCCAATATGGGCTCTGGAGAGATGGCTCAGTGGTTAAGAGAACTCACTGGCTGCTTTTGCAGAGGATCCCGGTTCTCTCCCAGCACCCACATGGCAGCTCACAGCTGTCTGTAACTCCTGTTCCACAAGATTCAACACCTTCTGACCACCACACACAGGCACCAAGCATGCAGAGAGTGCACAGACCTACACACAGGCAAAACAGTCAGACACGTAAAATAAAAAAACATAAAATTAATACAAAATTTTAACTATATAATAGTACTTTAATAAGAAATGCAAGTCCCTTTGGCTTCAACAGAATGGCTTTATGATATAAAAATATCGATGACGCTTCTTATAAATCTGCTAACAGCTTCAACAAAGATGACCATGATGGAAAGAAATAACAAAAACAAAATCCTTCCAGAAATAAAAGGAAAACAATAATGTGCACTCCCTCCAAAGGAGGCCAGGAATCATGTAACTGCTCCTAATAACTCTCTTGGCTGATGACCTGGAGAGAGTTCTGTACCCAATGCCTTCATCCACCCGAGCCTCAATCTTCCAAGCTGTTGCAGTTTTACACCATACTTCCGGTAATGCTGTACAATAGGTAGCTTTCCCATGAGCAGTGTCTTCTAACAGACAAACATAAAGATCATGACTGATCACTTCCTAAATTCTGACAGATCACTTTACTAATTACATACTCTATTGAGACATTCTTATAAATAATATTAAAGAAAACTGTTTAATCTGTGCTTTCTGTTGGGTTTGCTTCTGTTTTTTTTCTTGCCCACCTTTCTACACTCTGCACAATCTTATGATAATGAAAAGTTGCCACCAGCAAAGTCAGTTTGTAACTTCTGAAAGAGCCTTTACTTTCTGATAAAAATAAAAAGCTTGAAAGTGGCTGTCCAGCCCCTGGCTTCATACCTTATGCTTTGAGAATAGACATGATGGACAGTGGGTAATCATGGAACAAAAGCTAGAGAGCCATGAGTGAACCCGCTGCTGTCTTTAGTGCTAAAAATCAACCCACCTCCCTTTATACTCCTGAGTATTCAAAAGGCATAATATTTGCTTACGTAATTCTGGGCTCATTTTCTCTACTCAAGTGTATGATTTTCTTTGGATCTATAGGGCATTGTATAATAGGATACATTATAGATGTCAAAATCCACAGGTACCAAAATCCCTTACAGAAAACAGCATATGAACTATACACATCCTCCTGTATTGTTAAAATATGTCAATTTAATAGTTTGCCTATTATAGCTAACCCAGGGTAAATGCCACATGACTTACTGTTATGTCATTCTATTCAGGGAATAACAAGGAAATAAGTCTATACATGTACTATACAGATCCATGCGTAGTACATTAAAAATACGCATTGTTTTTGTACCATTTCCAGGCCACAGTGAATCCCTGTAGAGCCACAGATACAGAATTCCCAGACCCAGATAGGGAGAGGCTATGTCATCTTCTAGAACACTCTTCTAAATTCAGATTTAAATGTTACCTGACACGCGAATTCCTCTTCATCTGCTGCTGTACTAAAGTACTTCATCTGTACCTTGGAGTCGCTTATCACAGTCCCATATGTTATTACTGCCCCGTTTTCCAGTGGAAAATTAACCCCAAGCTCCCCATTCTGTTCTGTTCGTTTTGTGTCTGACAGAACACTTAGCCCATTGACTGGCAATCACAGGTGCTCGATTACAAACTGATCAAGTGAGCTACTAATGCAAGACACTGTTCTTTGCAACTCAGAGGATAGCATATTCCCTCACCGGCTCACCACGTGTCCGTGTGGAGGTTCTGTGCGCTCAGTCCATATGCACAGTCACCACTTGCTGCTCAGCACTAACTGACCTCGCCATGTCAAGACAATCACAGTGGACCACAGGACAGAAATCTACTCAATAGAGGTCTTGACTTCAAAGTAAGCAAATTAGGGAAAATAAAATTTTATATGGAAAAGGAAAATTCATTCCCTTAATGTATGGCCCAGCTGTTCCAGATGCCAGCACTTAAAGCGGATATTGAGCGTTGGTGTCCTTGCTGTAGAAATGACATTCAAAATTCAGACTCTGCTTGTAACACTACAAATAAATGTTCACTTACAAGGAATTCCAAACTAAAAATAAATGAAATTCAAAATGAGTACTTTTTATGAAACTCAAATAACTTCAGATTGTGATTTGGTGTCTGATCAGGGATAGGTGCCCGTTTGCTCTTACAGAGGCAAAATTGTGATCCAAGTATCCCATCAAGGACAACAAGTCAGTGGAAAGGGAAGTTTGTTTGAGGCTGATTTTAAGAGAACGTCACTCCCACCCCATGTCTGCATCTGGAATTAACTCAAGGCAAAGGCTTCAAACAGATGAACGTGTCCATCCTTAAAATTCGAGCTTTAGAGTCTGCTCCTTCCTAGATACTCTCACATCACAGAAGGGTTCTCCACCACCAACTCTAAGATTATTCCTCTCATACGCCAGCACCCTGAGCAAAACCACTTACCTCGATATAAGCAAGAGGGCAATGTATCAAAGTAAGTTGCAAGAATACCTTCAATGCCATTTACCTTTAAGGGGGGAATGCACACTGCCACTAAGATGAGGCGTGTGCTGTAGGCACAGGAGATCAGTCCGTTTCAGTTGAATGGCGTGGGAGTCTTGGGAGTACACTTCCTCAAGTGTTCTGTGCCCCCTGTGCTAACACTGCTGTCACCCAAACCAATCCCCACACCCCAACTCACAGTTCTCAATGACCTTTCTAAAAACATCTTGTTCGATGAGACTATCTGAAAGCTTTGTAATGTGTCAGGGTGCTGTTTCTCACTCTACCTACGGCAAGTTCCAGAGAAGACACAACCTGGGTTTTAACACGGAGAGAGTGAGAGGTGAGCGGGCAACGAGGTGAATTTACTCTGAGTCACTTGAAACCTGGCAAGCATCTATACGTACAAGGTTGAACACTTTAATGAAAACGGGAAAAACGTCACTATAAGGGACTTTGTTTAAACTGCTCTTTTATGCTGTAGACACATTTCAGGAAGGGATGTGTGTGTGTGTGTGTGTGTGTGTGTGTGTGTGTGTGTGTGTGTGTGTGTGTGTGAAGAGACAGCAAACTTGATCTTTGGAATCCTAATCTTCAAAGAATAACAAGAGGAATGATTTTTTTTTTTAAACTAAGAAAAGCCTTTCATTTGGACATAAAGCTTAACAGGGTAACTAAAGCATGAAGTAGCTTTGTCTTGGCCAATCTTACAAAGGCAGCTGCTTTTCTTTTGTTTGTTTGTTTGTTTGTTTTTACCTCACAGGGTATCTCAGGCTAACCGTGATGATGCCTGACACTAACACATCAGGACGGTTGCGAACTGAGCACACCTCAATAAATGCTATATAAAAAATTAAAATGTTTGAAAATGGGCTGAGAAGAAGCATCATGAATTCTTCGAAGTGAGAGGGGAGGAACCGTGATTCTCAATTTCACTGTAGTGTGCACAGGAAGAAGAAGTAAACACACATGGGTGCTAGCCATCCTCTGAGGGAATAATGTGTATAAAAAGGTAAGGTGTGATTCAGAATAGAACTCACAAGGCCTCCCTGCTTCTACTTTGCCTGCTGGTGTCTTACTTTTTAAGTTATTTCCATTTCCCTACCAAGAGAGACATTTTTAGTAAATATTATCCTGGGAAAACTGAAATGAGCATTATACATATAATTCCCAGTCCTGCTTATGAAAGTATATTTATTTCATTAAGAGAAGACTTCAGCAAATGCCATCTTCATGATGGACCTGAGGCGCAGATGGTAGGACTATAAAGAAAACCAGAATCATTTCCACAAACATCCAGTCTTCGTTAGCACAAACAAGTGAGGACACACGTGCAAGTGGTCACTTCTGGAATGATGAGTGTCTGTCTTACTCAGGGTAGCTGTTATCAGTTGAGTTCTGCTCCTCCATCACCCCCCAAAATGGGCTGAGGTACTAACGCCCTGCGCCCCCGAAAATGTGATCACCTTTGGAAACATTTCCAGATACTGTTAAAGTCAATCGTTCCTTGGGGTCCTGCATATTAACACAAAGGAGAAATGTGTGCATGAAGAGGGCAGACAGATGGATCCTTACACACACACACACACACACACACACACACACACAGAGAGAGAGAGAGAGAGAGAGAGGGGGCCACATGAACATGAAGGACAGTCATCTTGGAACCTTAAGGAACCAAAAAATTCCAAACTGTCAGCATCCCATTAGACACAAAGACAGAAGATGAAAGTGTTTCTCCTCCTAGCCTTTAGAAAGAGCCAGTCCCACTGGCCCTTACATCCTGAACCCCCAGCAACCCCGCCCAAGGCTACACTGCTTAAGCTACCCAACAGTCCTAGGGAAGGAGCACAAGGGCTTCGTCATTGTAGCATGAAGTTGCCTGAGTGTACGTTTTCACTACCAATAAAAAGAAACGGGAAAAACAAATATTTGCAGAGGAAAAGTGTGAGAGTTTGTACAAAACGGACACAGTTGTCAGGTGTCTGCACTGGGCAGCCAATCCAGCCACAGAACGTGCGGCTAACGGAAAGACTGAAGGTGGCAGGAACAAAACGGTAAAGACACTGCACCTTCCTCCAAACCTGACACTCAGCTGGTGTGTCAGTCTAACCTCCCCTCTCCCCTCCTCGGCCTTCCTTCCTCCTCTTGCCTTCCCTCTCTGTCACTCACTCTGATGTCGCACACAATCTGTGGAGAGACCCAGGGGCTAAGGAACTGAGACTACCAGGGAACAACCACAGGCAGGCACGACTGCCAGCAGCCATGTCACTGAGTTCTCCGAGGACAGCGCTCCAGCCTCAGCGGCTAAATAGCCTCCTGAGGGACCCTGAACCAGGTAGGTGCCGGCAGGATCTGTCCCTTGAAACTGCCAACCAGCACATGCAGTTCAAGCATGGAAATAAACCACAGTATTGCTGGACTTAGGAAATATATAATCTATAATTATGTTCCAAGTATGCAACTGATAAATTAATTGATGGAATATAGCTAAATATGTATACAAGACATTTACTCTTCTCCATAGTTTTAATACCAACAGTCAAATCAAAATATTTGTATACATCTGCACTATAGGTGCTCGCTTCGGCAGCACATATACTAAAATTGGAACATCTGCACTATAGGCACATTAAAAATGTTTAATAGTCTATTTTGTTAGACTTTGGAAACTGTCATTTCCTTATGTTTCTCTAATTACACCTTTAAAATACACAAACCTTCTCTGGCAGAATAAATAGGCTACCTGCTAAAAACAGGCATGACCATTAAATCTTTAAGGTTCCCTCTATCCATATGAAATCCTAAATGCCTTCATTGCGATAGCTCCTGCTTTCCTATGTAACAAACGGATTGTTCTTAGTTATGGATTGATCTTAGTTTAAAGAAATGGTCAAAGTACTACGGGGGAAGGGCTCAGTCATAGTGTGATAGATCTGTGACATGGGAATTCAGAAAGCTGACAAAGAGCCCAGGCACTCAAGGCCAACCAAGGAACACAGGCAGAGTTGCCTCGATGAAAGTAATCTGAAAGAATCAACAGTTAGTCGCATCCCAGTGGATAACCACATATCCAGGAACACATGGGCAGCAGGTGGGTGTAGATAAACAGATAGATTTCAGTAGGAGGGCGTGAGAGATTGAAGGGAGATGTGACGGCGAGAGCCTAGCGATGGGGGAGTGAGTGTGACCAAGATATGTTGTGTATGTGTATAAAATGTTTAAAGAACGGAAATGTTGGCCTTTTGTTTTAATAATGGGGGAAAGGAGAAATCCAGCACTTTTTGCATAAAGAAAATGATGCCAGTGTCAGAAAAGAAGCCGGGCCGTGGCGTCCAGCTACCCGAGCTGGAAGCGTGGTTAGCAGACTCCCTAGGTGTGGAGTTGACCAGCATACTCTCTAGATCTCAGCATCTGCATTTTAAAGTGCAGACCTGAAAGGCTAGTGAGGGTCAACCAAGGACATAAATATCACTCTTAGCACAATGTAACATGTAGCAAACACTAAATCAATAAATGTGCGTCCATGTCTTTGCACAGCACAAAGTGAAACAAAAAGGGAAGACCTTTTTGCAGTTGGAGTTGAATATTATGAGACATTTTGTCCATATTCTAGTCATTATTTCTGTAAATGTGATTGCTTCAGAACTTTTATTTTAGCATCTAATTTTGGTGGACCAAGAGAGGAACTGCAAGATCCTATATTGTTTTGGGGCCTCTTCAGCCTCCTGAACCAACAACCCCAAGAAGCGCCCCGCACTTCCTTAGTGCTTTTTAAGATTTCTTTATTTTTATTTTTGTTTATGTGTGTTCTGCCTACATGTATGCTTATGGATCATGTGTGTTTCCTTTGCCAGTAGAGGCATGAAGAGGGCATCAGATTCGCAGGAACTGGATCTACAGTTGAGTTGTCAGGTAGGTGCTGGGAGTTGAAACCAGGTCCTCTGCAAGAGCAACCCATGTTCTTATCCACTGAGCATCTCTCCAGCCCTTAGAATTTTTGTGTAATGCACAGTGGCTTCTAGGAACAGCAGCCTCCAGCCATGCAGAACTGTCTTCTAACTCATTTGTAAACAGATTTGTAATTGGATTACAAAGTAGTAGGTTTCCATACTGACTTTTTCATCTTTTATTTGGTTAATCCTCCCTCCCTGCCTCCAAATCCCTCCCAACTCCACCTTATTCCTGCTTGAAACCTTTCCATCTCTAGCATTCTCTCTCTCTACTTTCATACCACTTACTAATCTCCCTCACTGGCAGCATCCCCTTCCCCAATCCCCTTTCTAGTTTCCTGGCTTTGAAGCTGGGTTATCTCTGTCTATATTTTTCCAATTCCATCCATTTACTCACAAATTTCACAATTTCCTCTTTGCAGCTAAACATTCCATTGTGTATATGTAGCACGTTTCGTTGCCCATTCATTAGTTTATGGATGTCTACACTGATGGCATTTCCTAGCTACTGCAAACGAGACAGCCATGACCACAGACGAGCACGTTTCTCTGTAGTATGATACAGTCTGTTGGGGTGAGTGCCCAGGTGTAGTGTAACTGGGTGGTTCTATTTCTAGCTTTCTGATACACCTTCACAATGAGTTCCACAGTCACCAATCTACATCTCCACCAAAGATGAGTAAGACTGCCCCTTTCCCACAACCTTGCCAGCATCTGCTACCATGTGACCTTTTGTTTAAAAAAAAAATACTGGTCATTTTGACTGGGGATGACACCATACACATTGGGTAAAGATATACAGGAACCAAGCAGGAACTGAGCTGGCAACTTCCTTTCCATTAGGTGGTTTCCATAGTGCTGAAGAGTTTTCTGTAGGCTGATGGAGGAGAAAGGACATCAACAAGATTGCCCAGCTGTGAACTCTAAAAACCAACCATCCAAGTAGAGGCATAACTGTTCTGAAGATAATCAAGCCCCTCAGAGTAGCCCACTTATAAGGGATACATGTTCACTACTGTAAACCTAATCGAAAACAATGGCTGGGGAGCTCATGGGCACTATGAGGGAACTTGCTCTTGTTGTTTAGCCAAACTCACATGGCACCGAACCCTTTTCTAAATCTTATTATGTTTATGCCCATAGATAAATGCTACTCAGCCTTAATCAGAGAAATAGGGAACGCAGGGAACAGTAATGAATGCAGGATCTCATAGCTGTTTAAGGTACAGGGAACAGTAATGAATGCAGGATCTCATAGCTGTTTAAGGTGCTAAATGATGATTGAATACTCAGTCCTAAACAGGACATGTATAGCACCTTCTCTAAGGCGCAGAAAATATTGCGGAAGAAGGAGCAGAAAGAACATAAGGGCTGGAAAATAAGTGTAAAGGCTGCAATCTGCTACCTTTAGGGCATGACACGGCCATTGCAGGCATGATCTTACAGCTGCTGCAGAGGCCTGCGCCACGCCAGCGTAAGACTGAGCTGTCAGGAGTCAATCATTGACCAATGATGTGCTCCTGGGGCCCTATTACTCCCTGCTGAAATATTGGCTACTGATGAAGTCTGGTGGAAGGACAATCATTGTCTTCACTTGTGTACCCACTGAGGAGCCCACCAGGCTCCAATGGATAGGGCCATTGGCCTATGGTCACGCAGACCTTCCTGGTTAAAAGAACCAAGTCACAAAACATGACCAAAGAAGACATTAACATGGGACAGGTGCCCGTAGAGTGGAGGGGATGACAAGGATGGGAGGGAGAAAGAAGAAGAAGAGAAGAAGAGAGAAATCAGAATGTATTACATATGTGTGTGAAATGGTCAAATAATATTAACCAGCTAAAACCAGCAGATTTTGAAAACAGGGATTTGCATGTTAGTAAAGGCGACATGATTACTCTCTGGATGTTATTTGAGGTGGTAGCAAGAAGAAGTAGTGGAAAAACTGAGTCTTCTATTAATTAAAACATCGCCTCTCCAGCCCAATTTTCTTTTTCCTGTAACAACAACAAAAGTCTTAAGACTAAGAGCCAGGGTTGCTCACGCCATGCAATTGGCACACCGCTTTGTACTTTCACAGAATGGGCCGACAAAGCAGCTTCCCGTGCATTGATGCCTTGGTCATCTACCACTAAGTTCACAGACTAAAAGGAATGAAGTATAAATTTCAAGTGCAAAGTGGATAAGCACTAAAGTACAGAGTCCAGGTGTAACTTCAAAGTAGAGCTATGGCTGCTGACTCTCCTGGATTAACCCTCGACTGGAGGCTGTAGGGCCCAGTCAGGGCTGCTCCATAGCTCCACTTCAGCCTGCAGCTTGGGAGGTAAAGGGAGACTTCTTTTTGAAAATGCTGAAACACAGGTTTCAATTTTTCTCTTGTCTATTTTGGCCTACGAGTTGTCTCCTCCAACCCAATTCATTCTTTTTAGCAGCTCATTATTTCAAGTGAATGTCCTTATTGATATCTTCTTCCTATCCTGTCACTGTATTTAAAATCTGGAAGACAATGAGACTGATTACAACAGTCACAGAAGAGACTTCTTTATGCCATTATTTATTTGTATTTCAAACTGCTTATAATTTTTGAGGAAACTTTTTTAGCCTTAGAAAGCATGCTTTTATTCTTAGATTTTACCTCTGTCCAGATTGTCAAGATCAGCAGCTCTCACTGCTATCACAAATGCCACTGGGGAGGCTCACCTTTAAACAGTAAGCAGCTTCCGGCAGGACATGAAGGGTCTCAGCTCAGAAGGAAACGGTCATTTAAATCTGGTGTGAGCCCCCCCCCCCCACACACTGTCTCTTATATATCATGTAACATCAGGAACCTATCTCTTAATACTTAGTTAAAGGAGCCATCTTAAAAACGATCCCCTTCGTAAGGATTTCTCCACCATTTCTTGATGTTCTGTTAGCTGATTCGCCTAGCTCCACATATAGAGCATTATGACGCGCAGATAGAAAGCCGTCAGCTGTGCGCAATAGTTTCAAGCCTCAGGTTTAATAACAAATAATGAAAAGCCAATCTTTGTCTTTCTGTTCAAACGAATCTTAAGCAACTCACCTGCAGTACCCTTCTCTCCAGAGCAAAGTCTTCCAAAATTTCCCCTCTCCTGTGCTTTGCCTCCCCTTAATGTGAGTTTCCCACTAACATCAACAAGTAATAGCCCATGTAATAAAATATTCGTTAATTTAGCTTCCTTATTTAATTGCCTCTTTGGACTTTAAGCACAAAATGATTGCCATTTGATATTTGTATTTAATTATTTGCTCAGAAGGATTTTCCCTTGTGTTATACTTAGGAAACAGACATCACCTGCTTTTCTGCATTCGAACTTCTGAAGCCCTGTCTTTACCCTCTACCCTACCAGAGCAGAGCTTTCTAAAAAGAATTCCAATAGGCTGCAACTAACAAAGTCCATGGCCTCCAAAACCACTCAATCCCTCACCCATAAGCTAGGAATATGGGGTGTTTCCTAGAAAGTTCCTGCAGGAATCAAACAAGAGAATATGTGTAAAACTGAGGACAGCACCTAAGAAATCACAGCACATGTTGCATGGACGACAGAAATGACGGAGAAGGGTGTGGCCATGAGATCACAAAGCGCTCACAAGATAAAGCCAGGAAGTGCTCTCAGTGGCAAATGGGGGACGGTTTATATAGAGGAAGTGTGATGGAGGCAGAACCAATGAAGATGGCAGCCCTGCAGCCAGATATAAATTCACTTGTTTTGTTTTTATTTTTGTTTTCACAACTGTTTCTAGGTTTTAGAATAGGCTCAGTTTTTATTTTCTGCATTTTCAGCATTTACTTCTGTAATGGAAATTGTCACAAAATATTTTCAAATTTAAAGATGTTTATTTCAAGAACTGCCATGAAATTACCATTTACGTGGGGAATTAGGCAGAACAAACATTCCTCTGAATACTTCCAGAGGTTTCTGAACATGCTGGGATACACACGCTGCAGCACCCGAGCACACCCAGACAGGACCAGGGTCTCCTAATCAAAGGAGGCTGTCCCTTAGGTGTTTTCATCTCCAGTAGTTCTGAGAGCGTCACCACGAGGCTTTGCATAAGGTCCCTGCTTGTAACCAACCACATGTTAAGCATAGTATATGAAATAGGACTTTAATTTCTGAGAGGAAAGGATTTTGATCTATGTGAAGACACCAAAACAATACTTAACTACCTCCTCCAAATCATGGCTTTATTTGACTAATTGGTAAAGTAATGAGAGAAATCCATTTTTATTATTTCTGAGTTAATTAAAGCTATAATAGTATATAGAATAAATGCCTCCACTTTTAAAAAAAAAAAGCCTATAATTTGCCTTTCACAGTGGCGCTCGTGGTGACCTGTGAGAGACACTCCTCAGCCAACTCCCTCAGGGCACAGGAGGAAATGTGTGTCTCTGGTTTCCATCTATATTTGAACTGCTTCTTTTTGTATTAAAGCCTGGTTTTCCCTGGACTCTTCTGCTGTTCTAACAAGTGTTCAAGGGCATAAAGACATCACAAGCTGTGGCTGCTCCCTGGCCATAAACATCATCTTTCTCTTCTCTCTCCAACCCATCCCAGGAGTTCCATGATACCCTGTGGGGATATTTAAGTCAGTGAGGGAAAGCTACGTAAACACAGAGGATGACATAAGGATGGGCCACCTTCCATCCACCACAACGTTCTATACATGTGATTAGGACCTTCATTGTGATCCATATACTGTCCTTCCCTTTCTAAAGTCCTCTTATCCAGACTTAGAAAAATAGGAGAAGCTACAGGCTCTGCCTAATTTCTCTTAAAAAAAAAACTGGAAATGTAAACCTGCATATACATACATACATACATACATACATACATACATACATACATACGTGTGTTCTTACACGGTCTACAAGATGTTTATGCTAGCACACACATAAGCTCCCAGATTTCCCTCAACATACCTTCTTTCCAGAGTCTACTTGAATTAATATCTACACTATCACTACACTACATGAACACTTATCGGGAGTGTGGCTGGGCAGCTTTGCTTCCAGTTATCCTGAAAACACTCAGCCTCTCAGCAGAAAACGCTGATACTATTTTTGAGGAAATGAAACATGGCCAGTGTTTGCCTGTAGGGCTCTCGCTTAGGTCCACCCCTGGTCTTACAGACATGGCTGACACTGCCCCCTAGAACCTTCGACACAAAGAAAAGAAATTTAAAAATTGCAAAATGATAATAGAATCAAAGTATGGGTTATTTACTCTTTAAATATAAACAGTATTTTTTTTATAAGAGGGCTAGCTCTTTCAATTACTCAGTGTCACTACAGCTAGACACAAAAGGACACAAGAATTTCCAGAAGTGTCCACAGGATGAAGGAAGATATTAACACTTCTGGAAGCATTCATCTTATTTGGGAGAAGAACACTTTCTTACAGAGTTTATAAAATAAGAAAACAAAAAAATCAAAGAAGAGAAGAGAGAGGGCTTTAAGAAAAGAAAAGAGAAAAACAGGCCTTGAGAATGGTTAAAAGTGGAATAGCCCAATTTTAAAGAGAATTTATGGTGTATATTTAAGGAGAGGGTGAATGGCTCTGAGATAAAGGATTTAGCAACAAAGAAGGAAGCCAAAATGATAAGCAAGAAACAGGAGCTTTTCTGGATTGCATTGTGTAATAGGGAGATTATGCCCACGACCACAGTGACCCGAGCCACAGTTTCTACCCTCATGCTGAAGAAGGGTCTATGAATTTCTAAGGAAAATAAATGTTTCTACCAGCAATGCTCACTGTGACATGCCTCCAGGACTAAGATCTGTACAGTTCTCAAAACTGAACCACAAAAATCAGTCTATGGGCCAGAGAGGGACTCAATTCAACCCACGTCTGAATTTTTTTCTGCTTTTAAAACGTCTAAAAGTATAGGAAAATGCGAAACAAACATCTGGACTAGGAAAGAAATGTTTACAAGAAGCACTCAAAGATATCAAGGATACAATGCAAGTGAAATCCACATAGTTAGAAATCCAAGACAGTGTAATAAAGGGCTCTTCGCCATGCTTGACACCAAGTTCTGTGATAAATAGGAACTATCCAGCTGGTATTATTATAACTAGAAAACAATTACTTGCCTAAATATTTCAGGAAGAAAGACACAGTATAGAGATGGTGCATGCTTTTCAGAGGAGCATCTCACAGACACTATGAAGACGACTGGTTTCATCTGGAGTTGGGAAGCCAGCACGAATATGGATAAACTAAGTCATCCTGCTAATCCTCCTCATCAAGAAGCCACCTGTGGGCCCATTTGTTTCTCGTGTTCATCATGTTAACAACGAACAGGATTTCTAACTGCGCTAAGGCACAGACCCAGCTTCTGTGCGCATGGGCGGAGGCCGCAGAACATGTCTCGCATGTGTGTTCCAAAGACCTGGGCCTATTCTTTCACACGTCAGCTGTAATTTTGGCTTTAGAAAAGCATGTTTCCAGGGGGAGGTGATCAAAGAGCAGGCAACCGAATTCATTCTCTTTGATCACCTCCCCCTGTCAAGGTGGCCTTACTAGGCCACAGAAAAAGAGGATCCAACATCAGATAGTAGGGGAGGAGGACCTCCCTATCAGTGAACCAGAGGAGGGGCATGGGGGGGAGGCAGGGTGGGACCAGGAGGAGATGAGGGAGGGGCCACAGCCAGGATACAAAGTGAACAAATTGTAATCAATAATAATAACTTTAAAAAGAAAAGTGTGTTTCCTTCCTCACCTGTAGATTAATAAACCAATAGTAAAATTTGATTGGTGAAATTACTTAAAACCTATTTTCAAGTCCTATATAAATCTGATGCACACTTAGGGTCTACTGACTCAGGCCTGTCATCCTGCGCTCAGTAGGCTGAGGCAGGAGTCACTCAGGAGCCTGAGGCCAATCTGGGATGTTTAGCAAGTTTCAAGCCAGCCTTGGCTAAAGAGCAGTGTCTTGTCTATAAAAAGAAATGTCTATAGATAAAAACTTCAAAGCAGCAAGTGATGCCCAGAACACAGAGAGAAAGCAGGGAGCGCATCTGACTTACTGACCTATTCTTTCTCCACAGTTATTTTATTTCTTTTAATATATTAAGTTTAAGCAAATTTATCAAGATTTGCCCTGCAACTGATGGACACAAAAGTAGTAATATTCATCATGTTAGTCTGTCATGGTGAAGAGCTTAAATGATCACATTCTTCCAACCCTTACATGAGATCTATGTGTGCAAAGATTTTGTCATAAATGCTGTGTACACAGGCCAAGTGATGTCTGAACCATGCCACTAGAGCCCAAAAAATGTCAGCCCTCTTTGCAACCTGTTCTATTTTACATGATTGGATTTTTCAATTTTGTTCTAATCAACTTAAATTATTATAGGTACAATTTTGTGAAATATAAAATTAATGGAATTCAAATTTTATGGAATTATAATTGACTATAAAATAGGTTTAATATGATCCTAATTGGAAACACAGTAGTTCACTGTTCCAGAATTCATCTTTTTGGAAGTTAAAAAAAAAAAAAAAAAAAAAAAAAAACTTTCAGTGATATATTTGGTTCTAATTGATTTTCTTGACTCCTTGAATACTAGAAAGCCATCTTGGATCTAAAAGCATTGTCTGTAGAAATGCAGGGCAGAATCTTCTAGGATTCTACCACAAACAGTATAAATAATTCTGGTTTGAACCTAGAATGCACTAGGAATTACTTATCATAGCTGGGGAAACTCTAATTTCCAAATGCTTATCTTCCTCTATTAATTCACTTTTTGAATCAAAGATGATGTTATAAGCCAGTGGAAGAAGTCAACTTCCCACAGATATGGGTAATCTGGGGCTCAAGTATAGATGTGGGCAGAATTAAAACTGGAATTCATTCATTCATTCACTATGTGCCAAGAACATATTCTCTAAGTCCTCAGAAAATACTAGAGAGCATCAGACAAAGGGACTATAACATCCACTGGCCCTGTTGGGAGGAAGGAGCAAGAATTGAGGAGAAAAAAATTAGTGTGATGCAAAACGGTAATGTGGATAAATCAGTAGCTAAAGCCCCTGAGGAGCAGGCGAAGGAGAAACTAATTCTGAAAGTTAGAAGGAAAGTAATGCAGTGAAAGAATGGCATCTTCATCAGACAGGCTTCCACTCACCTTCCAGTTCTTACTCTCTGTGACCTTGGATGCAAGCGGTGATAGCAGAGCTCACTCACCAAACTGGAGATGGACAAACTTTAAACAAGGCAAGGCAAAGAAACAGAATTAATTCATTCGGGGAAAGTTTAGAGATAGATGCAGCAAACAGGAAGAGAGCATGCTTACTGAACAGGAAACCTCCACTAAGTCCTGAGAGTGTGGGTGTGTGAATCTTGAACATCAGTCAGCTGTGCAGTCAGTATTACAGTGCACACGTAAGCAACCTGGCTAGGTTCTTTGTCATTTTCTTCCTAATAGTAGGCTTTACACATCATTAGGCTGAAAGAAGCTACAAACTGTGGGGTACTACACTACCAAGTCCTCTCTCTCCACAACTGTTCACAATAGCTCGTGACACTCTAGACTATCAAGAGACAAGACTGGGTTTCTCAATTTTCTGCACATCTGTCAGGCAGTACTAACCACTCTTTGCTAGATTCTCTGTTTAATGTTGATTGTACAGAGAGGAGCCTTGGACAACAGAGGTAAAATCTCCCTCCAGAGCAAAGGAGATACATTCACTGTCCGTCCTACGACTTGGGTTCCCTGAGTTCAGAGTATTTTGGGCCATAAGCCACTGCATGGACAGGTGTCATGAGGTACTCATCACTTCAGGCTGTGGGGATGGACTGGGGTCGGCAGAATGCAGCATTAATCCACCAAAGACCACTAATTCTATAATAAACTGCCTTGCCTCCCTGACCCAACATCCGCTAAACTGTGTCTGGGAGACTCCTCAGCTCACAGGTGGGATAAACGCGTAGATCCTTCACAGTTCTTAACACCGAAACGTAACTGATAAAATAGTTTCAACATACCAGCTGAGGAGACTTTCAGGCCCCCCGAAGCCCCGTTACTCACTACCCACTATAACCCTGATGGCCTAAAGGCAGAAGCCCACTGAATCAGGGTCTCTTGAATGTTGCTTTGAAACACGCAGCTGGCAAATGGTAGAAACAGCAAGGCGCAGCCAGATGCATGCCCCTGCAGAAGCACGCAGTGAGTAAGAGAAACAGGAAGACGGGAGAGGACAGACTGTGTGAAGTCTAACCTTGTTTGGGTCACCCCAAGTCCAAACACCTGCTGTGCATTCTTCTCACACCCAGGACCAATGCCTGTTTCAGCTGTGGGCACGCACTGTGACTCTGACGTCTCCATGCGTCACTCAGTTTTAAACTTCTTGACAATGTTAAATTTTTTTAACTATCTTGAACTACGTGGGACAGAAAAATGGTCACCAATGAAGACAAATATGACATATTTATTAAACCAAGCTCATACTATTTACTCACTATTAATACTCAATAATATAAAAAATTAAAATCTAATGAAACATGAGAATTATTTTACACAAAAAGTACATTAAAGCAGAGAATAGCATGGGTATCTAGAAGGGATATGAACATGTAACATTAGGACTGAGGCCAGGCACATTTAGTCTTCTCTGTGCTCTAGTCATGTAAAAGTACATTCATTAGCACAAGCTCCTTTTAGAAAATTAAACCAAGGTTCACTCTGAACTACAAACTAGTCTATTCAGTTCAGCTCCCAACAAGTGTCAGACTTATTTAGAAGAAGTGTAGTCTTCATTTTAACACCTAAGAATCTTTCCTATTGCTTTTTGAAAAATCTAAATACTTCTGTAGAGACAAACACTTCACACAGTTACATATGATACTACTAATATTAGAATAACAAAGAAGCATATTCTTATTCCACATATACTACACAGAACACGTGCGTAGGTAATCTATATACAAAGAGATCAGCCAAACATGTTAGTTATCTTATTTCAAATGTTGAAGAAAATAACAAATAAGGGATGGCAGTGAATGGACTGAGAGTGGCCCCCACAGGCTCACATGCTTTAACATTTGGTCCCCAGCTGGTGGAACTGTTTGGGAAGGACTAGAAGGTGTGGCCTTGTTGGGGAGGTGTGCCACTAAGGTGGGCTTTAACGTTTCAAAGGACTCTCACTATCAACCTGAGTCAGTTTGTCTCTGTCTCTGCCTACCCCTCAATCCCTCTGTCCCTCTCTTCCTCTCTCTCTCTCTCTCTCTCTCTCTCTCTCTCTCTCTCTTTATGCCTCATGGTTGTGATGTGTGCTCTTAGCTACTACTCTAATGTCATAATCCTGACATGGAGATCATGAACTCAAACTCTCTGAAATCATAATCTGCAAATAAACTTTCTTTTATAAGTTGCCTTGATCATAGTATCTCATCACAGCAACAGAAAACTGCATAATATAACTTTTTACAAAGTCATTAATCCACTCTAAGTAAAAACAGCATAACCAATCATAAATACTGCAGAATGTTTATACTAAACTGAATCAATTCACCTTTATAAGTAAGAAAACTCGTTGAACAAAATCCTTTTTAAAAACAAAGCTTAAAAGTATAAATATAAAAGTCTGGGTAAGTTTGTCTCTGCACCTATGTGCAGAAATACAGGAAGTTTTCAGAGGTGACTCTTCCCTACACATTTACCTGTCTGCCTGATATCATATTGTCACTTCCCTATTGGCACATCATCTAATTTTCAAATATTGTCAGGGATCTACTACCTTGATTAAATTCCACAAGCAGGCCTCTCTATGGCACCAAGCCCTGAGCAAAACAGATCATTTTAAAATACAACTTAATGCATCTGTTGTTTCCCATTCATTCCTCTAGATGTTCACCAATAAATTTCTTTTTAAATGTGTTTTTAAAAAAAGAAAATAATACTCAACGACCATATATCTTATGGAGTAAAGCTTCTATGGCAAGCATCGTGTTTGTTCTGAATTTTTTAATTTGGTTGAATCCAAGTTTTACAAATGAAGAGTATCCTTTTAAGTATTAATGTCATTAGTAACAGAATCCACCATGGACTTCAGCTTATTAGTTCATTCTGTATGTCCAAACAGCACATATCCATTGGCTTTACCATCAGGACTGCCAGCATCTCGACACACAATGGAAAAGCTGAGGTGTTAAGAGGCTAACGGGCCGGTGTGGAACTACTTCCTGTCAGGATAAAGGAGGAACAGCCCAGGGCCTAACCTTTCTATGATTCTGCCAGAGTGTCTAAGGGTCAGAGACCAGAGGAAGTCCTAGCGATACCCTGGCCCCTTGGCACCTGTAGCCCCTGTCTCGATGAGCTTATCAGTAAGCAACAGTAGTCTTGCTTTTTGCCGCCTCACTCTGACACACAGGCTGACATCCTTTGGCTCATCTTGACTTGGGGTGCTCTCTACAGCTTCTGCCGCGGTGTTTTACTGGTGACTTAAACCTCCTGACTCAGCAGTGTGATGCAGCACCACAATTACAGCTGTCTCTTCAAATAAGAAAGCCACATCGGCTGGAGGGTGGTGCCACTAACTAAGAGAGCTGTGCACAGCCACAGCCCTTTCTGTCCCTGTGTGGGCACAGAGACATGTCACGGAGACAGACCTCAAGAAGATGCTAATCTGAAGAGAAGGGAAAGATGTAGTGCAAATCTTCCTTTTTTGTTAAGAACAACCAATCTTGCCAGTAGTTTTATTAAATTTAGAATTAAAGCTAAAATACAGAGGTATCTAACTTTCACTAGAATCTTTCTTACAATAATGGGAAGGCACTCATTTTATTTTTTAAATGTTCTAGATTTTCTTACCCTAAAATAATAATAATAATAATAATAATAATAATAATAATAATAATACAAGAGATTAAACTGAGTGGCTGCAACTGCCAGAGCAGTGCAGGATAAGGGAATATTCTTCCACAATGTCTGCAGCTATCTGTATTGCTAACTATAACTCTTGCATATATAATTCCATTATACTTTTATAATTCGGGCATTTTGAAAATGCTTTTGAACCATTAATATATTTTCCTGGTTAAAATTCTTTGAGATGTTCTTAACAAGAGTCTTAGATAATGAATTTGAGCAAACTCTGGAACAGTCTTTACAGTATTATCATTCTCATTAATTTTCAGAACTACCCACTGTGTTGAGATGATTGTCATGGGCCTAAGACTTCAATTTGGCTAAATATTTTTGCATATATTTCAACATATAAGTAACTAACAGATGTTTAAATGTTAAGTTCGTATGGAAGCTACAGTAAAATGTATTTACTTTAATCTCATGATTACTTTGCCACACTAATTCTTATTTTGCCATCTCTTTCCCTCTTGTGCAATTTTCTCTATATTTTGGTCATCAGTGAATCATGAATTCCAAACAACCCTTCAAACATGGCAATTCTTTGAAACATTATAGAATCTGAGCCATTTGTGCATATGCAACATCCAACATCCTGGCAGACCTAGAAACTCAAACACTGTTCTTTTATAAAACATATACAATCCTTGCAGAGCACAGTAGCTTACTTCCTCCTTTCTCTTTCTATTGCCTTTTTCTTCCTTGCAAAAAAGAGTGGTTTCGATTTGCACATTATTTGGCTTTAGCCACCTGATGTATGATACAGCCCTAGCCTGGCAGCGAAGGATGAGTAGGAAGCTAAAAACAATATTCCTTTAAGGAGCTAATGCAATTGCATGCCGCACTTTTGCCCGGCTTCTTTTCTCTTTGCCTCTTGGTTATCTCTCAAGCCTGCTTCTGTTGCCATTGTTTCATCCCTTAGCATTCGCATATCACAGCACTAAGTATTTCATTACTGGTTTATCTGTCCAGAGGCCTGAGAAGCCGTAACAATTAACCCTCCCTTCACAGTGATTGATACAGGCTTTGCTTTCAATTTGTTCCACTACACAGATCATGAAATTCTGAATGCAATCATCCTCATTGACCTACACTTTCAAATGCACAGCTACAATGAGACGAAAGTAATTATGAAAAGGAACACAGGACCACTGAGATCTGAGACCAAGTCTTCTAAAACTCTGTGAGATGACCTTCTGGCAAAACTGGCAAATTCTGATGCTCAGGAAAATGACCGTTTCGTGTTTCTGTCTAAAAATATTCACTGAAGGCTGATGTATGTACAATGTAGAGACAGTAACAGTATGGTGTGCACTTGGAAAAACATAGAAGGCCATTATGGTTCTGTCACAGTTAGAGTTAAACCCCTAATGTTCTCATTTCATTGGTGCAGATTTTCTCAAGGAAACTGAACTTCCTGATCTGTGTTAAAAACAATAAGCCTTGCCCACAGCAGAAAATCTAGAATGGATCTTCTAGAAAGAGTCACAAACCTGAACTACCCACTTCCTTCTCCTCTCCCTTCACATGAAGATTCGCCTTAAGAAATGAATACATTTTTCACAAAGTCTGAAAAATAGCTTCAAATAAATATTAATCTACTGCAATCGATATATATGAGGAATGGAGAGGCGCTGGTAGGGAAGTGGGAGCACGGAACTATATTAAAACAAGGCTTGCAGTTAAAGGAAATCGGGGAAAGCAAGGCAGTGGGCCTGAGGCTCTAATCACAGAGCAGAGTGGTGGAGATGAAGCAATGCTGCATGGATTAGCAATGAATTATTTTGAACCATAATCATATGCCCGCACAGAAGACAGGCAAAAACTAACCATTACTCACAAACTGATCTACTGATTGAGACGGGCGGAGGGGGGGGGAGGGAGAAAGAGAGAAAGAGAGAGAGTAGGAGGAAAAGAGATAGGTTTATATGCTAAACTAATTCAGAATAATGAAAATCTAAAAATGTGGTTATACCTCGAGCAACATTTTATTTTTTAATGTCTGCCACTTACTACCTAATATGGAGAATTTAGGATATAAACTGTAAAGTGCTTAGATTCAAACAGGATTAAACCAACCGTTGACCTGAAGATTAGGATGTGACAGATCTCTTCCAGTCTCCTTTCTTTTTCAAGCAATCAAACCATTTACAGATAACTTGCCACTCCCCAAATAAAATGAAAATGTAAGTATTTCGTTCTTAAGAAGTAACAGTACTCAAAGAATTAACTTCCTCTGGAGAATGTGAAAAATTCATATCAAATGAAGATTCAATTGTTAGAACTAATTTTGGGGGGAATGAAAAAAAAAATTAGGACTGCTGGTAGCATAAGATTCTTAGGAACAGACTGTTTAAATGAAGAGCACTTTAATCAGTAGAGGAATCCTCACATTCCTAATGTCTTGCTGTGCGTTCTGCAGGTTATAGTAGCAGCTGGTTGAGGTCATATATCTTTTGTGAGCATCCCAAAAAGGCTCACTGCCAGACTGTTAAATTATGAATAAGCAATGAACAAAAGAATGCAGATACGGTGGTGACAAGATAATCCAAGCAAATTTATCTATGACAAATTTCACAGGATTAACAAATTACATTTACACAGAACAATAAAAATGTAAAAAAAAAAAAAAAATGATGAGCCTACTTTTCCTCACAGCACTAGGAAAACAAAAAAGTCACCAATCCACTGCATATATTTAAATTTAACTCAATCTAAAGTAAGACATTTATAATTCATTCAAGATATCTTTGTAACTTTTTTGCATTTTAGGTAGGAGTAGACAAACAGTATATCTGCTATGTACTTTATACCTATTTATATTGTCAACAGTATTAATATATAAACTGTACGAAGCATGTGTGAAATCCTGCACAATGAAAATTCCATTCACATGCGAATAGGAGGCATTTATTTTCAGAAGCAGATTCTGGGGGTAAATTATTTTTATAGAAAAAAGTGCACCTTCATTCAACATAATATTATGTTAACTCAGAAAACATCCTTATTCATTGATGTTTATATTTTCGAGGACCAAAGAAAAGGAGGTTCTGCAAACAGTTGCAGTTACTCCGGTTGCCCACGAACTGTTGTGTTCCCCTGAACAAAGTGTTTCTAAGTGAAGTTTTGAACCAACACCCTTTTCTGCAGTGTCACGCAGGAGGGGGGCGTGCTGGCTCCCTCAGGATTCACCTGCAGCTGGCTCCATCCAACATCAGCTTTTTCTTTAAAATAAGATCATCTTATAAGTCTTTATACAAATCTTGCACGGCATGTGACATGATACTGCGTGACTCTGGGATCCCATGAAGAGGTACTAAAATGCCATGCAACTACCCTTTGAAGCATGTGACACAGAGGTCAGTGACATTCCCACGCTGGATGTTAGATACCCAAGTCAGGGCCCTTAAATTTTGCTTTAGGTTCGGTACTGATAACGAAATACTGGAATCAGATGTGATTTCTTTTAAAGCGATCTAACCGATATTTTGAATGCTGCAGCCTATACTCAACTTTTCTCCTCACTAATATCTGCTTTTGATCTTCGACGTTTCTTTAGATCTCTCTGAGTTCCTACCAATATTTTATCAGGCAACATTTTTGTGTAAACAAATTGCTGATTGTAAAAAGGAATATCTAATTAAGACCCACAAACAAAAACTTGCCTTCATCAACCACAAATCCTCAAGCCCTGCTTACCTAATCTGCTCAAGCCTTCACGTTTCTGCTGGCCATGTTTAACCCTAGCTGGTTAGTAGCACTTATCCAAAAGTGTAAAGATAAACGTGCCAGGCTTGTCAGCCACCCTTAACCTAACATGCACTCAGCAGTAGCCGGCTGAAGCCTGACCCTAGAAAGTTCCTTAAATCACTGTTTTATTCAAACGCCCAACCAACAATATAGATCCCTGGCACCGAGAGAAATAAAAGTGTTATGGAAGGCATCCCTTCCTGAAGTTGCTTCTGTGTGTCTCTGTGTGTGCACACATGTGCACGCGTACTGTGGAACGGAGGACTAAATAATAGCCCACCAGGCTGGGAAGATGGCTCAGTAAAGTACTTACCGTACAAGTGTGTGGTTCTGAGTCCAGATCCCAGAACCTACATAAAAGCCTGTAATCCCAGTCCTCCTACAATATGGCGGGAAGCCAGAACACTCTCCAGAAACGAGAAGGCAGGCTCGGCTGGGGTGGGCAGCAGCCACAAGGGGCCCTGTCTCACACCACGTGGAACTGAGGGTGAGCACCTCCTGTTGTCCTCTGGCCTTCACACGTACATACACACCCCACAGCACACACACATTCAAAAGATAAAACAATGACCTACCAATTATGCCCCAAGGCTAGTTTGTTTCAATTAAGTAAAGAAGTATATGCAAAGCCCTCAGAGCAGTACCTGTTTATTAAGACATCCTTTGCGTGCTTGCTGACGTTACAATGCCTAGTGGCTTTTGTAGAGGCCAAATTGTACTGAAGGTCCTTATGATAATGCCCCCAAATGCAGCTAACTGTGAACCAGGCTATTCAGAAAGCACTATGAAATTGTTTCTACCAAAACAAACCCGCATAGATTTAATTCTTGAAACACACTGAGACACATCATGAAATGTGGCACCAAGAGTGGAAAGAAACTCTTGACCCCTGGGGTATATGTCTACCAAAAGCTGGTTCCTGCGAAATGAGTCAGCTAAAACTGACTACAGTATGTGCTGCTGTCCACTGTCCCTACAAAAGGACTAGAATGCTAATGGGGAGGAAGGGCCAAGGGACACTTGAAATACTGATTGCTCCTCTCACTAACTCTACACACACTGCATTTTTACTACTCTCCAAACACCTGATGAAGGTTCAAGATACAGCACAATCACCTGTTTAGCCACAGGGGCCTTTTCCCAGCTTTAGAAGGTCGAAAGCCACAGGCTCCTCACGGTGGTGTGACAGGACATTTCTACAGCACGCTGCCCAAGTCTGCATTGCAGACAAACCCAAGTTCAGCCTCCGTTTCTGTCACCTTCCAGGGAAAAAGGAAGCTGCCGCTCTGTACATAGAGATATTTACACTTCCTAAAAAGGGTTATAAGAAAACAAAAAAAAAAAAAAAAAAAAGGCGTCGTGTGCAGGACAGGGTCCAGCGACGGCCATTACCATCCCATGGAACGCAGTTCTGGATTATCCAAGCATCTCGTGCTGAAAAACCCTTATAGCTGTGCTTCTATGTATGTCTTTTCCTTTTTTCCCAAGAACATTTCACAGTCATTAATTATTGTATTTTACAAAGTGGATGCCTACTATCCCAGAACACTTAACTAATATGAGGGGGAAACGTGAAATTAAAAATACAGAAGGCCTCGTCTCTCTGAATTCTGTGCTACTTACCCTTAGGAAGGGATGGCTTCTGACTCGAAAATAAGGGCAACTCTCTAACCAGAGTCTGCTCTTGCAGGAGCCTCCACCAAAGGCCCAGGGTGGAGGCTCAGTAAGTAAAGACAGTGAAGAAGCAACCAATGATTGTCATCTGGAGTCAGGAGCAAACTAACATGTCATTTTCCTCTTCTTCCTCGTAACTTTGTATGCAAGAGTTCACCTTGTTCCATTTTCGTAACCAAGACTCTGTGCCTTCCCAGTGGATACAGACAACAAGCCCACGTGCTCGTCACGTGGCGAAATGCCACCGGCCTGGCATTTCAGAGGTGGCGGCAGTCCCTCCCACCTTAGTCAGCTGTGCCCTGTTTCTGCACTGCACTCTGTCTAATATTCCTACAGATTAGTCTATGTAAGGGTCTATCAAACTTGATAGTACAGACATCGTGTTCACGCTAATGAGGCCCAGCACAGTAAAGACACCACTCGGTTACAGTCAGTTTAGCACACTGCCCAATGAGAGGAAAGAGAAAGGCCACTATTTGCTGTGACAATGCTAACATCATTAATGCAAACAACCGAAGTTTCTCGTAAATGGAGAAGTTCTTACCTAATTGTAGGTGTAAAATTCCTGTACGTGCAACCCTGGGGGCATTTAAAAGTCAGAGAGTAATATTTACTCAACCAATTTATTAAATTTTTCAGCAAATATTATGTATACTGAAATTTACATATATAAATTTATATATATTTATATAATTTATATATATTTAGATTATATATATATATATTTTTTTTTTTCTGAGATAGGGTTTCTCTGTATAGCCTTGGCTGTCCTGAACTTGCTTTGTAGACCAGGCTGGCCTTGAACTCACAGAGATCTGCCTGCCTCTGCCTCCCGAGTGCTGGGATTAAAGGCACATGCCAGCATGCCAAGCAACTCAAGCATATATTTTTATACCAGTGGACATGTGTACAAAACACCAGGAGTTATATTCTAAGCCAAAAGAAATTCAGAAATTCCTAAAACCAATCAAAACAATTAAATGCTACAATGCAGAGAAAAGTGGCCACGAAAATAAGCACATACCACATACTGAATCCTGTGTCCTTAGTGTCACTTAAATTTAGCAGTATTCTGTACAGGAAGGGGTCACAGAAATTGCAGAAAGACAAAAATATAGTAAGGTTTACACTGGGGTCACTATTAACATTGGAGTACTTGAGGGTGCTAGTAAGGGCAAACATGACTAGGAGTGAGTCAGAAATTCTTTGTGTTAATTCTATACATGCTCCCACACACGAAGTGCCCAATGTTTTAAATGACCATTTCACATACATCCCTCTACATTCCTCCTCATGGTTGCTTCCTAGCCCGTGCGTGCATGCACACATGCACACACACACACACACACACACACACACACACACACACACACTCTGCTGGTCCTAGAAAACCTTACTACAGAGCAGCAGATCCTGATGTAAGCAAACGACATTGTAGCATGCCAGTGGGTCTCAGTCTAAGATCCTGGGCAGGGAATCAAAGGGGTCATTGAAATTTCAGCACTCCCATAAAACCACTTTGCTATAGACAGCTGCTGTGAAGGATTGCAAGGGGAGATCAAAACTCACATTACTAAACCTATCAAACTGTCCTATTTGTGGGTTATATTTAAAGGGCAGTGTAATTCTGGTTTATTGCCAAGAAAGATGTTAATTATGTATAACTTGTAGTCAAAAAATAAGTCATAGTACATACAGTGTGGAAACAATCACCCCAGCCCACGTGCAGAGAATGGACTTGGAAACTTGTCAAACAGTGGGGCTAACCTTTCAACGGGGGTCTTGTCTGGTGAGCAGGCATAGCCAAGGCTATTGCAACAGGCATTTTATACCCTCGCAGGAAGGCCTCCCCCGGCTCCCACTGGCTGACTAGTACGGGGTCTATGGTCTTTCTGAACTTCATCTAACCTTCACTATTTCCTTATGAGACACTCCTCCTTCTTGCTTCCCCACTTAGGTCTACGCTTCTCAACAAAGACTTCCCTGCTGATCCATCCTCCCCCCAATATGCTGTTTGCTTAGGGACCTTCCAGATGCATGAACTTTGTCACATCAGCAAGCCATTCGGCAAATTTTGCTGCTAGTAATTTTCCACTCTGAGCTTACTCTTCAGTTTGAATGGAGTAGCTAGGAGGCTTCTACAAGCAAGTTCTGGCTGTTAGGGCAAGGGCTCATGACTGCTTGCTTATCTGTAACTTGGAAGCCTAAGCCTCCCTAAAACATTTTCGACTTGAAAATGGGCCATATATTAAATTAAAATATCATATTTTTATTCACGGACATATCCGCATTACATACTGTTGTAAGTACACACACACACACACACACACTAAAACTTTACCCACAAAGTATTTATAAATTGGGAAAAATGCATGTAAATTTTTATTTTATAAAAAAGCATTAAATGAGATTGAATTCTAGTTAACTCATCATATAAAATCAAATCTAGTGAATGGCACATTGGACATTTGCAGTGTCTTTCTGTCTCTCATAAGTCAGAAACTGGGGATCATAAAAGATTCTGTAAGGGGGGAGGGTCCTGTGTTGCTCAGGTCACCGTACCCGCTACTCTGGAGCCCTGCCGTCTAATCTGCTCTCTGGTGGATCTATGAAATGCCCATGTATTACTGTTCTTGTTGACAGCCTGTTGCCTTGGAAATATTTCATTATTTCAGTTTTTCCATTTGAAGACCCTTGGCCTTGTAATACGAAGGCCATCCTATTTCATATTTTCGATTATCATTTAAGCAATCTTGTGGAGCTATTACATATATATATATATATATATATATATATATATGTGACAACGCATATCATCATTTATCACTGTTTAAGCTAGCGCTATAGGAATACCTTAACGAAAGTGCCAGCCACCACCTCTACCTTTTAATGCCTTGCAAACCAGCATGGGCACAGTACATGCTTGACACTTCTCTCTAATTTTCTTGGTTATAGGTCCATAGAGCGGAACAGCTCTGTGGCAGTGCTATATAATTTGCAGCCTATTAGGGTTTAAAGAAAATCAAACAAGTGTACAGACACAAGGTTTTCAACTTATTCTTTCAAGCTCTAGAGCCACACTTTCTGTATGTATGATTCAAGGACTGCTAAGTTGTCATTAAAGATATTATCAACAGCAAGCTTCTCTGCACATGATCTAAAGCCAGAACCTTCTCTTCGCACACTATTATATACAGGACAGACACTCTACACATACAAATGATACCTTTTTCTTAGTTTTGATTGTGGGTGTATCTGAAAAGAGGGAAAGTGCTCACAGACAGCTGATTGGGTTCAGTAAGTTGGGCACCACTCTTTAAATAAACAGAACAAAAACTTAAAACAAGTCCGTGGGGGAGACGTCGTTCATCAACATATTTATGCTCGGCTGCTGCTGCAGAGAAGCACACCAGCCAATTCTCTGCACAAAGTACAAACCAAGGAGGAATGGCTGACTTAGTTGAAAGGATCTATGAAAAACAACTTCCTTTTAAACAAACCCTCTGACTTCTCACTTCTCATTACATATGAAGGCAACTTATAGAAGTGACTTTTACACATAAAAGTGTTAAGAGCATTTAAAATCCGGGTGAGAGAATGAATCCTTGGGGCATGAAACAATTGTTTGGATAATGGGCGAAGTTTGTGGTTATTCTTGTTTCGAACAGTTTATAACTTCTTCCTTCTTCTCTTCTATAATGTTCCCTCTGTCTCCTACCCACTTATTACCCCTCCCTCTCCCCATAGGTTAAAGTTTCTTAGATCCAACCTTTAAAATGACAGCATCCAAGCTGAACAAGAAGATGCTATTAAAGGGCATTAAATTAAATACAGTATATCCTCCTACAACTTCAATCAGAATTTCAGACCAAGTGTTATTTAGTTCAGCTCTCAAGTGGAGCAGAATAACAAATCGCACACTTTGATTTACCTTCCTCGAATGCCAAATGGAGACAGGTGATAAAGAACGCACTCATGCACAGGCTATGAAGTTTCCTCTAGAAATTAATTCTATCTTCAAGATTCCTATCTCAGAGAAATTCCCAAAATGGCACACAAATAGGCCTCTGCTAGAGAGATTACTGGGGCAATCCCAGTAAATGCATTTGCTACCAGTAGAAAAGGGAGGAAGTAGCTAAGAGGTAGGGAGAGAGGGAGGGAGGGAGGGAAAGAAGAAGAGGAGGAAAACAGGAATGGGGGGGCAAGGAGGGATGGGATCAACTGTAAACTGATTTAAAAGTATTTATCGCCTTGTTAATAAAAGCCATCATTCAAAGCTTTGCACAATGGTCTGAGAATAGATTTCTCTATCTTCAGGAGTAAAATGCTTAAGATGTAAAATCTTCATGAGACACAAATATTAAGAACTAGATATTCATTTTCAGCTATCTTGAGATGTCTGATTTTTCTAGTTTGAAAGTAACCCTTAATGTCCACTGCATTTAACATCTTTTAAAAGTAGATGACATATGACTCGCCCAGTACATGTTTTTCACAGAATATCTAAGACGTTAGAATGAGTCGACTATGCACCTAATTTTTAAGGCTGTTTCCTTTATCCTGATCATTCCGCTGTCTTTTTTTTTTTAATGGATATGATCCTAACCAAAAAACAAACAAACACTACCAAACGGTAGGTTTTGAATGAACAGTTGTCTCTTCGCTTGATACATTAAAGCTGTGCTGTATCAAAAATAAAAGTCTCCACGCGATAACTGATTCTAGCTTGCAGGCACTTCTCTGGGCTTCTTTTTAAGTTCTCCTAAGCCTGTGAGGAAAGCAACCGCTGGGGGGGGGGGGGGGGGGGGGTAGAGCTCTGATTGTATTTGTTTTCTTCTCGAATCAATGGGCAGCATTTCATACTTCCTACTGAGCCTTTCCTCTTGGAGACAGAAAGAGATATTCACTTTGCTCAAACCGATATGCTATACGCAATTAATGTCATTAACGCTGTCAATTAATAGCAAATAGGCTTCTAAACAAAGTGGGCTGGATGGACAGCAGGAGGGAAGCACTCTGGAGCTGGGGGGCGGGGTTCAGCCACTCTGAAACCTAACAATGCTGTTCACGTAGGATGGTTAGGGATGTTTTGAACACAAACGCCCTTTCCCTTTGGCTCTAGTAGTTTAACTAACTTCAGACAGATATGCTCCAGTGAGCCCCTTGCCTGGATATGCAATTCTCACCAGGAACTTTTTCAAACACAGATCCCCAAACAGTAACTAACGGGGTAGAGATGCTCAGACCACTGACACATTTTTGGATCTTGCTGTTTGTTTGCTCATTTAGACTTAAGGGGGTTCTTCCTTCTTTTTCTTTCTTATTCTTTTTTTTTTTTTTTTTTTCTCGGCGGGTGGGGGGGGGGGGTGGAGAGAAGGGGAGGGCGAGAGTGGAGGGCAGAGCCGGGGACCACAAGTTGCCCGGCTCCGAGCCGCGGCAGCGGGAGGCGGCGCGCCTGGCTGCGCCCGCCCGGCCTAGCAGCTCCGGGCGACGGCCCCGGGAGCCCCGCGCCGCGCTCCCGCCCCGGCCTCCTCCCCCTCCCCTCCCCCTCCAGCTCACTCCCTTCCTCGAGAGCAGCTGCCGCGGGACCTGCGGCGGCCGGGGGATGCCCGGCCCCCACCCTCCCTCCCGCGGCTCGCGGCGCGCAGCGCCTGCTCTTGGGGGGCTGTCTTTTTTTTTTTTTTAATCTTTCTCTCTCTCTCTTGCTTTTTTTCCTCCTTTTTTTCTTCCATCAGCGAGTCGCTCCACTCGCGGAGCTCAGGAGGCGCGACTGCTCGCCGGCAGCCGCCGCCAGAGCCCGCTCGCTGCCGCAGCCGCCGCGGGCGGACAATGCGCCGGGCGCGGGCAG
>NW_026590701.1:1391269-1408595 GCF_907164565.1 Psammomys obesus
GGCTGCGGGGGAGGCGGCCGCGCGGGCCCGCGGGCAACTCGGCCGGGGCCTCCGGGTGCTCGGGCCGGCGCGCGGCCGCCGGGGTCGGCCCGCGGGCAGGTGGGGAGCGCAGCCTCCCTGCAGGGGGCGGTGGGGGCCTAGCAGTGGAGGGACCCGGAGGGGGAGCGCGCGCGGGGGGTTCCCATCTTGACCACTGGGAAAGTATTTCTGGGCATTTTCCAGTTGCTTTGCTCCAGAGCTCGCTCTCTCTCCTCCTGCAAGCTGATACACACCCCCTTCCCCTCCCCCTCCCCCCTCCTCCGTCTGTGTCTCTGTCCTCTCTCTCTTTCTCTCCCTCTCTCTCTTCCTCTCCTTCTCTCTCTCCCTCTCTCTCCCCCTCTCCCTCTCTCTATCCCTCTCTCCTTCCCTCCTCTCTCATTCGGGGACTGGGAAGCTTGGCTGCTGGCGCAACACCGCCACTCAGTTGCAGTTTCAAACACTTCCCTTCTCTAGAGTATTTCAGCCTGCAGAAAAGAGAGAGTGGGGATTAGAATGCCAGGAGAGTGAGCTGCGCTGTCTTCAGGGACAGTGGAAATGAAAGCAGGGGGTGGTGGTCTTGAGCTGACCTAGGCCAGCAGGCCCCACAGCCCTGTGCCTCTGAGCTCGGATGCGGGGCTGCACCTTGTGACTCTGGCGCCCTCAGCCAGGAGCCAGAGCCAGAACATCTGCATTTTTCACGTGTGCGCAGATTTGCAGACCCCAGGGTTCACAGTCCAATCTGCATGCGATGAGACGCAGCTACAGACAAATGCCTTTGCAGAACCAGGTCCTGGGACCTGGGACTGGAATGCTGGCCTCTGGAATCTCGTCCAGTCACCTCCCCATTAAACTGCCTATGGAGGCCTAGAGAAATGGCTATTCAGTGCAGAGCCAGATGGAATTCTGTTACCTGGAGGGACCCTGGGCAGAGCATTTCTTCACTGTGCCTCTTTGCAGGATGGGGCAGCTCTTTGGCAGACTAGGGCCAGCCCTGGATTAAGCAGGCAAGACAGACACCCAAGACAGCTCCACGTAGAAAAAAATGAAATAGTCTGGTGGGAAACATTATTCTTGAGTAAGCTTTGCTTTCTGCTTAAAAGTGGGGTGAGGCTCAGTAGGTGTCTCCTTATGTTCTACCCTTCCGGTGAAAGACAGAGGCGATTCTGAACCTCCACTGGATCACTGGATGCGCGCGGGCGTGTGTGTGTGTGTGTGTGTGTGTGTGTGTGTGTGTGTGTGTTGGCAGAGGTTCCATGTCTTCCTGATGCTGAGTACTCTTTGGAGTAGTTAGCACACTCTACAGGTAGGAGAGATAAAGAATGGTTGGGGAATGAACTGGAGTGTTGCCTAAAGACAAATGTGGGCTAGCAAAGAAGAGGGAGAGTTAGCTAGCTGGCCGGCCGTTCTGGTTCCAGGAGAGACAGTCTAGGGCGGTGCTAACCGCCCAGAGGTGACAAATAAGAGAAGTTTATGGTCTCTCAACAGGCTGGCCATTGCTTGAAAACCCACTCCTGGGACCCCCTCATCATACTCCCCCAAATTACTTTTTTTTTTTTAATTTTATGATATTTCACAATTCACTTTGGCAAAAAGTCCAGGTCTCCAGGAAATTAAGTCTACCCCTCAGAGCCCTAAAGCCAGTGCTGGTGACTCTCAGTGCTAGGGAGCTGTGAAAGGAGACTCCTGCCTTAGCCCTTACCTGCCAATAATCTTCTCGCCCAACTCTTCTGCCCCCAAATTAGCTAAAATTAAAGACAGTAACAGGTGTCATGAGATCTGAGTAACAAAACCAAAGAAAACTTCATTTTCGCTATCACCGTACTTTCTGTCAGTATGAGGGAACATTTAAATCAAAGGCAGGAAAAACGCACTCTAAAGGAGAAAGTTCGGAGCTCTTTCCTAAAGCCCTGTCTTTGGAAGGGCTGCAGGACTGAGGTTTAACCAGTGGCCAGAACCCCCCCCCCCCCCAGGAAGCTCTGAAGGGACGTGTTGAGGCAGGTACTTAGGAGGACTGCCCAGGATGTTCCTGTCCTGAAGGAAAATGAACCCTAAGGTCATCTTCTTCTAGAGGACAATGCCAATGCTTAGGAAACACCTAAAAGCTGGAGATTCCTGACAGCCCCCCCCCCGTGCCCAATTTCCATCTTCTAGGTCAGCCTAAGTTCCTGGAGGTCCCTGGAATTGTCCAAAGGCCATGTGACACTTCTGAACCCTGAATCTCTTCTTCGCTGACCACAGTATTGTGACTATTGCCTGCCCTTCCTAGTGACAGCCGGATTCTATTGTCATTTAATTTTTTTATAAAGGCCAAAAAACATACCTGAACCATGGAAAGAAAAAATTGGATTCTTTACTGGTGTTCTGCCTTTGAAAGATGCCAAGAGCTTTTTTACTAAAGGTTCTTGTAACCGCTTGAGTGAAACAAGGCTAAAATAATTTAAGCAAAAAAAAAAAAAAAGAAAAAGAAAAAAAGAAAAAAGAAAAAAATCTTTTGCAAAGATTACCCCCTCCCGTTTGAGTTATTTTCATAACTTCTTTTAAAAACTTTTGACAATAAGCAGAGCATGTAATGAAGTCTTCTACAGAATATTTGCAATTACATGAACTTGGAAAATACTGTGCTAGGCAAAATCTGGTCACTGGGCCATTGGTTAGAAGGCACAAAATATAGCAATGACAGATTACTGTAACCTTCACAGTTTACATGCTGTTGTTTCAAACCAAAGGTTCTCCAATCAGTGAAGTTTCAAATATGAGGTAAAATGGGGATTTGAATTATGCATTATGTATATTTTAAGTTAAATGCCATTGGCAAATCTCTCAGATGTTTAATCGTGTAAAATCTGGGAAACACAAATATTTAATATCACACTCTCATGTGCTCTTTTTTTCCTTCCATCTACCATAAAATTGAGCCCCATGAAGGGAGAGTTTACCTTTTTGATTACATTGTTAGTTTTTCTCATAGCAATTGTGGATCATATTTTAATAAAATATTGGAACATCGAAAGTTATTCTTAAGGGAAAAGTTTAGGGTTAGAGAGCTGTTGGTGGTAAATTTCCCCTGATTTCCTAACTCAATCACAGGGAGTTCAGTGTTTTAATGACAATTATTTTTAATCTAGAGGACAGCTTTAGAAAAAATGCAAACAACTACTACAGCAAAACTTCCTTCTCGTCGCCAAGCCTAACTTTTGTAGAAATTGCTTCCTAACTTGTATCTCTGAATCTCATCTACTTGCATTCTGATGCGCTTAAGAGAAATACTTCCCAGCGCCTGAGAGACCAGACTTTCAGGCTGTCTTTCCCTGTGGTAACAGGTGACTTGGTCACCCTGAGAGGTGGAATTGCAGGTCTATCGCTGACGTGAAAATCGTTCCTCTCCTGTTCGGAGACAAACGCTCCATCAGCCTTCGCTGACCAGTTGCTCCCAGGCTGTCCGTCAGCGCGGACTCGCCCTCGTGGGGGCATTGGGAACATTTTGTTGGAAGGGGACAGGAAGCCCAAACTTTACAAAAGCGTCTCGCGCGTCGTCTCCACTTCCCTGGAAGTCCCCGGCTACTCCGGGCTGAGGCTCTGCGCTGGGGCCTGGCAGAGGGCAAAGGATGACTTCACTTCGCCCGCGCACCGGAGCGCTCCTCAGTCGGGGCTGCGTGCCCGCCCCGGCCCCCTGTGCCGCGCAGCGCGGGCCAAGTGAGCCCTGCCGGCGCGCGCGAGGGCTGCGGGGCTCAAACAGGAGCAAAGTGCGTCCCACCCGGGGCCCGGGGCGGGGGTGCTCTCCCGGCTCGGGCGGGCTACTCACCGCTGCTGGTAGGAGCTGATGCCCTGGACGGTCTGCGGGGCGCCGTTGGCCGCGGCGCCGGCCCTCGCCATGCCCGCTCCGGCCGGTACCCCGGCGGCTGCCCCGCCGGCCGCCGCGGCCGTCACCTGCACGCTGAAATCCGGGAAGATTCGGATCATGGCCTGGGCGCGGGGCCGCGGGCGCGGCTGCTCCGGGCGCGGGCTGGCGGGGGCTGCGGCTGGGGCTCGGGCGGCGGCGGCAGCGGCGGAGCCAGGCACCAGCCTGCAATCCCATTAGTGAGCCGCGGCCACTGTGCGCGGCGGAGAGCCGAGGCGCTTTGATGTGCGCGCAGCGGGCTGAGGGGCGGGGGGGCGGGAGGAGGTGCGGGGGGCGTGCGAGGGACTTGCAAACAGCAAAACGTGTCGGGGTGGGGCCTCCTCTCCCTTTTGGGGGGCGCCGCCGCTCCCCCCTCCGCTCAGGACGTTGCTCTCACTGGCTGCTCCGGCGGCGCCGCGCGAGCCCAGCTGGGGAGAAGGGGAGGGGGCGGCGGAGGAAGGATGCGCCGGGGGCTCGGCGGGGACTTGGCCGGTGCAAAGCCAGGACGGGCGGCGGAGGGTGCGTTTCCTCCCCTCGCTGCTCCGCACACGCGCGCACACACAGCGCGCTTCCGACCCAAAGTGCGGGACCGTGGCGCTCTCCTCCCTTCTCTGGAGAGGTAACGGGCGTCCGGGCCGGCTCCAGCCTCCGGGGTTGCCGGAACCCGGGGTCCCGGCCCGCGGGGGACGGGCGGAGGGGAGCCCCCCGCCTCGGCCCGGACCCCTCGGCCACGCTGATGGCCCCCCGAGGCGGCGCGAGCGTGGCCGCGCGCGAGTTGAGCTCCCGCACAACTTGATCCTCCTCTGCAAGGGGTGGTGTGCCCAAGCGGGGGGCGGGGGGCTTCGCACAATGCAGAGTTCGGGCCGCTTAGGAGAAAGGGCTCTTCCCGCCCCTGGAGAGCGTCGGAGGCGCCTCGGGAAACTTGCGAGGTGGGGGTCCGTGGGCCCGGCTGGGCCCGAGGCGGCCCCGGGGACCCACCTCCCGACGCCCCCCTTTGACCGAGGGAGCGAATCAACTAGGAGCCGCCGTGGGAGCGAACTCCGCGGACCCCAGGCCCCGCGGAACAAAAAGATAAAAGCACGTGCGTTTATTTCCTCGCGCCTTCCCGCGCCTTCCCACCGTCACCCCGCCTCCGGCAGGCGTGGGGACAGCCGAGCGGCCGAGCCGGCCTGCCTTAGTGAGACTTTCACTGGGTCCCGCCGCGCTGGGGTGGGGTGGCGGGGGTCGGTGGCTTCCCCCACCCCTGCCCAGGACCCGCGTCGCCCACTTTCTTCCTCCGCCTCTGGCTGCTGAGCAGGAGCCGAGTGGAGAGATGCAGGATGCAGCCTCTGAGGCGCTCGGCTGTGCCAGGGTCCCGCACTCGCAGCCCCTGGCCAGCCTTGCTGCTGTTAGCAGTGGGCACAAGTAGTTTCCCTTCTGGCACTCTCCTTCCATCCCGCACACCTCAGGGCCTGGACACTGGGCCGTTGCCCACCCTCCACCTAAACCCAAGTTAACTGCGGCCGCGCTGCCGCCCTGACCCCGGGCCAATCGCGCTTCTGCCGGCCAGGCACCTGCTTAACCCTTTGAGGCCGGGAAGCCGCCGGCCACCGCGACCCAGGAGCCTGAAGTTGCCCGGGCGCAGAGTGACAGAGACTCCCCGGCAGGACACCCCCTCCCTGCAGCAGACCTGGGCTGTCCCTCCCACTCCGATGGTTCTGGAAACCAGAGGAGCTGGACAAAGGCGAGTCCTCGCCCGGGCCCCATCCCGCTCCTGCCGGGGCAACCTCTGGGCGTCCCCAGCCCAACGGGCTCTCGGGAGGAGCGTCGGCGCCCAGCAGTCACGGGGAGACTGCTGGGGGGCGGGCGGGGGTGGGGAGCCTTGGCTCTCGCTGGCCGAGCCCACGGCGCAGCTGCGTTTCCATTTTCCTCTCAAAGAAAATGCTTTGGACGGCAGATAATGCCAGGAGATATGAAACTGCTCCGTCCCCCACATGTTGCACGTAAAAAGAATCGTAATGAGCATCTGTGGCTCGTGCGAGGGAGCCCACGAGTTAGTTGAAGAGCAAAGCAAGGTCCTGACTTCCCGCTTCCGGGTCGTTTTCAAGCAGAAGCCTGGAAACCAAACGCACCACCCAACCGCTTAGACCCGGGTAGAGCACGCCGTGTGGGCGTGGGGGGTGCCGGGGTAATCCGCCTCTCAAGGACCCCCGCAGGGACCTCCACCCACGCTCAGCCCCAGGCTCTGGGCTCCACACCTCTGGACGAGATCTGAAAGGGTCTCAGACCCTCGACTACTCAGAGACTAGCCCTTGGCTCTATGCAGGCTTTCAGCTGGGAGAGAGCCTTCCTGCCCATTCTGGAGAGGCCGGGGATGTTTTAGAGCAGGTCTGCCTAGGGTAAGGCCAGCGAGGCTGTAGCCAAAGGAAACCCAGCGAGTGACTAAGGAGGGAGGTTAAAACCGAATTCCTCAGCAGACAGCGGCTTTCTCTAAAGCAGCCTCTGTCTGCACAGCCAGCCCTTCGGGGCGGGGGAGCTGTCACAGCCACCTGTAGCTCTGCAAACCAGGTAAGGGAGGTTTCCAAGGAGTGGCTCAGACCTAGGGGTGGGGACACCTATAGCGCTCGGCAACGTTTCTGCTCGCTGTATCCCCTGATGCTGCAGCAGTCTCTGTGCACCAAATAAAACAGGCAAGAAAGAAAAACCCTCTTCAGCCAAAAAAAAAAAAAAAAAGTTTTAAAAATTAGGTGTTTTTTTTTTTTTATGTCTTTCTGCACAATCAACAATGAGTGATAAATTTGTGGATAAACAATACCGCTTCTTTAACTGTTTCAATACCAGTTCCACGACTAAGTGAGGCTGGGAGTGTCTTCCTAGCCACTAGTTGTTTTGCATCATAGTTGGTGTGCAAATGTGTAACCTTGTTTCCTTTCTTGGAGAAAATTCTTTCTTAGAAGCCCATGGGGCCATACCATTCCAGAAGAAACTATCTGATGTTTAAAACTGCTCACTCCGAGGTCTCTTCAATTAAATGCTGTACTGTTAAAGTAGTTAAGTGAGCAATTCAGCTTCAAATTACGAAGCTTTCAATTACTCATATTTAGAATTAATATGACTCCTGCCTTCCAGAAACTGTTTGCTAAAACAGAAAGACAAAAACCACTCAAACAAGATTTGCACAATAGCTTAGCTTGGGATACATGTTAAGTCTGTTTCACTATTTTATCCTTACATATTTCAGAAGGTTGCTTTGCATGCACAAGAAACAAAGTCCTTATTGGATCTGCTTATCTCCATGTTCACTAACGACCTTAAGCAAAATATAAGTTTATCCTCTCATTAGTGATTCAGATTCATTAGTCTGTTCTGTCAGTTAAAGTCTTTACATGCTGGCAGCTGTTTTGAAATATTTTGAAAGTTGTCCTGGCATCTACCCAAGGAGAAGGGCTCTGGTAAACGTTAAGCTACAGCCTTTCTCATTTGATGCCCTCCATTCAAATCTACACATCGGTGCACGCAGAGATACAGAAGGGTTGTATGATGCCCTAAGCCCTGAATACATGCACACATGTAATATACATGCAGAGATCTGTATCTCCATCCCTGTGGTCAGTGGACAGCCGAGCCTTTGCTTCTACATGGACAATATCCATTCTCTGGATATTTGTTTCCACTTAGTTAAGTGGTTTGATTTGGGGTTTTCACTATCTGCTGCTGGAGGCTGCCAATGACAGGTAGAGAGGGAAGCCTACACAGTTTGATTTCATCTTTTTTTTTTTTTGCTTTATTTTTAACCAGAAATTATTCTAAAGAAGAAAAATGAACTAGGAGACAGGGATCAGTATACAATAAGTAAAACAATAAATAAAATAGAATAAAATCTTATGCCCAATAAACAAGTGAAAGAAATGAATTGCTTTGAAATGGGTGGTATATTGAAATGATGATACCGTAATAGAAGATTTCTGTGAAGAAGCTGAGTGATGATATACAGTCTGGTGGAGTCATTGTAGGGACATTGTAGGGACAGCCATGATCTGATACTGTGGCCCCACCACACCATATAAGGAAGATGTTACATTAGTGGGAGGGGGTGTTAAATATTTCATCCAATTTTTCATCTAGGTTTCTCAATACAAATTGAATTGGGGTTCTGATTGCTAAATTTTCCATGCTATTAGTGTGCTCTCTAGTCCATTGAAAAGTAAAACAATAATGTTAGAGAAAGGAAAAATAGCATAAACCTACCAATATGGTAAATTTTTTTATTTTTCTAGGAGGGCAACTGAAGAATTAAGACACCATATCTAATAAATCACTATTTACAATATATGGATATCTATATAATATGTGAGGATCTTTCATCTTAACCCTAAATAGGTCACCCATTGAAATAGCTTCAGCTATTATATCAAATTCTCAGAGAAACTTATAAATATATAGCTATAAATACATAAAAGTTAGAAGAGAAGGAAATATTTTTAGCTTTTTAAAAGCAATAGGGAAGGCATTAGTTAGAAAAGAATTTAGAAAACTCTATGTTTTGTTAAATTTGGTGGCACCAATTGCTGAGAGGCAGTTGCACATCGAAAGACTACAATGAAAGGTGAAGTTGTTCCTAAATCCCAAATAACAGTTCCTCAGCATGGCACATTACTGTGTCCCTAAACAACAAGTTGTTGCTTAATTTCTCATGCCAGTGGATTTGATTTTGGAGTCGAAGTCATGTTAACTCTTAGGGAAATGATTTAGGTCTACCTGTGATTGTCAGGATGACTCAATCATTGGTTCTACTTTATTGCTGTCAGCCCAACTCAAGTCTCATGGGGCTTCTGGAAATAAGCTGGTGCCTAAATCACAGAGGGCCCAGCCCATGTATGCACCCGTGAAAAGAACAGATGTTGTTCAATGAAACTTTTGTGTCTCCTGTACATGCTCATGAGGCCAAAGGGCTTTTCTCCACTGAATCTTCTTGTTGATTATAAAAGTATTCATTAAAGGTCAGATTAAATGAAAGACTAGTTAAATTGTTCTGAATTTCTTTTTCAAAATGGAACCAACCACACTAGAAGATTTTTACATGAATTTTTCATTTTGGGAAGGATAGGATATTGTGTAAACCTAATCACACAGCAAATCAAACAAATGGTTTTATTAAGCTCCATGCTGAGTCAACCATTCTGTTTTTATTAAAAAAAAAAAACTTTATATCCCTTCACCTACAGAGATGGCTCTCAGACATGGGTGTGCATCAGCATTAGAAAAAGGACTTATTAAAACACAAATCTCTGGGTGTCACTTGTACTGGATCTTATTCTGTGAATCTACTCCAGGTCGGGGACCAGTCATCTGTGTGTCTGAAAAAAAAGTGTTTGGTGATGACGAAGTGCTTGGTCTAAGTGCCTTACTTTCGAAGCACAGTGTATTTGTGACTGGAGGCTTTGCCTTTGCTCCACTCAGTGCTGAAGAACAGTGCTTTAAGCGCTTTGTCCTCAGCATGCTCATATACTAGCAGAAGTATATACGCTAAGAAACAAACTGAGAAAAGCATCCCAAGCAAAGCAAGAAACTTGAGTCTAAGTGTGGTGGCAGCTGGGGGTGGCGGGGGTGGTGGAATTAAAGCAGATGAGACTATGAAAAGGCATGGACAGGGTGACTTAAATTTATCTATTCAAAGTCTCAGTTTCTTTATCTGTACAAGTAGTCACACTGTTTTCAAAGGATTGTCATCACAAAGTACCCAATGCTGGATCCATGTTAATTACTCACAAAAGGTGGACACCCTCAGAAAAAGAATCTCTGTGCTGTCTTTGAAGATCTCTGCCATAGAGATGGAAAATGTCTTGGTGATTACCCAGACAAGTTATAAAATATTCACGTGTTCTACTTATGTTGACACATCTAAACAATTATTTATCCTAAACTCTATAAGATACTTGAAATCAAAGTAAAGGAAGGTACCAGATAAAAAATATTTCTTTTTTATTTCAACTCATTCCCTCTCTATCCCAGCTGTAGCCCCTTCCCTCATCTCCTCCCAGTCCCACTTGCCCCGCCTCCTCCTATGGCCTTCCCCTATTGCACTGATAGGGGAGGTTCTCCTCCCCTTCCATCTGACCCTAGCCTATCAGGTCTCATCAGGACTGACTGCATTGTCCTCCTCTGTGGTCTGGCAAGGCTACACACCCCCCACCAGGGGGAGGTGATCAAAGAGCAAGCCACTGAGATCATGTCAGAGACAGCCCCTGCTCCCCTTACTATGGAACCCACTTGGAGACTGAGCTGCCATGGGCTACATCTGAGCAGGGGTTCTAGGTTATCTCCATGCATGGTCCTTGGTTGGAATATCAGTCTCTGAGATAAAAACATTTCAAGTGTTTCTTAAAGTCAGGAGCCCTTTTCCAGAAGGTTGAAATTTTATTATTTTTTTTTGTTGTTTGTTTGTTTTCAAAAGACAGTAAGTACAGTAAGTTTCAGGCATTGGTCATATGTAGGAAGTGTACATACATGAGACAAATAAGTTCATAAATTAGAAATGCAATTCAGGTAACAGATATTCTACTGGCTACTCCTGGGAACAAGGCTATCTGAATTTTATTTCAAATTTGTTTAGTTAATCCATAAAAGTAAGGGTAGCTGTCATCATCAAGATTTTGAGCAGGACTACCTTTGTTTCCCTGGTCCTTGCCATATCTGCTGCAACAATTCAAATGAGCCAAACAGGATGCAAAGCAGAAGCTAGGCAGAGGATAGTGGCCGGAGAGACCATTGTCCTGGCCACTAAGTAAGCATTCCAGGCAGGTTTCCTAAAATCTCTAATACATGCAGCTTTTCCTGGGAGAGGCTGCCCTATCCAGGCTTGCTGATCCCCATTTGGACCTAGTCTTCTGACACTCACCACAGGATGGTAACCTCTGTTCTTCCCAGGGAAGCTTGTTCACAACACAAAATAATCTTAGACTGCTCCGAGCTTTTCAAGCAGGTTCACATAATTATTATTTAATGGCCTCCTAGGCAGGCCTGGAAGCCATTTTCTTCCAGAACTAGAAATATGCCTCAACCACCATTCTTCTGATCACCATGGAAATCCTTTACCTATTGCTAAGTGCAAAACACCTTCCAAGTCCCCATGTCCACCAAGCTGCTAATGTCTAACCAGCCTCCAAAAACTCTGGCATTCATTGGAGCATTCCTCACTGCTCATATACATTCCTATCTCTAAGTCCCCTTTAACTCTTAAATACCACGACAATAATTTGGATCATTTTCATCACATTTATCAATATTTGTTGTATTCAAAGCTAAAACATATGTGCAGAAATTTATTACTTAATCTAAAATATCAATGGCAAAATGGTTATGAAACAAATAACACTTGAAAGAGAAATTAATTTTACATGAAACAAGAAGTAGAAGAGATGCTTCTATCCCTTCAGCATTCATTCTATGGTAAAATGTTGCTCAGGTTGTAGTAGAGAAATTCTAGGTCACCCAGCTTTATAATTAGGTAGAGATGTTAAATTTTATAGTCTTGTCAGATAAGTATGTATTTCTCTTAACTACTACACCAAAACTGAAAAGGTTTCTTTTTTAAAAAACAAAGATTAAATTTTTAATTTTATGTGTTTACATAGTGTCTACCTATGTGTGTGGCAACTGGGTGCTTAGTATTTAAAGGAAGCCAGAGGACAGCCCCTGGAAGTGAGTCAGCTGCCATGTGGGTGTTAGAAACAAAAACTTCATCCTCTGCAAGAGCAGCAAATGCTCTTAGCTGCTGAGCCATCTCTCCAATGTTAACAAAGTAATTTCTTGTTTGTTTGTCTGTTTGTTTCAAGACAGGGTTTCTCTGCATAGCATTGGCTGTCCTGGACTTGCTCTGGAGACTAGGCTAGCCTCAAACTCACAAAAGATCTACCTGTTTCTGCCTCCCCCAGTGCTGAGATTACAGGCATGCACCACAGTGCCTGGCTAACGAAGTAATTTCTTAAAAAAATAGTTATGATGGGAAATATAGAATCATAGTAAGAAACTTTTTATATTATAGTCATTAAAATTAATGCATATGTTCATATGTTCATCAATGCATAATGTTTATACATTGATTATTTTAAAAACTTGGACTGATTGGGTTGTGCAGACTTCTAAATAGCGACATGTCTTGTTGCTCAGTGTGACAAACAATGTAGCCGCACTTAAGATATCTTTCCCAGCCTTAGCAGGAAGCACTAAGAAGCTGTCCACGCTCATACCGACAGAAGTTTCCTAAAATTCTAATTTAAATTTGAAAACTTAAATATTGTTATTGACAAATAACTATGGTCAGTTATTTTTTTAATGTAAGAGACATATTTTGTTTATTTTAAATGAAATTGGCTGAGTCAAACACAAAGGTGAACTATTCAGAGCGTGTCAGCTGTTTTCTTAGCATAATGAGTGCTATTACTTGAGAAAAGTGACTGGTCACCAGAAGTACAGTTGATTCAGCTAGTAAATACCTTTATATTATAAAAGTTTTTTTTTCCTTTTTTTCCAACACTTCAAGAACACTGGCTTAACAGTTATATTATAATAATTAAATAAAATGTTTAAAGTTCCTCTTTGCCATTTCCCAAAGAATTATTACCAATCAGTTATATATTGTCTTATTATGAAGTCATGAATATATAGATAGCAAAATTATTCTTAGTGTTTTATGTAAAGCTCAGAAATAAGTGTTTTGCTTAGGGTTTGTAGAGCCCCAGGCTTGATCTCAGCACCTGAAAAAATAAAATAAAAAAGAAAGAGAGAGAGAGAGAAGGAGGAGGAAGGGGCAAGGAATGTGAAGCAAAAAGTTCTTTGTCCTTTTATATCATTTGAATGGAGTATGCAGTTTTGAGCAAAGCAATTGCATTATTCACCATTACATTCTGGTGAGAGGAGCTGATTTTTCCTGTATTCTCTGAGAAAAGGATAGACACACAGAGTCAAATGGTCCTCCAGAAAGATGGAAGAACTCTCTACGGCATTTTGGAGATAATTACATAGGAGCTAGCACACAGAAGCCAGACTAAGTTCTGTGTGGGGAGAGGCTGACCATGACCAGAGGAGGGTCTTTGAGAAGTGGAGCCTTTCTGATTTGACTTGTATTTTAAACAAACAGAAAAGCACCTTCTAGGAATGCAGATGAGAAGTCTGAACTGGGTGTGTGTTTGAGTTTGTAATATATATGAATATTATGTTTAACCACGACACCTCTATATCATGAGTAAAATGTCTCCGTGTATGTTTCAGTAGGTTGTGGTCTTCGTGGGAAAACACAAATAAGCTTTCTTATCATTCATCACACAGAACTTCAGAGCCTTGTTCAAAATGAAGGACAAAGCAAATTATCATGCAAGGGATCTTCAGTTTCTCTAAAGGGGAGTGAGGGAACTCTATAATGTTAGTATTTAGAATGATTAATTTCATTTAAGTACCCTGGACAGCTGCCCAAGCTTCAAGGCGAGGAGGAGAGTAACTGGGTCTTCTAGGAGTAGATCTCTGTGTATGAGGGAATCAAAGACCATCCCAAAATGGGGCACGTCATGAATACACATGGTATAATCCTGTCCAAGAACTCTACCCCTGATGTCTGCTATATGCTTGATGGAAGTTATAGAAGAAATCAGCTTCCTAAGATACTTATTTCTAGTAACAGATGTTCAGTGTTCTGTCTTAGAGGCGAAAAAAAAAAAAGTGCCACAGAAAAGTTATCCAGGCATACTTTCACAGTGCTGAGACACCACTACAACTCTGCTTTAATTCTTAATTCATCTGAGAGTGATCTCTTCCAAACACGATTTAGGCGGCTATCACCAATGATCATTATGAGCTTGATGAGGATGTTTGGAGTATAATCATTTTTAAGGGAAGGCATCTAAGCCAACTGTTCCCATTTTAAAGTTTTCCAGTCTTATTTTGTTTGATTTGAAGGAATGATACAAACTATTTTCTCTTGTAAATTTTCTCTCAGCTAAAGATCTTGGCATATTACGATTTTTTTTTCTCAATTTGAAGTTTTGAAAAAGATTTATCATTCAGCTCTAAGGAAAACTAAAACTGTAAAACTTAAAGATAGATTTAGAAAGTGTAATATTAAGTGCGGTAACCCAAACTCAGAGAGAGAGAGAGAGAAAGAGAGAGAGAGAGATATCTCACGTTCTTCCTCACAAGTACATCTTAGCCAATAATGTTTATGTAAGCAGGTTTAGAGCTGGGTGAAGCCCAATCATTTGGAAGGGAGATGAAGAGTGGGTAGGGTTAGGTGACAAGGATTCAGATTTCAGGCAGAAGGAAGGATGCAACTGTCATGAAAGAGGATAGAATAAGCTTATGGTTTTCTTCATTTCAACTCCATCACACCTTGTTTTCCTTTTTTGTGATGGGTCTGTGAATTCAACTTTCTGTTTATTAACATAGCAAAACCATTTTTGCATTACAAGCGAATCCACCATGATTTATTCCACTGGGATAGTGATAGTGAAAGTCAGGCATACTTTTGATTTTCAGTGACTATCAGTTCAGTAGAAATTAGACACATCAGTCACTGACTATATTCGTCTTATTGACTGACCCACTTATAAAAAGTGATTTTTAAAAACCTATTTGGGGGAGGGGTTCTTTCTGCTTTTAAAAAAGATACCAGATTATTTTATTACAATGCTATCTATAATGCAAATTGTACTGCTATAACATAATAAATACGGTTTTAAAATACATCTGGAGTGCCAGTATTATAGAAGAAAGGGAACACTGGACTTGGGGAGGGGCATGAGTGAAGAAGGGGGAGGAAGGGTAGGATTGGGAGGGGAGGAGGGAGGGCTTATGGAGGGATAAAAAATGAATAAAGTGTAATTAATAAAAAAAGAAACATAAAAAAAGAATGTTCATTGAAAAGAGCATATACTTATAAAGCAAGTAACATTAAAAAAAAAAAAAAACCTCACTAGACTCAGTAGGCTCCCCTTGGGCCCAGATGCACCAACCAAGGACAATGAATGGAGATAACCTAGAACCCTTGCACAGATGTAGCCCATGGCAGCTCAGTCTCCAAGTGGGTTCCCTAGTAAGGGGAACAGGTACTACTGTCTCTGACATGAACTCAGTGGCTGCCTCTTTGATCACTTCCCTTTGGTGGTGGTGTTGGGGGCTTGCCAAGCCACAGAGAAAGAGGATCCAGGCAGTCCTGATGAGACTCGATAGGCTAGGGTCAGATAGTAGGTGAGGACAGGACGGCTCCCTCTTTCAGAGGACTAAGAGAGGATAATAGGGGAAAGAGGGAAGGAGGGTGGGACTGGGAGGAGATGAGGGAGGGGGCAACAGTTGGGAAGTAAAGTGAATAAATTTTAAAAATAAATTTAAATTAAAAAATTCACTAGACATTAACAGGCAAATAGATCCACTTAATCAGAAGTTGTGATATTAGAAATAACCCTCCTGCAAGTTAACAAGGAGACACTCACAGTGCTTACTTAACAGCTAGTAAGCACCAGATCAAAGGCCTTTTCCTAAGAAGCACATGGAGAGAGATTTACGGTGGTCCATGAAGCCAAGGGGAAGAGACACAGGAATAGCTCAGTTGAAAGGAAGATGATACATTTCCAAGAATTCTGGCATGAGAAATTTTGTATTGTAAAACATTTTCCTCTGATGGATGACATGCTACATAAAGCCAGGTGAAGATATAAAGAGTGTTTGTGCAACAATGTGGCTTCCCACTGGGCCTTTGATGTGTATCCAGGACACAAAGGAGAGATACTGAGGTGCAGGGTTATTCCATTACCGAGGACAGTTGGAATCAGCCAACCTCTGAATGGGAGTCTTTGGTAGGGTGTCTACAGCTAGTTCTGCATGAAGAGCACACACACAGCTCTACAGAATGCCTGGCTCCAGCCTTTAATCTTCAACTGTATTTGTTTCTAAAATCTAAACTCTCAGGTTTTTTTAAAGATACATTTACGCGTCTGTGTGTGTGCGCGCGCGCACTCAAATGCCACAGAACTTATGTGGAAATCAGAGAACAAGCAGCAGGATTCAGTTTTCTCTTTCTGCAATGGGCATGTTCTGGGTGCTGAACTCAGGTCATCAGACTAGAATGCAGAAATCTTTGCTCACTGAGTTACCTCACATGCACACACCTCCTCCTCTTAATTACACAATCAGCTTCCTTATTGAGTGCTTTCTGGTTTCATCCCACTGTTCTGACTATTTGAAAGTTAACAAGGATCTGGGGAAGCCAAGGCAATCCTGGATTCTCTTTAATCCAGGATTTTGAAGCCAGCCAGGGCAGCACAGTCTGAAAAAGAAGAAAATAACGAGTTTATAGTCACAATCTAAAATAGCATCCACAGTTTGCATTGAAGATATTGTTTCTTTGGTCTAATTTTTATTTTGTAAAATATTTAAATCCTCAGTTCCAATTCTTGCATTGTCTCATGGGATAATCCCACATTTAATAACTTCCCTTCTATTTCCCTGACTCTGCAGCATAGGAAAAAACTTTTTTAATGTTCATAAATAACTAAAGGCGTTAACATGTAAAAATCTAAAAATAAAAATTTAATATTTCTTGGTTATCTGCTGTTGGTTAGTTGCTGTTAGTCATTACATATACAAACTAAAGATGTATGTGTGTGTGTGTGTGTGTGTGTGTGTGTGTACATATATATGCTCTCTTTAGTTCCCCCTTAACAGCCTTATAAAGTACATTTTATTAGCCCCACGCTTACAGGTTTAAAAAAGAAACTCCATGAATTTCTATAAGCTCAGTTTGGTATGATGCAATTAAAGAATTTTCACTGTAGCTTTTATCATTCCGCTTCAGTTTTTATTTTGTAAACAACTGGTTGCAGATAAAAACACGAAGGAAAGTAACAGGACTGACTGGAGTCAAGATAAAAGTCAGTCTGGACATCTCGCTAGTGATGAATCTTCAAACACTCCGGAGTATTTAACTCTCCCTATTAGGTGTGTTTACTTAGATATGAAAAAACCCACAACAGGCGATTTGAATTATGAATACCCATCGGCACCTAGTCCTTTCCCTCTGAAGAGGGCTGGTCTGGCTGTTTCAGGACTTCCTACCCTGAGGGCCTGCAGGGAAGGACCCTGCTACACCTGTACACTGCAACTGAGCAGGATTGGTCTTTTAAACTGTCGCAAGATTAGAGCTTCCCGAAGCTCCCCTCCCGAACATCAAGCCAATTTCTTACTAAACTCTTTCTCATTTTAAATGGGGAAAAAAAGATTAGACTGTTGAGGGCTTGGGGAAAAAACATAAAATTACCTGATAGGCAACCTTTCTCTTTTAAAAGAAAAATTCTCTTAATCTTCCGAACTTGAATATAGCTTAATATGAGCAGCAGGAAAAGACTAAATTGAGTGGGGCAGGGGTAAGAGAAGGAGGGAGGGAGGGAGGGACGGAGGGAGGGAGGG